>NC_057804.1:403390934-403722968 GCF_018294505.1 Triticum aestivum | reverse complement strand
CGGCTAGTTTCTTCTTCAAAGTTTTGACAAAATTCTGCAAGGGTGATCACTAAGTCAAGAGGATGGTCGAATGGAAAAATCACGATTGGAAACGTCTGCCAAGCATAGAGATTTACCTTCAAGCATAAGAAACAGCTTCTTGGCAAGTCCACTCAGGAAAGCCTCCAGATCAGTTTTCTTCCCAGTCAATTTGCTGACTTGGTCGGTCAGGGCAGCTTTATCAGTTTTCAGTCGACTGATCTCCTTGTTGGCAATCCCAAGAGCAGCTTTCAGATTGGCATTGTCTTGCTCAAGCTTGGTGACTGAAGCTAACTTCTCGTCAGCAAGCTTGGTCTTCTCAGCTAGCTCAAGGTCTTTCTTCTGTTGGGCCTCTCTTACCTTACCTGCAAGTTGCAGCAAGATCAGATTTTGAAACAAGCAAGGGAAAAAGCAATCGTCAGGGTCTCACCAAACATACCTTCGGTCTCCTCCTTTGCCTTTGTCAGCTTCTCCTGAACCAGCTTCAAGCTCAGCTCGACTTGAGTATGTTTTTTTCCAGCTCTGAGTAGCGAGCCACAAGATCACAGGAGTTCTGCGAAGAACCAATCGACTAAATGTCAAATATAATTCACTTCCGAGTGAAAAAGGGAAAAACACACGTTTCTAAGACTACAGCCAAATACAAGCATTCGACCGTAGTCTCGGGGACTACACCCAGTGGGTGCACTCAGCGTGCCCCCACTAATCCTGTTGAAGACAAAAGTCGACCAGTCGACCTTAAAAAAAAGCGAGATGCATTCTCTAAGACTGTGATCAACTGCAAGCAGTCGACCACAGTCTCGGGGACTACACCCAGTGGGTGCACTCAGCGTGCCCCCCCCCCGGTTTGTGAAATCCAGTCGACCAGTCGACTGACAGAAAGATCGACATCATAAAGCCTAAGGCCGACTGCCAGCAGTCGACCTTAGCCTTGGGGACTACACCCAGCGGGTGCACTCAGCGTGCCCCCGCTAACACGGAGTTTATTCGACACACCCAGTGGGTGACTACTATAAATTCCGGAAAAGAAAAGTTTTTGGTAGCATATCCAACAGAACAAACAGCGGTCGACTGACCTGGACATTGCTTTGGAGGGCAGAACTGGCGTCATAAGCTGCCTGGCTCGCATCCCGGATGGTCTTCAGCTGCTCCATCATGAGTCCCGCCTGGCGTATTGCCTCCTTCGCTGCGCCAGCTTGGTCCTCTGGGACGTGGTGCGTCGTGAAGAGGGAGGGCTGCTGAGCACTCGTCGGCGGATTTGCGAAGGACACCGTGTGTCGAGTGGTGTTCTCTTCCTCCACAGTCGGAATCTCAGGCGCCGTCACATCCTGAAGCACCTTACTGGCGGACGCTTTCCGACTCCTCCTGCGTGCCAGTGGTTCTTCATCCTCGTCATCATCAGGAAGATTGATAACAGTATTGGGTGGAGCTGCGGAGAAGAATCAGAATCAGAGATCGCGAGTCAGTCGACTAAGAACGGCGTCAAGAATACAGTACCTGGGTTCGAAGTCGCTGCGTCCTCCATCTCGTGGTCATCAGCCCGAGCTGAGGTTTCAGAAGTAGCAGCACTGCAACTCCAAAGGATCAGTCGACTAGCTTTAGCGTCGACCAGAGACAAAGTTCACACAAAATGAGAAGATTCAAACGACACAATTACCCTGATATGGTGGGGATGGACACCTTCATCTTCGGCAGGAGCTTGGTCGGCTTTAGCGGAGCCCCCCTAGGCTGCTTCGGCGCCTTTTCAGTCGGCGCTGGAGAGGTGGTCCTAGGGCGCTTGGTCGACTGCGTCGCAACCCCCTTGCCACGTTCAGTCGAAGGGTCGTGGACGAGCTTCGACCGCCTTTCCGAGCGCGGTGGCACGACCTCCTCCTCTTCCTCCTCGTCTTCGGCGTCATCATCATCGCCGTCGTCGTCATCATCGTCGTCGTCGTCCCCTGCAACATCCGAGTCCCATTCCTCCTCGTCCTGGCTCTCGCCCCCACTCGCCTCACCCTCCTCAGTCGGAGTTTGTGCCCCATTGGGCATCGAGTACAGCTCGGTGAGGGCCTAGCAGATATCAAGACAATGATCAGTCGACCAGTCGGCAGAGTAGACAGAGATGAATGCGACAAGAATGCAGTGGAGAGCAGGGCAAGTGTACCTTATTTGGATCGCTGTTGTGGTCGAGTGGAGGAATCCTTCTGGCTCCGCGTGGGTTGTCCTTGTTTCCGGTGACGGCTGCCATCCATCTTTCCAGAGTGACATCGTCGACTGCTTCCGGATGGACTCTAGTCTCGTCTTCGGTCCCACAGTACAACCACATGCAGTGGCTCCGGAACTGGAGGGGCTGGATGCGACGCCTGAGGAAGACCTCCAGGAGATCCATGCCCGTCACTCCCTCCCGAACCAACTGCACCACGCGCTCCATCAACATCTTCACATCAGCTTTCTCCTCCGGGATCAACTTCAGAGAGGAGGGCTTGTTCACTCGGTCCATGGTAAACTGTGGGAGTCCACTCGACTGTCCCGGCGTCGACTGGTCCCGGCAGTAGAACCAGGTCGACTGCCAGCCTCTGACTGACTCGGGAAAGGTCATGGGCGGAAAGGTGCTCTTGTTCCTCACCTGGATGCCCAAACCCCCACACATTTGGACGACTCGGGTCTTTTCGTCGCCTGGACTCGCCTTCTTCATGGTCTGAGAGCGACACGTGAATATATGCTTGAACAAACCCCAGTGCGGTCGACAGCCCAAGAAACCCTCACACATGGACACGAACGCAGCAAGATAGGCAATGGAGTTTGGGGTAAAATGGTGGAGCTGCGCTCCGAAGAAATTCAAGAAGCCACGAAAGAAAACACTCGGCGGCAAGGAAAACCCACGATCCACATGGGTGGCCAAAAGCACACACTCACCCTCTTCTGGCTGAGGCTGCCACTCCTTCCCCGGAAGCCTCGCAGCTCCGTGGGGGATCAAGCCCTCGTTGGCCATGTCGAGAATGTCATTCTCAGTGATGGTCGACTGGACCCAGTCTCCTTGGACCCAGCCTTTTGGCAGGCGGGATCTGGACGAGGACCCTCCGCGGCTGGTGGATCTCCCCTTCGCCTTCTCCGACGCCGACGCCTTCTTTGCACGCTCCAGCGCCGCCGTCTTCTCCTTGGCCATGGTCGCCGGCGGGATGCGCGAAGGGAAGTGGTGCGGAGGCGAGAGCGAGCACGCTGGGCGGAGAAGAAGGAAACAGAGAAAGAGAGAGAATGTTGAGGCGCAGCACAGGAATCCTCGCCGGGCGCATTTATAAGGTCCCTTCCGAGTGGATGACAGGTGGGCCCGGTCGATCTAATCATATCTGGAGCAGTTATGCAGACGGGATACATGGCGAAAAGGGCGGCGCGGAGATCGAGGCGTCCATGCCCCGTCCCATCCGAACGCCGCGGTCCGCCCCGCTTCGCGCGCGTCCCCAAATTTCGCATCCCGCAGAATCCGTGAACAGCAAATCAGTCTGTCAGGCGCGGCGTTTCCGGCGATCCGTCGCTCGGAGATCGTCGAAGCCTGAAAGATCACTCGACGCAAAAAACAGAATGGATCGAGTCGACTGAAGGCAAGTTGCTTCCTGTCGACGAAGAGATTCTTTGGTCCAGAACAATGCACAACCAGAGCGCAAAAGTTAATCGGAAACGACATCAACTCTTTCTTCACTCGAAGCCTCAATCCATTCGGGGGCTAATGATGGGGTTATGTACCTAGGGTAGGGTCATGGACCTGATCCAAGTAACTTACCCCAGGACATCCTTAGAAGAGGTCGCCTTCCAGTCGACCAACGAGGATTCACTCGACTGGCCTGAAGGACTCGACCACGAAGACTCACTCGACCACCAGGAGGTCAAGAGGCACTCTACACTGCAACGGCCTGTAATCAAGTAGACTTTATGATAGTAAAGGCACTTTATGTGGGGCGTTACCAGTAACGCCCCAGACTTAACTCACCTTAAACCCTCTCCTGCGTGGGCTGGCTGGGGTCCTGGCGCACTCTATATAAGCCACCCCCCTCCACAGGCAGAGGGGTTCGGCACCTTGTAGCTCATATACACATAATCCACTCGACCGCCTCCGGGCTCCGAGACGTAGGGCTGTTACTTCCTCCGAGAAGGGCCTGAACTCGTACATCCTTTGTGCTTACAACCTCTCCATAGCTAGGACCTTGCCTCTCCATACCTACCCCCACTCTACTGTCAGGCTTAGAACCACGACAGTCATCTTGATGACAAGCTTGAGTTCATCGAAAACGGAGTTCGCATGCGTCTTCTATGATGTTTTCGGTGTTGGAGGTTTTACCGGTCTTATCCGATGAAGGGTTCTCACCATTTTCTTATGGGACTTTTCTCATTTGCTTATTCTTGATATTTCTATCAATATTGTGTTAGCCCATGTCGTTAGCATTCCAACAAACTTGGTTTCGTTGAATTCGGAGTCCGTTTGCAAAAGTTGTGGCTGTTTTGGTAAAGGCTGCAGCGGTACTACCGCGACTAGAGCGGATGTAATTTTTTACTACCGCTCCAGAGCGGTAGTACCGCTGCTCCTGAGCGGTAGTACCGCTCTAGAGCAGTACTACCGTGGCTCCTAAGCGGTAGTACCGCCCCGGACCAAAATCTCGTGTTTTCTCTCTCGTTTGGGCTGTTTTGGCCGTGCTAAGCGGTAGTACCGCTCCTCCAAGCGGTAGTACCGCTTGTGCACGACCTGAGCACATAACGGTTGGATTCGGGAGGTCCTATAAAAGGGGGTCTTCTTCCCCAATGAACCTAATCCTTTGAGCTCGTGTTCTTCCCCCATTGTTGACCTTCTTCGAGCTTGCTAACTCTCAATCCCTCCAATGATTCTTGCTAGTTCTTGAGGGAAAAGAGAGAGGAGATCTAGATCCACGTTTCCACCAATCACTTTCTCCTCTAAGTGAGGGGAACCCCTTGGATCTAGATCTTGGAGTTCTTCGTGTTCTTCTTTCGTTCTTCCTCTCATTTTCCTCCCTAGCATTAGTTGCTTTGGTGGGATTTGGGAGAGAAGGACTTGGGCACTCCGTGTGCCCTTGCCATTGCATTTGGTGCATCGGTTTGAGTTCTCCACATGATACGTGGAAGTTACAAGTTGAGAAGCTTATTACTCTTGGGTGCTTGGTGCCCTTGAGCTTGTTCCTCTTGGGTGCTTGGGCGCCCTAGACGGTTGGTGGTGTTCGGAGCTCAATCATTGTGGTGTAAAGCTCCGAGCAAGCGTCGGGGTCTCCAATTAGGTTGTGGAGATCGCCCCGAGCAATTTGACGGGTACCGGTGACCGCCCCAAGGGTTGCCAAAGTGTACGGGTTCGGTGACCGCCCCCAAGGGTCACCATTTGTATGGGTTCGGTGACCGCCCTCAAGGGTCCCTTAGTGGAATCACGGCATCTTGCATTGTGCGAGGGCGTGAGGAGATTTCGGTGGCCCTAGTGGCTTCTTAGGGAGCATTGTGCCTCCACACCGCTCCAAACGGAGATTAGCATCCGCAAGGGTGTGAACTTCGGGATACATCGTCGTCTCCGCATGCCTCGGTTATCTCTTACCCGAGCCCTTTACTTATGCACTTTACTTTGTGATAGTCATATTGTTCTTGTCATATATCTTGCTATCACATAGTTGCTTATCTTGCTTAGCATAAGTTGTTGGTGCACATAGGTGAGCCTAGTTGTTGTAGGTTTTGTGCTTGACAAATTAACCGTTAGGTTTATTCCGCATTTGTTCAAGCCTAAACCGTAAATATTTTAAAACGCCTATTCACCCCCCCCCCTCTAGGCGACATCCACGATCTTTCAATTGGTATCAGAGCCTCGTCTCTCTTTATTAGGCTTTACCACCTAGAGAGTAAATATGTCGACTAGGGGATTAGGATTCTCTGACACTCTTAGTTTCGATGGCACAAATTTTGATGTTTGGGTAATTCGCATGCTTAATCTCTTTAGGGTCATGGAGCCAAATTTAGAGCGAATTGTAGATATGGGTTTTTCTCCTCCAAAGGATCCCCAACGATTATCTTTAGAGGATGAGAAAAACTTTTATCTCAATGCTCAAGCTTCTAATGTGCTTTTCGATGCTTTGAGCAATGTAGTTATATTTCAACTCATGCCGTTCCGAGATGCTCATGAGTTGTGGACGAAGCTTCAAGATAAATGTGGTGTGTCCAAGATTTGTGGGGATGATTGTTCTCCCTCCACCTCCGGTCGTATAGTCTTCTCAACTTCTTCTACTTCACCTACATGTGGTTTGCCACAAGGTAATGACATGGTGAGTAGTGTTGGTCATTGCAATGATGATAGTATGCTTATTGTGAATGATCCTTCATCACTATATTATTGCAATGCTCCTTCTTTGGGCTTTAACACTTCAAGCACTCCAAATGTTTCACATGCTTGTGTTGATAGTCCTTGCATATCATGTAGAAATTGCTTGACTAAATCTCATGATGATATGCTTGCTATGTCTTGTTGCCATGATAAAAATGCATCTATTTCCTCGAATTGTTATGCTAACATGTAGTGGAAACCGAACACTCCATGGAACAAGATGTGGTGTTTAATGGTGCCTCAAGGGATCCTACATCATCATCTATTACTTTTTGCCTTATGGCTAAGGCGTCAAAGGTATCTCCTACTTTGTACCCCAATATGTCTCTTGATGATGATGTTGATGCTAATGATGATGAGGATAATAATGAAGAGAATGATAATGTTACCTCCTTAAAAACTAAGGGGGAAATGATTTTTAAAGCTCTTCATAAAAATAAAATTGCTCGTTCGAACTTCATGGAAATAATGTCCATTGCCATTGATGGCAAAAAATACATTGAGGAGTTGGAATCTCATCTAGAGGAGCATGAGGCCACCATTGATAAAATGGAAGGTCATGGGCGTGATTACGCTAATGAGATTGTGGACCTCTCTCAAGCTCTTGAACTTGAACAAACCACCAAGGAATCTCTTGAGGAGACTTTTGCTCTAGAATTGTCTAGAGTGAAGGAATCTACTGATAGAGCTCTTAAGGTGGCCAATGTTTTTGAAACTAAAAATTCTAAGCTTGAAGTTGCTCATGCTAGACTCCTTGAGGATTTTGAGCACCTCGAAAATGGCTCAAGGGTCATCAAGGGTGAGCTCATCAAACTCACCGAGTCTCATGCTCAACTTGAAGCTTCTTATTTAAAAGAGCTTGCCAAGTTGCCTTCTCCTCTTGTTGTTAATGATGATGCTTGTGATACTAATTCTATTACTTGTGAAGCATCCATTTTGAAGGAGAATGTTGAGCTACGGGCTCAACTTGAGGTGCTATATTGCAATTATGGGAAATTGGAAGAAAGTCATGAAAAGCTCTCAAGCTCTCATGATGATCTTCTAGTATCCCATAGTGTGCTAAAGATAGCTCATGAGGCCATGATTGCTAAGGTAACATCTAGTAAGCCTCATGTGGATACTAGCACTACTTCTAGTCAAAATAGTATATTGCCATGTGCTAGTCCTTGTAATTCATCTACTCACAATGTTGGTACATCTTGTGATGAATTGCTTTCCTTGCCTTGTTGCTCTAACGATGAAGCTTATACTTCCTCTAGTACTTTTGTTGAGACTAACCATGTAGAGGAAATCAAAGAGCTCAAGGCCCAAGTCACTTCTTTGAAGAAAGACTTGGAAAAGTGTCATGAAGGGAAATCCACACTCAACAATATCTTGAGTGTGCAAAAATCCCCCAATGACAAAGGTGGACTTGGATTCAACTCCAATAAGAAGAAGAAGTCCAACATGAACAAAAAGAAGGGCCAAGAACAAGTCAAGAATTCAGCCAAGATTGTTTGCTTCAAGTGCAAAGTAGAAGGGCATCATGTTAGATCTTGCCCATTGAAGAAGAAGGCCATTAGTGTCAAGCAACAAGGGAAGAGGGCACAAGTTCAATCTCATGCTCAACATCAAGTTGAAGAAAGGCCTCTTCCCAAGAAGACTCAAGTTAATGCTTCTCAAATTGAGAAATCAAGTGAGAAGAAAGTGAAGAGTAGACGTTGCTACTTATGTCATGAGAAAGGTCACGTCGCTTCTTCATGCACTAGTGGTAACTTATCCAACCCAATTATTATTGATGATATCTATTCTCTTGGTAAGGATAAGGTTGGCAATGTGTTTGCCAAGTTTGTTGATACTCAAAGTGGTGTCAAGCAAAGAACCATTTGGGTAGCCAAACCTATTGTGACTAACCTCTTAGGACCCAACTTGGTTGGGGACCAACAAGCTCAAACTTGATCAATAGGTGTTGTTGGAGGGCATTGGAGACTTGGCTACATTATGAAGAATTAAGGGGACTTCATCACTCTTATTGTCTCAAGCCAAGTCAATTGAATCATCAAGTTTATATCTTATATCCAATGTGTCTCCTTGCGGTAACTTGTACTTAAATTGTTTACATTGAAAGTTACTTGCCCCTTTGCATGTTTTGGTTTTGTTCCTTGCATGTGTTTGTATATGATGTGTCTCCAAATTACCGTTGTGTATGTTGGTTTGCACATCATGTACTTGTGTGTTGTTCGTTGAGCCTTAGTGCATCTTGTTTATTTCTTAGTTGGCTCTTGTGAGAGATTAATTGAATATACATTATGGGGGAGTGGTGTGCTTTGTGCACCTCACAATCCTATAAATGTGTGCACATGAGTAATACCATCTAGTAATGACATTTCAAGATTATCTAGTCGCTAGGTGGTATATCTCTCATGGGAAATTCAAATTCTAAAAATTCCATTGATTATCTCGTGTTGGATCCTCTTATTGCCTCTTGTTAAGTTTTCTTCATTGGTATCACATTATGGGGGAGTAATATGCTATGGATATTACTAGCCTAGAAAATGTGTACATTTGAGATGTTGTCACCTAGTGTTGATATTGTAGATTATCTTGTTCCTAGGTGGCATGTTAGCTCTACAAGTTGTAATTTGCTTGTGTGTGGTGTGAAGATGATGTTGGATATCCTTGCTATCTACCACCGGGAATTATTTCCATCTACTTCTTGTCTTTCGACAATTGGTAGTAATTTATGTGTGGTAGAATTTATTGATCATCTTTACATTAGCTTTTGTTTTACTTGCCTTTTCTCTTGCCAAGGTTTGTGTCAACTCCCTTGTCTTCCATACCACTTGTGGATCTTGTTTATTTCTTGTTCTTGTCTAGTGTTTTCTAGATATAGTGAAAGCAGTGATCCCACCTTGTGCATTTTGTATTCAAATACAAATCCTATATAATGCACAACTCGTGGGGGAGCTATTCTTTTTCTTCACTCTTCTTGTGATCCTTATCAAGTGTGTTTTGGTGGAAGGCAAGCCATTTCTTTTTGGTACTTTGTGCCATCATGAAACTTTGTTGAGAGCTTGGTATGTTTGGAACCATCCTCTCTTTGGGAGTTTGACATTTTTAATTTAGTGTGTATCAATGGATATCTCATTCCTTGATGTATCTTTAATGATATCTTCCAAGTTATGATTTCTCCATTTGGTATCCTTTTCACTTGGTATTTCTTTGTCTTTTGGTTTCGGGTTTTGAAAGTCTTGAGCATGCATGTTTACTTCATGTATTTCATTTGGCATGCTTTATTTCTTTGACTCAACATATAGGGGAAACTCCACCTACTCTCAATTTGGATGAGATGTGCATGAAATTCATTTTCATATCTATATGCACATATTTATGTGGAGTTTGTCCTATGTATTGGTGTTTCTAACTATTTGGTCCCGATGAGTTTGGGTACCGTTTAGTTTATGTTGTTCTTCTAGGAACATTTGGAGATGCATTGGATGCTTGGCTCACTCACAAGGAAGGTGTTGTCACCATGTGCATATTGGAGTCAAGCTAGGATGATCAATGAACTACTATCTACCTTCAATTGGTATCTACTACATCCTTCCAACGATATCTCGGTAACAAGTATCTATTCATGCTTTCCCTTCTTGTATTCAACCTTGTGTAGGTTGTATCTTGGCATGATATTCATTTCATATCTTGTGATACTTGTTTCCTTTCTCAAAGCATCCCAACAATGATCTCATGTTGCTAGTTGTGATGTCTTTGATGGTTGTGTGGTAGGAATTCGTTTATATACAATAAGACCATATCTAGCCAAGTGCTATGCTTTCAAGCAAATATCTTATTAGTATATTAATGACTTCCTTGTGGATATCTTGTTCCTTCGTGTTGTAACTATTTCGAGTGTACATCCTTCTTTGTAGATATATATCGTCATGAATTCGTCTACTTAGAACCTTATACACTTGAGAGAAATTACATCTCTAGTTGATATCCTCTCTTTCACGTCCACCCTGTCTTTCTTATGTTATTTCTTTGGTGGCTCCGTGAAAGCTTTTGCCTTGAGTGCATGTTCTCTATCGTTGCATCTTGTTGCACTCGTGTGTGGTGAAGATTTTTTTTCTTCATGCTTATCTCTACGAGGCTTTTGCCATCTTATTTGGTATCCCTCGTCTTGATGAGGCTTTCATCTTCTATCTTCACCATGGGTTGTCACAAGCATAGGTTCTTTATATGCTTATTAGTGACCTTGTGAACCCGTTTGCTAGTTGTGTGTGGGAATGACATGCCTTGCACCGTGTATCTCATTCTTTCAAGACTATTTTGATGCGTAATGCTCATCCGTACATTAGTCTTCTCTAGTGCATTGCCTTGACTCACACACATCATTTTGGTTGAGCCTATTCTTAAGTTGCCTCTTTTACTTGTTCCTCAACCATGTGCTTGTTGCAAGCGCTAGGCTTTGTTTCCTATATTCTCACTTGCACTGGATGTAAGTTTTTATTGATTTTGGGGGAGCTATGATCCTATTTTGTGCACTTTGTATCCAAATACAAATATTCTTATGTGTGCACAAATCATGGGGAGCTTCTCTAGCTTATTTAGAACACTCCATTGCTCATATCATAATATCCTTCATTCTTGTGGCTCATAGGATCTTTGGTCTAGTTGGTTCAATTGATATCATTTGATTGCTTGCTTCAATTGGTATCTTTTGATTGCTCGATTGCTTGTTTCTCTCTTTGTTATGTCTTTGTGGCATATCATTCTTTTGCAATCTTGGGCCTCAATATAGTTTGTCTTCCTCCAAGTATTTACCATTGGATATGTGTATTGCATTCCACTCTATTTTTGAGAGATACACAATTTATGGAGGAACACTCTTTATATTGGCCTTCTTAGATTTTCGCCCATTTTGGCAATCGATGCCAATGGGGGAGAAGTTTCAGAGAGTTTTGTGGAGAAGTCTAGAGAGTTATCTCTTCTTGCTTTGTTTTTGTTCCTTAGCATTTGCATCTCATTCGCATGCACTATTAGTTGTTGCATTGCATGGTGATGCATAATTCCTTATATAAACTCTCATGAAAGTGATTGTCATCAATTACCAAAATGGGGGAGATTGAAAGAACATGCGGTGCCCCCATGTTTGGTTTTGGTAATTGATGACAATCTCTATGGACTAATGGTTGTCTTGAGTTGTATTTGAAGGATTTGTCCATAGGTTTTTCTTGAAGTCCATGTGTTGGTTTTAAAGGAGTTTTTGAGTTGACCAAGGTGCTATTAAGGAATTATCCAAAGATTGGTCATGCGAGTGTTGAGCTTATTGCAAGCATGTCTTGAAGAAGAAGGTTGTGTGATCATTCATGTTTACCTTCAAGACATCATCCAAATGAAGAGAGTTGCAAAGATTCAAGTGTGATCAAGACTAAGTCAAGAGTGAATCAAGTTGATCAACTCACAAAGCGTAGAAGATGTACCGAGAGGGATCAAGTGATCCCATGGTATGGTAAGCATTGTCCATTACACTTCTTGTACTAACCCATGGTCTATGTGAGAGTTGTATGTGGGGTTAGGTACGTATCCATGGGCTTGCGTCAAGAGGAAGATATCATACAACCCATGGAAAGGATGACATCAAGTGGTGATCGTCATCAAGATTGCCGTGTGCAAGTTTAAGTGGAGCATCACGAAGAGATCAAGTGCTTTAATCTTGCCATCCATTGTGGTGTCAATGGACTTGTGAAGATGTGCCGAAGAGTGGCTCACCCATAGTGAACTATGGGGGAGCAATCATCTAGTCTTCATCGAGCCAACGCAATCAAGAAAGGTGGTCCAACTTGAGGGAGTCAAGATCGTCTTCATCTAGCTCGAGTGGACCATGTGCAAGGCAAAGGTTTTCCCTTGATAGGTTTTCTATTTTACCCGTTTTGTGGTGGTAGTTGGGAGACCGAGTTATAGGATCGTTTGCCGTACTATCAAGGGGGCTCTCAAGTTGGTAGCTTGATCGTATCGTTAGTAGAGAGCTCAAACCATTGCATCCTTGCATCATGTTTCTTGGTTCTTGTTTGGTTATCTTTTTGAGTCTTAGAGCTTATGGTCATCTTGATGACAAGCTTGAGTTCATCAAAAACGGAGTTCGCATGCGTCTTCTATGATGTTTTCGGTGTTGGAGGTTTTACCGGTCTTATCCGATGAAGGGTTCTCACCATTTTCTTATGGGACTTTTCTCATTTGCTTATTCTTGATATTTCTATCAATATTGTGTTAGCCCATGTCGTTAGCATTCCAACAAACTTGGTTTCGTTGAATTCGGAGTCCGTTTGTAAAAGTTGTGGCTGTTTTGGTAAAGGCTGCAGCGGTACTACCGCGACTAGAGCGGATGTAATTTTTTACTACCGCTTCAGAGCGGTAGTACCGCTGCTCCTGAGCGGTAGTACCGCTCTAGAGCAGTACTACCGTGGATCCTAAGCGGTAGTACCGCCCCAGACCAAAATCTCGTGTTTTCTCTCTCGTTTGGGTTGTTTTGGACGTGCTAAGCGGTAGTACCGCTCCTCCAAGCGGTAGTACCGCTTGTGCACGACCTGAGCACATAACGGTTGGATTCGGGAGGTCCTATAAAAGGGGGTCTTCTTCCCCAATGAACCTAATCCTTTGAGCTCGTGTTCTTCCCCCATTGTTGACCTTCTTCGAGCTTGCTAACTCTCAATCCCTCCAATGATTCTTGCTAGTTCTTGAGGGAAAAGAGAGAGGAGATCTAGATCCACGTTTCCACCAATCACTTTCTCCTCTAAGTGAGGGGAACCCCTTGGATCTAGATCTTGGAGTTCTTCGTGTTCTTCTTTCGTTCTTCCTCTCATTTTCCTCCCTAGCATTAGTTGCTTTGGTGGGATTTGGGAGAGAAGGACTTGGGCACTCCGTGTGCCCTTGCCATTGCATTTGGTGCATCGGTTTGAGTTCTCCACGTGATACGTGGAAGTTACAAGTTGAGAAGCTTATTACTCTTGGGTGCTTGGTGCCCTTGAGCTTGTTCCTCTTGGGTGCTTGGGCGCCCTAGACGGTTGGTGGTGTTCGGAGCTCAATCATTGTGGTGTAAAGCTCCGAGCAAGCGTCGGGGTCTCCAATTAGGTTGTGGAGATCGCCTCGAGCAATTTGACGGGTACCGGTGACCGCCCCAAGGGTTGCCAAAGTGTACGGGTTCGGTGACCGCCCCCAAGGGTCACCATTTGTACGGGTTCGGTGACCGCTCTCAAGGGTCCCTTAGTGGAATCACGGCTTCTTGCATTGTGCGAGGGCGTGAGGAGATTACGGTGGCCCTAGTGGCTTCTTAGGGAGCATTGTGCCTCCACACCGCTCCAAACGGAGATTAGCATCCGCAAGGGTGTGAACTTCGGGATACATCGTCGTCTCCGCGTGCCTCGGTTATCTCTTACCCGAGCCCTTTACTTATGCACTTTACTTTGTGATAGTCATATTGTTCTTGTCATATATCTTGCTATCACATAGTTGCTTATCTTGCTTAGCATAAGTTATTGGTGCACATAGGTGAGCCTAGTTGTTGTAAGTTTTGTGCTTGACAAATTAACCGTTAGTTTTATTCCGCATTTGTTCAAGCCTAAACCGTAAATATTTTAAAACGCCTATTCACCCCCCCCCTCTAGGCGACATCCATGATCTTTCAATTGGATAAATAGATCTCGCGGAAACGCGAGATAAAATAAATAAAATAAAATTGCAGGAAGGTATTTTTGTGTTTTTGGATTAATAGATCGGAAAATAAAAAGCAAATAAAAATAGTTCTCGAAGGCAAATATAATAAAGAAGAGACCCAGGGCCGTAGATTTCACTAGTGGCTTCTCGCGAGAAGAATAACATACATCTGTAAACAAATTACTGATGGGCAATTGATAGAACTTGAAATAATTATGACGATATCCAGGCAATGATCATTATATAGGCATCACGTCCAAGATTAGTAGACCGACTCCTGCCTGCATCTACTACTATTACTACACACATCGGCCGCTATCCAGCATGCATCTAGTGTATTAAGTTCATGAAAAACGGAGTAATGCAATAAGAACGATGACAAGATGTAGACAAGATCTATTTATGTAGAAATAGATCCCATCTTGTTATCCTTAATGGCAACCATACATACGTGTCGGTTCCCCTTCTGTCACTGGGATCAAGCACCGTAAGATCGAACCCATCACAAAGCACCTCTTCTCATGGCAAGAAAAATTGATCTAGTCGGCCTAACTAAACCAAATATTCGAAGAAGAAATATGAGGCTATAAGTAATCATGCATATAAGAGATCAAAAGACTCAAATAACTTTAATGGATAAAAACATAGATCTGATCATAAACTCAAAGTTCATCGGATCCCAACAAACACACCGCAAAAAGAGTTACATCAAGTAGATCTCCAAGAGACCATTGTATTGAGAATCAAAAGAGAGAGGAATACATCTAGCTACTAACTACGGACCCGTAGGTCTATAATGAAATACTCACGCATCATCGAAGAGGCACCAATGAGGATGATGAACCCCTCCGTGATGGTGTCTAGATTGGATCTATGGTTTCTAGAACTTGCGGCGGCTGGAATTGATTTTCGTCGACTCCCCTAGGGTTTCTGGAATATTGGGGTATTTATAGAGCAAAGAGGCGGTGCGGGAGGCCACCGAGGTGGGCACAACCCACCTGGGCGCGCTTGGGCCCCCAGGCGCCCCTTGGTGGGTTGTGCTCCCCTCGGAGCACTCCTCAGGTACTTTCTTGGCCCATCGTGTGTCCTCTGGTCCAGAAAAAATCACCAAAAAGTTTTGTTGCATTTGGATTCCGGTTGATATTGATTTTTCTGCGAAGTAAAAATCAAGCAAAAAACAGCAACTGACACTGGACACTATGTCAATAGGTTAGTCCCAAAAATGATATAAAGTTGCTATAAAATGATTGTAAAACATCCAAGAATGGTAATATAACAACATGAAACGATAAAAATTATAGATACGTTGGAGACGTATCAGCGTCCCCAAGCTTAGTTCCTGCTCGTCCTCGAGTAGGTAAATGATAAAAACAGATTTTTGATGTGAAATGCTGCCTAACATGTTCATCACATATTCTTTTCTTTGTAGCATGGACATTTGAAATTTTATATGATTCAAAGAAATAGTCTAGTTTTGACATGAAGATTTCAATACTCAAGCACATCAACAAGCAACCATGTCTTTCAAAATATCAACACTAAAGCAAGTTATCTCTAGCCCATTTATGCTCAATCATTGATCCATCCATGAAACACACTCGCATATTAGCTACACTCAATGCTCAAGTATGATCATAGTGCCCATTAGTTGGTGCTTTATAAGAGAAGATGAAGACTCAAATAAAAATAAAAATTGCATAAAATAAAATAAAGGCCCTTCGCAGAGGGAAGTTGTAGAGGTGCTAGAGCTCAAAGCAAAAAAAATATAGATAAAACATTTTGGGTGGCATGCCTTTCCTGTCAACAAAAACGATTGAGTAGTGCCCAATACTTTCCATACTAGATATATCATAGGCGGTTCCCAAACAGAAAATATAGTTTATTCTTTTTTTCACCATACTTTCACATTCCACGGCTAACCGAATTCACGGGTGCCGTCCATACCAACACTTTCCAAGGAATTTATTATTTGACAACATAAAGTAAATTTATTTTTCATTTTGGGACTAGGCATCGCCGTACTCTCGTGCAATGACAAGTGAATAAACACTCATCTTGAGAATAATTCATCTAGCATGGAAAATATCAGCCATCGCCTACGGTTTCATGAGCGGTATGAGCACACAAAAGAGACATTTATTTTGAAAAATTAGAGATGGCACATACAAATTTGCTTAGAACGGCAAAAGAATACCACATATAGCTAGGTATAGTGGACTCATGTGGCAAAACTGGTTTAAGGATTTTGGATGAACAAGTAGTGATCATACTTAGTGCAAGTGAAGGCTAGCAAAAGATTGAGAAACATCCAACCAAGAAACGAAAAATCTCATAATTGAGCATTAAGCATAACTAACACTGAATAATGCACCACAAGTAGGATGTAATTTCATAGCATAATTATTGACTTTCGTACTTACATAGGGAATCACAAACCTTAACACCAATATTCTTACTAAAGCATAATTACACATCAACATGACTCACATATTATATCAACATATCGCAAAACTATTACAAGGAATCAAGTTTATTTTGTCCAATGATCTTCATGAAAGTTTTTATTATATCCCTCTTGAATATCTATCTATGTTGCTTTTGGTAGCTCAAACAAATCTAAGTGAAGAACATGAGCATAAAATTTTCTTCTCTCAAAATAATTTAAGTGAAGCAAGAGAGAATTTCTAAAAAACATTTACTAACTCTCAAATGAATCTAAGTGAAGCATGAGAGCATTTCTTCAAAAATACTAAAGCACACGGTGCTCAAAAAGATATAAGTGAAGTACTTGAGCAATTCCAAAGCTCGGAAAGATTTAAGTGAAGCATAGAGAGCAATTCTAACAAGTCATAACATAATTTTGGCCCTCTAAAAAGGGTGTTACCAGTAAGGATAGATGACTCAAAATAAAAAATAAAACAAGCAAAGACTTATATCATACCAGACACTCCAAGCAAAACTCATGATATGTGACAAATAAAAATATAGCTCAAGTAAAATATCAATGGTCCTTAGAAGAAAGAGGGGATGCCACTCCATCCCAAGCTTAGTTGCTTGATTTTCTTTTAGATAATAGTTTGGGATGCCACGGGAATCGCCAAGCTTAGGCTCTTCTTACTCCTTATTCCTTCATCCATCGAGATCTCACCCAAAACTTGAAAACTCAACAAAACCTTCGTGAGATCCGTTAGTATAACAAAGCGAATCACTAATCTAAGTACTGTTGCAAACCCATTCATATTTTATTTTTGCATTATATATACTGTATTTCAATTTTTCTATGGCAAAAACTCTTCAAAGGAAACCATAGAATCATCAAAACAAGCACACAACACAAAGAAAACAGAACCTGTCAAAAAAAGGAATAGTCTGTAGTAATCAGGAAACTTTGTATACATATGTAACTCTAAAAATGCTGAAAAATTAGTAAAACGTGGGAAATTTGTATATCAATCTTGTGTAAAAAATTCAGAGCAAAGGCACGTTTCTGTCATTTATGAAAATTATTTTACTGAGCACAAAAGTTTATGTTTTTCAACAAGATCAAATCAACTATCACCCAACATGATCTCAAAGACTTCGTTTGGCACAAACACTAATTAAACATAAAAACACATCTAATCAGAGGCATCTTTATATATTCAGTTTTGTTAGAACTCATCTAGATGAGATATAATTTGGTCTCATTCACCTTTTATAGCCATTGGATGTGATGCTATAAGATGCGTGTGTGCTAACGTGGGTTGTATCTGTTCTTGTATTTAAAGTGAATGAGACCAAATTATATCTCACCTAAATGAGTTCTAGGTACTCCCTTATATATTTATTGCAAAACAGCATGAAAACCAAAGGAATAGATTGGGTTGCCTCCCAACAAGCGCTATCGTTTTACGCCCCTAGCTAAGCATAATGCAAAGATTCAAGTATTATCATATTTGGATCCCAACTCTTCAATCACACAAGCAGATTTCTTTGAAGATTTAGCAAGTAAAATAGCAAATTTCTAGGCTAATTGAGTAAATCGTTCTTATTAATAGGATCTCTTATACCTCAAGAAAATCCGGGTGAATACTATAGCGTCGGCCCAAATTGTAAGGCACGTTTTACAGCTAGCTAGCTAAGCTTACAGAAAACAAACAAGGTTTTCTCTGGTCTAAATTGTCTGAATTTGACTTCCCCGGAATAATCAGCGGAACTAATCACAAATCGTGCAGCCGATTAAGCGACACGCTCTCAAACGAGCTCACCACGCATAATGTAACAGACTCGATCATGGCTGCACAGCTAGGCAGGTACGTAGTGCACTGCACGTAATCCATGCCTCCATGCATGGCCGTGCGCAGGTAACAAAGTCCGGCTCCAACCTATACAACGCAACGAACAAGCACAACTCCGAGAGGAGAGAGGTGCGATCTCCGGCCGGTTCCTAATAACATCCTAATTACCAGACATGTCGACGACGCCTCGAGGCCGGTCGTCGTCCCGCCGCCGCACGGGGTGTTGCAAGTGCGCTGGCGGCGGCGGCGGGGGCAAGCCCTCCACGCCGTGCTGCTTCAACCCGCTGAGGTCCCTATTCCGGTGCCCCGGCCGGGGCCGTGGACGCAGCCGCAGCCGCAGCCACAGTCACAGCCGGAACCGGACGGCGCCGTCCAGGGTATCGGCGGACATCGGCACCGAGCAGCAAGGCCAGGAGCCGTCATTCTTCGTCTATTCCATGGGCAGCGCCGCGGAGAACAAGAAGAAGAAGCACAGGAAGGCGCGGCTCCCATCCATCCGCTCCTGCTTCCGCAGCAAGAAGAAGGAGCGGAAGGCCAGCGCCCGCCGCCAACCCCTCACGCCGGCGCCGTCGATGGTGACGCACCCGCCGCGCTCCCCGCCTGCGCCGGAGAACACGCCCGCCGTGGCATCCGGCGTGACGTCGACACAACCGCCTTCGCCTGCGTTTACCGAGACCGGCAACGTTAATTCGCCGGCGACGTCCGACCGGAGAACTGCGCCGACGGGCCCGGGCAAGCAGCCGTCGACGGACTCGGCGTGGGCACCGTTCCCGCCGCAGAGGCAGCAGCCGAAGCAGCAGGTCGACGGGCTGCAGATCGTCGAGGTGGCGACGGGCGAGCGGCTGTCCGCGCACGAAGCTGCGCTCATCGAGATGGTTGAGAGCTCGACCGACGACTCCGCGGAGTCGTCGATGAAGTCGTCGCTGGAGTTCATCAACGAACCGTCGCCTCAGACACCGGTGAAACGGGTGGTGGCGGATAGGGAGACGGCGGTGGTGAAGGCCGCGGCCAGGGAGGCACCAAGGCTATGGCTTAACGGCAATGCCGCCAAGGCCGGGGCAGGCGCGCGGTTCTCCGAGCCTCTTGTGGTGGCGGAGGCCAATGAGCTGTGGGCGCACGACATCGCTTGCAGCCGCGCCCACGCTGCCATGCTCGCTGACACGGTAAGTTTTTTCACCTGCTCTTTTTCCTTCGATTCGAGGGATTTCACCTGCTCTTAGCGGCATGTGGATTGCTTGAAATCCATGGGGCGTATAGTCACTACACGGATTTTCTAATTCCCCGCGGACTACGAATTAAGTTAAATCTCAATCAACACAGACCATTCTATCTCGACGTTGGAACCGTGAACGTTTTTCGGATTTGTCTAGGCACATCCTAATTATTGCATATCTAAATGACTTTATTAAATTAAAATAAAAGAAAAAATAAAAAATATCTAAAAGCGTAAAAGACTTAGATGCGCAATACTTAGGGCACATCTGGATGTGCTTAGAATTTTTTTTTGAAGAGTACGCCTACGCGTATCATATTTTTATAGAAGACAGAAGATGAATTACAAGACACTACAACTTGCTGCGGACAACAAGTGTAGCAAATACAAACACAACACAAAGGACCTGTCCTAAACCAATCATCTAGCCGCGTCACAACAAATGCCAAATGCCACAAGGAGCAACAACTTCAGTGGGCCAAACTTTGCCAACGCACTGCCAACCCTTGAATGCCTAAGAGGAGTCGGCGAGTGGATAGAGGGACTCCGTCGGATCCCCAAAAGCCATCGTCTTAGAGCGTCGGCAGCTGCGTACATAGCACCTATGAAGATCAACTCGGACCAGCAGCAAGCACCGGAGACCCAAATCACAGGACCATTAAGACAAGTCTCCACCCACGATGCTCTCAACAGAGTAACGGCGCCAAACGCCGCCATCGCCGATCCTGCAACGGACCAAGACTTTCGCCCGGAGATTCCAACCCTATCGAGAAGGGGAGATGCCGACACACCTTGACAACGCCTTCAAGAAGGGAACGACACCCACAGGCGCTGCCATCGCCAGCTCTGGCCGAAGACGAGCAGGATTTTCATCCAAAACGTTGCACACCTCCCACCCCTACCATCGGATTTGGCCAAACAGTCGATGCAGGGCACACAGCCGCTGCCGCAGCACCTCACCGTCATGATCAACCCGTCGTGGAACACCGACCCCTCGCACTGCCGAGAGCACGTAGACCACCATCCCGCTCCTGCACGGTCGAGGAAGACAAGCTCCAATCCAGCACCACCACCTAGATCCGTAGACACCGCAGGCAAGGGCTGGACTCGCCACTCCTAGCAGCCAGTCGTGCCAAGGCTCGTCACAGGAACTCGCACGCAGGAGGCCAGCGCACCCACTCCCGCACGTGAGCACCCACCACGACGCTCCCAGCCATGAGCCCCTGGTCCGAAAGCCAAGATCCAGGCCGAGCAGCCACCAACTCCGCAAAGACATCACCTTCCACGACCACACCGGCGACAACAGGAGGCGCACTGCGCTCTCTGGCCTCCATAGCGACTCCCGGCCGGCGGCTGCCGCTCCCGACCACCGCACCTCCAGGTCGAGATCCGCCACCACCAGGGTCCCACCGCGGCACAACCTCCGACTCCCGCGCCGGTGCGCCGAGAGGACCACCTCCCCTTGCCTCACGACTATGCTCTACCTCTCCACGCGCTCTCCGCCGTACGCCGCCACGCCGAAGACGACCACCGCGCCGCCCGCTTGGCGAGACTTCCCCGCACGAAGAGATCCCGTCGGGGCACGCCGCCCACGCCTGCCGCCTTTGACAGCCGGGCGCCGCCACCACCGTCGTCGGCGACGGCGGCGGCCAGGGATCGGAGGGGGGAGGGGTGCTCGGGGCAGCTAGGGTTTCACCTCTGGAGCCGCCCGCGCGAGGGGCCCGGGAGGGAAAGGGGAGAAAAGAATACAAGGCTTATTTTCGTCAAAACTGAAATCTTATCCTCCAAATTTCTTTGACTTTCCTTCATTTCAAACAGGGTCTCCCTTAAAAAGGCTAGAGGCAGGAAAAGTACACTGCGTGAACGCTCTAAACCCTCCCCACCTACTCCCTCGCCGCGCCGCCGCGCAGCCGCGAGTGCAGCGAACATCGGCGCCAGTGCCACGCTTATGGCCGCCACCTCCCATTCCCTCCTCTCTCCGGCGCCCACCTCGCCCCCCCGCGCCCGCCTCCCCTTCCCCGCCGTCCGCGCCGTCGCCCCCCGCCGTCGCTCCTCTTTCCCGGCCGTCGCGGCGGCGGCCTCCTCGATGGCGTCCTCGGATGCCGAGGAGAAGAAGGAGACCAAGCTGTGGGGCGGACGCTTCGAGGAGGGCGTCACCGACGCCGTGGAGCGCTTCACGGAGTCAATCTCCTACGACTGGCAGCTGTACAAGTACGATATCATGGGCAGCAAGGCCCACGCGTCCATGCTCGCCGCGCAGGTACCTTGTGCGCTCGCTCCATCAAATCACCTGTTCTGGTTAGTATCGTGGCCGCCTAGGTGTTGGTCTAGTTAGTTCCCTGCTTTCGACGACGCTGCAGCGACAGCTTGATGTTATGCTCGCAGTGTGCTTGACGAAATTGCTACCTTCGGTGTGCTGCATTTGGTGTGATCCGAAGCTGTTCGAATTTTCTTGCTTGATTTGAAGCGTCACATTGAAGGATTGAGGGTTTAATATTGCAGTCATTAGGGGTTTGGTTTTGCTTAGCACGTTCAAATGTATTTAATGGAAGCACCTCCCTCTATCTTGTTGTGGATGTTAACTGAAATAATGGTCACCTTAGCGTGGATGTTCTGAATCATTTGCAATGCAGGGTTTGATAACCACCGGTGATAGGGATATTATCTTGGAGGGCCTTGATCAAATTGAGAAGCAGATTCAAGATGGCAAGTTTGAGTGGAGAAAGGATAGGGAGGACGTGCACATGAACATTGAGGCAGCTCTGATTGAGAAAGTTGGTGAGCCGGCCAAGAAGTTACACACTGCTAGGAGCCGCAACGACCAAATTGTGACAGATCTTAGGTTGTGGTGCCGCGATGCTATTGACAAGATTTTGATTCGCATCAAACAGTTTCAGGTTTGTTCTTGAGTTCTCTTTGTGATGCTCATGGTGTGCTGCTTATAACTTGTCTGAACTCCTTGTATACAACTTGTTTTCTGCTTCGTCATCCGATTTATGCTCTTTGTAGACATCACGAGACATTACGTATTCATTATTCAGTGTCATGGTCTATGTTAGATCCATTGCTATTTTTATTATTTGCGCCCAGTACACCGCCTTGACAAGTAGGGACGCTAACTGAACTGTAAAGTTATTCCTACTGTTTTTTCTAGTAATGCTCAACTATGGGCAACAACTTCCAAAGAGAACTTCTCCACTCTCTCGAGGGGTGAGAAACAGAGATCTACTTGGTTCATGCATTTGGTATATGTACCTTGTCCATGCTGTTTAAGCTTTGCAAGCAATAGAAGGCAGTTTGTTGTTGTGCAGAAATGAATTATGTATAACTAAGAATATCAATGGGTTCTTGTATTTGATCTAATTTATATCATATGTTCACATATTTTAGTAATTGGTAACATTGTAGGTTATCCCGCTTTGCTGATATAACACTTGAATTCCCCATTTCTGATAACTCTTCCATGGTGTTTTTCTAAGATATTATTTTTATAACACAAGCATAATTCTTATTGTTTCAGGTGTCTCTGGTTTTGTTAGCTTCAAAATATGTTGACTTAATTGTCCCCGGTTATACCCATCTTCAAAGGGCACAACCTGTCTTGCTTCCACATCTTCTCTTATCCTATGTTGAACAGGTGCCCCCATCCTCTTATTAGTGCACCATTGCTTTTTAGTGCGTGGATGACTAATTTTCTAACTGTCCTGTAAACGAACCATTTCTGATGTGAAAATTGTTTTAGACTGTTTGCCACATTATTAGCTCTATTTTTTCCCACTAAAAAGTGAGAATACACTGCAGAAGGGAAGTTTTTTCATTGTTGCTGTAGTTAACATTGAACTTAGCCCATTTGGATGTTACATAGACATATCCCAGTACCCAATGGAAATAGATGGATTATCGGATGAGGTATTTCATATGATTCAAAGTCCTGTTTCTCTTTGTACGAAAAGTTATGTAATCCGGGAATGCATAGAAATAGCACCATATCTGGATGTTTCACTGCTTCATACTTTCCGTAGTCTCCTTCTTTTATTGAATTGCTGCACCATTAGCTGGCAGGTCAAATCAGCATGACATGCAATCAAATATTGAGGTCACAATCTTACAGCTTATAACCAATCACTAACTATGTTTCTTGTGCAAGGGTGTAATAGTGTTTCAGATACTTTACTAATCACCTGATAAATATCACCTCATTTCTTTTGGATTGAATTGTAGCATAGCTTGGAGCCTTGAATTGAAACAGAGGGAGCTAATCCAGCAAAATGTGCCCAAATTCGTAATAAGCATTAGCCAACTTAGCCTTTGAGTAATTAGTGTGTATAAGCAGAACAAGTCATTTTTTTGTGAAATTTCAGTTTGGGTGGGGTCATGTGTCAAGGGCCTCAGTGCCCAAGACAGCGGGGCCTCGACTACGTAGTTCATAGTCTCGGTGGATAGGAGCGCTAGGGTTTTTGCCTGGCTGCTCAATGGTGCGGGAGGAGAGGATAGGAGACGGAGGAAGAGGTAGGAGATAATAACTTTATTGCTTGCCCTCAAAGGGTGCTGATTATACGATATATAAAGGCCCCATGGGCTGCTAACAAACTAGAAACCTATACGTAACAAACTAGTCTTTTATTCTAGGAACTAATGTATCAGGACCAGGACTCCTGCCCAGCCTTCGCCCCGCCTGATGCGGCCGACGGCTGCTGCTCCTGGCCGCGTGGCCCACGCCTGTAGGACGTGCCCCACATGACATCTCTCCCCCCCTCGACGAGCAGCTCGTCCTCGAGCTGAAAAGCGGGGTAGCGCTCGACGAAACTGTCAAGATCCTCCCATGTAGCTGATGATGCTGCTTCACCCTTCCAGTGGACGAGTAGCTGGCGAACGCCGCGTGCTAGGCGCGCACGAGTCACGCGCTCCGGCTCTGGAACAACCGCTCCGTTGTGGATCGGAGGCAAACCCGGCGGTGCAGTTGGAGGCGTGCCGAAGAACTTCTTGAGGAGGCCCACGTGGAACACGTCATGGAGGCGCGAGCGTGCCGGAAGCTCAAGGCGGTAAGCCACGTCGTTGACGACCTCTGAAATGCGGTACGGCCCATAGAAGCGTGGCTTGAGCTTGCCCCTGGTTGGCAAGTTGAGAGAGGACGCGGCGCGCTGGCGAAGGCGAAGCCAGACCCAATCGCCCACGTCATGCCGAATGTCCCGATGGCGTCTGTCGTAGTAGGACTTGTAGACCGCCTGTGCCTGTTGTAGACGATAGCGGACGTCCTCGAGAAGCTCGTCGCGCTCCACCATGCTCCTGGCCACTGCGGCTACCCTCGTGTCGCCCGGCTCGTAAGAGCGAATAGTGGGAGGGTCACGGCCATACACAAGCTTGAACGGAGTTTCTTGGGTCGCTGTCTGGTAGGCGGTGTTGTAGATGTACTCGGCCCAGGGAAGCCACCGGAGCCACTGCCTGGGATGATCCCCAGTGAGACAACATAGGTACATCACAATGATCTTGTTAGCAGCCTCCGTTTGGCCATCCGACTGTGGATGAAACGCTGACGTCATGTGCAGCTTTGTCTCGGTGAGGCGCATGAGCTCCCGCCAAAAAGCCGAGGTGAAGACGGGGTCGCGGTCAGAGACCATGGACTGCGGCACGCCATGGAGACGAACAATCTCAGCGAAGAACACCTGCGCCACTGATTCTGCCGTGTACGGGTGGGCCAGCGCCACAAAGTGGCAATACTTGCTGAAGCGATCCACCACGGTGAGGATGACAGACTTCCCGCCCACGCGAGGGAGCGCTTCCACGAAGTCGATGCCGACGTCAGTCCACACGCCCGTGGGCACCGGCAGCGGCAGCAACAGCCCAGCGGGGTGCAAGTGCTCGGACTTGTACCTCTGGCAAGTACTGCAAGTGCGGATGTACTCTTGCACCGTCTTGCGAAGGTTAGGTGCGTGGAAGTCGCGGCGGAGACGATGCAAGGTGCGCAGGACGCCTTCATGCCCATCATCGTGCACGGCACTGAGAATCTCCTGGAGTAGTGGGGACGAGGCGGAATGTAGAGGCGGCTGTTGAAAGTGACGAGGCCGTCGGAGAGAGCCCACGACTGCTGCCGCGTACCCGCCGTGATATCCTCACGCAGCGTGACGAGCGCCGGATCTGTGGACGTCGCTTGCCGGAGGCGATCGATGAAGTCGAAGCGAGGACCCGAGATCGCCATGATCGACGTCTCCTCCGTGTCGCGGTGGGAAAGGGCATCCGCCACCGTGTTTGTACTACCGGCCTTGTACTCCACGGTAAAGTCGAACCCCAGTAGTTTGCCGACCCAATGATGCTGTGGGATGGTTGCCAAACGCTGGTCAAGTAGAAATTTGAGACTGTAGTGATCCGTTTTTACCACAAATTGGCGCCCCCAGAGGTACGGTCTCCAGTGACGAATCGCGAGCACCAGGCCGATGAGTTCCCGTTCATATGCTGCCAGGGAACGGTGACGTGGCGCGGCTGGCCGGCTAAAGAAAGCCACCGGGTGTTGGTCCTGAAGAAGGACGGCCCCGAAGCCGTATGTCGAGGCGTCACACTCGACGATGAACGGCCGCGTGAAATCCGGTAACGCGAGGACGGGAGCCGTGGTGACTGTCGTCTTGAGGGCGTGAAAAGCTGCTGCCGCCTCCGGCGACCAGGAGAAACCATCCTTGCGAAGGAGGGCCGTTAGTGGCGCGGCAACCACGCCAAACTCCTTGACAAACTTGCGGTAGTACCCCGCAAGGCCGAGAAACCCCCGAACCGCGCGTGCCGAGCGTGGTTGCGGCCATTCGGCCACTGCCTGCACCTTTTCCGGATCCATGGCCACTCCTGCAGCGGAGATGGTGTGACCCAGGTATGAGATCGACTCGACGGCGAATGCGCATTTGGATCGCTTGACGAAGAGCCGGTGCTGGTGCAGGACGGTGAAGACGGTGCGCACATGTCGGAGATGGTCAGCCCATGTCTCGCTGAAAATGAGGATGTCGTCAAAGAAGACGAGAACAAAACGGCGCAGGTACGGCCGCAGCAGATCGTTCATGAGGGCCTGGAATGTTGCCGGCGCGTTGCAGAGGCCGAACGACATCACCAGGAACTCGTAGAGGCCGTCATGAGTACGGAAGGCGGTCTTCGGGATGTCCTCCGCACGCATCCGCACCTGGTGGTAGCCGGAGCGCAAGTTGAGCTTGGTGAAGAAACGAGCGTGCCGGAGCTCGTCGAGGAGTTCGTCCACCACCGGGATCGGAAACGCATTCTTGACAGTAATGGCGTTTAGGGCGCGGTAGTCGATGCAGAAGCGCCAGGACCCGTCGGCCTTGCGGACCAGACGAGAATGCGGAACAACTCGCTCGGATGATGCCCTGGGCGAGCATGGCGGCGCACTGACGCTCCAGCTCGTCCTTGTGCGCGGCCGGGTAGCGATACGGACGGACGGCCACCGGGGTGGAACCGGGCAGCAGGGTGATGCCGTGGTCGCGGCTGCGGGGCGGTGGCACGCCGGAGGGTTCGGCGAAGGTGCCGTCGAACTCGGTGATGATGGCGTCGAGGAAGTCGCAGCCGCTGCATGATTTCAGGGCTGGCCCGTCCGGTCCTGCAATGCCGCGCCAGCACACCCGATGGCCCCTCCGCCAGAATGTCATGGAGAGGGCGCGGAAATCCCACAGGATCGGTCCGAGCGTCGCCAGCCACTGCGTGCCCAGGACGATGTCGTAGCCCGCGAGCGGCAAGGCGAGGAAATCCTCCGAGAACTCCTCTTGGCCGATGCGGAAGGGCACGACGCGGTACGCGCCCTGGCACGGAACGCGCTCGCCGTTGGCCACCGTGACGCGCATCTTCTCGGTGGTGGGGGATGGCAGCGTAGCACGAGCGGCCGCCTCCTCGGCGATGAAGTTGTGGGTGGAGCCTGAGTCGATCAGGGCGAGGAGGAAGACACCCCCGAGAGTAATATGCATCTGCATGGTTTCGGTCGTGCGCACCCTGGAGATTGCGTGGAGCGAGATCTGAGGGTCGGCCCGCGATGCATCATCAGTAGCGGAGGCTGCGTCGTCGTCGTCGTCCGGCGCTAAGTCGAGGAGAACGATGCGCTGACACACGCGGTTGTGGCCCCTGCCAAACTTCTCGTTACAGTTGAAGCATAGGCCCAGGCGACGGCGTTCCTCCATCTCTGTCTGGGAGAGACGTTTGATTGGGCGCCCGTCCGGCAGACTGTGGCCATGCTGGGGTGCGGCTGGTGGGGCCGGTGCGGGGGGCGCGAGGCGTGGTCCTGGCGTCGGCAGAATGCCCTTCTGCGGAAAACGCACCGGTGGCGCGGCGGAAAGCGCGCACTGGTCGCGCAGCTCCAATTTGCGGGCGAGGCTCATGGCGACGGCGAGGGACTGCGGGTTATGGATTTCCACGTCGAGGCTGAGGGGTGGCTGGAGGCCTGCGGTGAAGATCTGAACTTTCTGCGTTTCCGACAAGGAGCCTGCCCGGGGAAGGAGCGCCTCAAACCGCTCCTGGAAGTCGACGACGGACGTCGTGCGCTTGCACGCCATCAGTTCGCCCAGCGGGTTCGCGCGCAGAGGAGGCCCGAAGCGGAGGTTGAGCAGCTCGGAAAAGCGGCGCCATGGCGGAGTGCCCTCGTCACGCTGGACCTGCATGTACCACAGCTGGGCAGAACCCTCGAGGTTGTATGACGCCATCCAGACTTTCTCCTCCTCGGCGATCCGTTGTTGATGGAAGAAGGACTCGCATCTGTTGAGGAAAGCGAGCGGGTCGGACTTGCCGTCGAACTTGGGGAAGTCCATCTTCTGAAACCGCGGGGGCCGATCGTTGTGGTGCTGTCCGTCGTGGCTGATATCGGCGGCTGACGAGGAGGCCGACTTCTCCTTCTGGAGGGCTGCCACGGACAACTGCAGGGATGTCACGGTTGCAGTCAGGGCTTCGATCATCTTGGCCAAATCAGCGGTGGTGGGTTCCGACATGGCGGAAGAAACCGAGGTGGCGGCGGATGGCGGCGATGGAGGTGGGCGGGGCGGCGGGTGCAGCGTGGAGGAGGCCGAGGAGCGGCTGGAACCTGATACCAAGTTGTCAAGGGCCTCAGTGCCCAAGACAGCGGGGCCTCGACTACGTAGTTCGTAGTCTCGGTGGATAGGAGCGCTAGGGTTTTTTGCCTGGCTGCTCAATGGTGTGGGAGGAGAGGATAGGAGACGGAGGAAGAGGTAGGAGATAATAACTTTATTGCTTGCCCTCAAAGGGTGCTGATTATACGATATATAAAGGCCCCATGGGCTGCTAACAAACTAGAAACCTATACGTAACAAACTAGTCTTTTATTCTAGGAACTAATGTATCAGGACCAGGACTCCTGCCCAGCCTACGCCTTGCCTGATGCGGCCGACGGCTGCTGCTCCTGGCCGCGTGGCCCACGCCTGTAGGACGTGCCCCACATGACATCATGGCCCACCTTGGACTGAACTAGGTTCCGCCCTAGAGTGAACCATATAACTGGAAATAAATCTGATGTTATTTTCACTTGTGCTGTGCACAGTTGGAGCGTGATGCTGGCCGGCTGATCGACTGCAGGGAAAGAGTGAATTTCTGCCCTCTTGGTGCTTGTGCTTTGGCTGGAACTGGACTCCCCATTGATAGGTTCAAAACTGCTAAAGATTTGAAGTTTACAGCTCCGATGAAGAACAGGTAACCAACATCCTTGATTTCCTTAGTAGTGTGAAACTGCAAACATGTAAAGCAGATAGTATGCTTTCTCTGCTATATCTTGTTGAATTGCAACCAAGATAAAGTTAGTTTATTAAATTGCATACCTTAGCACCCTTAAATATTGTACGTCTTGCAAAATGAGTCTCTACCTTACATGCAAGCGCACATGTACCCTATTATATAGTTTTTTTGGGAGCACATTGATCTTACCAAAGTAAAGCTGATTGAGGGCTAATTTGTTTTGGAAGATTCCTACCGGATTATCCCCTGTGTTTAGCATTCGTTTCATAGGAATAGAGGTACTAGATTCCTTAGGATTGTGTCCATATTAACCTCATTCCTTAGGATTCTTAGCATTAGGTGAGACCTCGTAGAAAATTCCTCAAATTGACCTCATTCCTTAGGATTCTTAGCATTAGGTGAGACCTCATGGAAAATCCCTAAGGATTGGAGTGGGCAGGGCATCCTATTCCTCTGATTTGAAAATCCTTGAAAATGAATGAGCCCTAAAGATGTTAGGCCTGACTGCATTATCATTTTGTGGCTACCTAGTAAAGAGGTGAAATATAATACAGAGGTACAAATACCCTTTTTTTTAATTTGCTTGTTCATACTTGATTTACAGGATTAGTTATTCAGACAACGACTACCATTTTTCAAGTTTTACTGCTGGAATATTCCTGCGCAATTGAAATTATAAGCGATGCTAATAATTGAACTAACTCTATGCTTTCTCTCTCTGATATAAGTGATGCTAATAATTGAACTAACTCTATGCTTTCTCTCTCTGAATTTCCTCCTTTTGGGTTAACCACACCTTTTGACATTTGTTTCGGTATTTGATTATTCTTTTTCTACAGCATTGATGCAGTGTCAGATCGTGACTTTGTTTTGGAGTTTCTTGCTGCCAACTCTATTGCTGCTATTCATCTTTCCCGCATTGGCGAAGAGTGGGTCTTGTGGGCGTCAGAGGAGTTCGGGTTCTTGACACCAAGTGACTTGGTTTCAACTGGAAGCAGCATTATGCCACAGAAGAAAAATCCGGATCCGATGGAGCTTGTTCGTGGGAAATCTGCTAGGGTTGTTGGTGATCTCATGACTGTTCTAGTCCTCTGCAAAGGCCTTCCACAGGCCTACAACCGTGACCTACAGGTGCGTCTCATTCTTGGTAGTTTTATTACCCAGGCTTGGTTTCCTGTGCATGTTCTGAAAATTTCTTTTTCGAGCAGGAAGACAAGGAACCCTTATTTGACAGTGTGAAGGCCATACTAGGAATGCTTGAAGTATGCAGTGAGTTTGCTCAAAATATCTCTTTTAACTCGAAAAGAATACAAAGTTCGCTGCCTGCTGGTTATCTGGATGCAACAACACTGGCAGATTATCTTGTGAAGAAGGTAAACACTACTCTACTTAGTCTGGATTAGCCATAGGTTTACACTAGGAAATAAATTAATGCACGATATAAAAAAATTTTGCACGAGTCAAACATTATCACTTATTTTATTTTATTCTGCTGTGTTATTTATTTGACTAGGATGGTTACTCTGGTTAAGTGGTTTCTATATTTCTGTTCCGCAGGGCGTTCCATTCAGAACTTCTCATGAGATAGTTGGAAGGTGCGTGGCTTTATGCGTGTCGAAGAACTGCCAGCTCACAGAGCTTGAAATGGACGACTTGAAAGCAGTCCACCCTGTCTTCGAGGCCGATGTCTACGCCTACTTGGGTGTCGAAAACGCGGTCAACAAGTTCATATCCTATGGTTCTACAGGCTCAGAGCAAGTAAAAAAACAGCTTGAAGATTGGCGCGTTCAGCTTGGGATCAACCCATAAGGCGCAGCATCAACAGAAGAATAAATCCCCTAAGTCTAGTCTGGCTGTTATTTATTTTGGGAGGTGGATTGTAGTGTTATGAACGTGGTTTCTGGACGAGAGACAGTCTGCTGTTGCTTCATTTGAGAGTTGGAGTGATCCGTTCAACGTTTTTATTTATAAGGCACTTGCAATTGTACTGAAAAGGCTGTGTATGTTTGATCTCCATCACCAATCCAAAAAGGATGCCCATTAGTTTACAGAGGGAGTATCTGTGTTTATGTCCAAACAGGAGACTGCTTCTATTTATTTATTTTAAACGTCACCATATTATGGCGACCAGATACCATAGGCACCCGCCAGAAGAGAATTGCACAAAAAGCTGAAGCTTTGTTGAGATAGTGATGGAGCATGATTTACTATGCTACTCTACCTAGCATGCCTTGTGAGTTCAACCAACACGACCAGGCACGGTTCATTTCCAGTCACACACATCAAGCAAAGCTGTCCGTCCATACGAGCGAGGCAGGCACAGCTCTGCCGCTCAGCTCAGCTCACGGTGCACAGCTCTGTCACTCTGCACCGCAGCCATGCCCAGAGTTTTACACTACATACATACACATCTTCTTGCCAACTCCCACTTAATTAATCACTTGGGCGGACGAGTCAGGCCGCAGCGTCGTCTGTTGGAACTAATCTTGTTATTAGTCCTGATTAGATCATGCATGCATGTAGTTGAGATGTGACACTAAAAGCTGCGGCTGTGTAAGAGACGTGATCACGTTTGCATGGAAAGCTAGTAGTGTTGGTTAGTGCATGCAGGATTAGCCAAGTCGTGGAGTTAGTTAGTGGTCTAGAGAAAAGGTCTTAGTGGTAGTTGAGTCCTGAGTGCATGGCCAGATTTTGTGGCCATTGAAGGTTGCGCAAGTGCTGGTTGTGGGCATGCATGTAGCTAGGAATTAGTTAGTGGGCAGGTCATGATGTTGGTGGCTAGCATCGTGCGCACATGAGTCTCTTGTACTGCTATATAAGTCAAGAAAAGGAATGAGAAATGAGGCCGTGAGGACTGAGGCAAAATGTAGCCTTCGTGGTAGCCAAGGGAGAGTCACTTGGCAAAGCTATGTGTTCTTCCCTGGTATATGCGTGTGTGTGTGTGTGTTCTTGAGAGAGGAGAGAAACCACAAGAGAGATGAGAAAGTTGTGTGAGGCAGCTCGAGGAAGAAGGAGAGAGGCGCTGCAACGAGAGGCGGCGCCAACATCGTCCACCTGCTGCCTGCGCCGCTCATTGGACTCCTTGATCTTCAGCAGCTCGTCGCAGACAATCCACGGGAAGCTCCAGAACTGCTTCTTTCCCGGCCGGCGGTGGCCCGGGTGATAGGTCACGCGGTACCACGCCGAGGTCCTCCTCGCCGCCTCCGCCTTCGGGCGGCTCGTGAACCAACCCAGCACCTCCTTGTGCAGGCCCTCGACAGAGTCGATGATGCGGTCCTTCATCTCGAAGTACCTCTTGTTGTCCTTCTTCAGGTACAGGAGCCAGTTCCGGATGTTGCCGGTCAGGATCTCGTCCTCGTGCTCCGCGCCGTAGTAGACCATCAGGGTGCTCAGCTTCTCCGCGTACAGATCGTAGCACTCCTCCGCGGATGCCAGGAAATCCTCGAAGCCAGGGACCTCCAGGTTGGGATCGAACGCGGGGCTCGCTTGAGCCGAGGACGGGGTGGCAGGTGCGCTCTGCATACGGCTCGCAGCCGCTCGGTAGAGCTTGCCGAGAGCTCCGTCGGAGATGTACGTTGGTTTGTCCCACCATTCCATGAAGTCGGGGTACTCCTTTGGTCTCAGTTGTTGGATAAATGAGTAACTAGTATTTCCTGAGGGCCAAAGGCCATTACATATATATGTGTGTCAAAGTGCAGAAAACCCCTTACACAATGGGGATATACCGAAAAAGAAACTATACACATCTAACACCCCCCTCAAACTCATGGTGGATCAACAACACTGAGTTTGGAGAGGAAAAAGCCGTGCTGCGCTCGAGTCTGTGCCTTGGTGAAGAAGTCCGCCAACTGTAACTCAGAGGGCACATAGTGAAGAGCGAGAGTCTGATCCTGCACAGCAGCTCGCACAAAGTGGGCATCCACACCGATGTGCTTGGTGAGCTCATGCTTCACCGGGTCACGCGCAATACTGATAGCGCCAGTACTGTCTGACAGTAAGGGAGTCGAGGTGGTAGCAGACACATCAAAATCCTCAAGTAACCACCGTAACCAGATCACCTCAGCCGTCAACATCGCCATGGCTCGCAACTCAGCCTCTGTACTCGAGCGAGAGACTGCAGTCTGTTTCTTTGTTTTCCAGGCAATAAGAAAGCCACCAAGAAAGACACAATAAGCAGACAGCGAGCGTCGATCAGAGGGATCACTAGCCCAGGTAGCATCAGAATAGGCCTGGAGCTCAAGAGAGCTGGAGCAGGGAAAGAAAAGGCGCTGAGAGATCGTGCCACGAAGATATCGTAGAACACGGAGGAGATGACTATAGTGAACAGAGGTGGGGGCTGAAACAAACTGACTCAGGATGTGAACAGGATAGGAGATGTCAGGACGCGTAACAACAAGATAGACAAGACTGCCAACAAGATGACGATAGCGAGTGGGATTAGGAAGAGGGTCACCATCGGTGGCACGAAGCTGAACATTGAGCTCCATAGGAGTCACAACCGTGCGCTCATCACCGAGAGCAGCACGAGCAAGAAGATCCTGAATATATTTTTCTTGGGAGATGTAGAAGCCATCAGAGGTCGAGGAGATCTCAATCCCAAGAAAGTAGCGAAGTGGACCAAGATCAGTCATAAGAAACTGGTCACGAAGGCGAGCCTTAACAAAGGCAATGTAATTAGTGTCGTCACCAGTGATGATCATGTCATCAACATAGAGAAGGAGAAGAGTCCGACCATGAGGAGACGTGCGAACAAACAACGCGGGATCATGATCACTGGGCAAGAAACCAGCGGCGGTCACCACAGATGCGAAGCGCTCAAACCAGGCGCGAGGGGCCTGTTTGAGACCATATAGGGAGCGACGAAGTCTACAGACCATACCATCAGGAGCATAGTACCCCTGTGGGGGCTGCATATAAACCTCCTCACGCAGCTCGCCATTGAGAAAAGCGTTCTGAACATCAAGTTGAGAGATAGACCACTGACGAACAGAAGCCACAGCAAGAAGAGTGCAGACAGTAGTCATGTGAGCCATAGGAGCGAATGTCTCATCATAATCGCGCCCTTGCTCCTGCTGAAAGCCACGGGCCACAAGACGAGCTTTGTAGCGCTCAAGAGAACCATCGGAGTGAGTCTTAAGCTTGTAGACCCACTTGTAGGTGATGGGACGGACACCGGAAGGAAGGGGAACTAGATCCCATGTGCCAGAGCACTCAAGGGCAGCAAGTTCCTCGGCCATCGCAAGCTGCCATTCAGGCTGAGTCATGGCAGTGCGATAGGAAGTGGGCTCAGTCAAGACAGAGAGACCGTACCGACCAGGGGAATAGCGATCAGGCGGAGGGCGAGGCCGAGCACGGAGGTTATGAACCGGAGAAGGTGTGAGAGGAGGTGACCAGATGTGGAAGGCTCGTCAGAGGAGACATCCTCAGTACGAGATCGTCGAGTATAGTGGAGAGGAAACGGTGAGAGAGGGCGACGGACTGGAGAGGATGGGGGAGAGGTGGAGGAGGAGGATGGAGAAGATGGGGTCGGTGGTGGATGAGAAGGAATGAGAGGTGCCGGAGGAAGAGGTGATACATGAGGCACATAGCAGGGTGTATCGGGAAGGAGAAGGAAAGAAAGGTCGTCCACAGAGAACCTCGAGGAAGAAGAATGTGGGTAGTAAGAACGAGACTCGTCAAAAGTCACATCATGCGAGATGCGCAAGCAACGACCCACAGGATCCCAACATCGATAGCCCTTGTGCTCCTCACTGTAGCCAAGGAAAACACACTCAACCGACTGAGCAGTCAGTTTGGTTCGTTCTCGGGGGGCAAGAAGAACATAGCAGACACATCCAAACATACGAAGAGCTGAGTAGTCAGGAGAGCGACCAGTGAGACACTCCATAGGAATGCCACCCTGCAGAGCAGTCGATGGCTGAATATTGATGAGATAGGTGGATGCGGAAACAGCCTCAACCCAAAAAATAGGGTGGAAAGGAAGCAGCAATCATCAATGCACGAGCCGTCTCAAGCAAATGATGATGCTTTCGCTCGGCAACACCATTCTGAGCGTGAGCACCAGGACAGGAGAACTGGGCAAGAGTACCCTGTTCCGCAAGAAAACCACGCAACAGCTGAGAGATATACTCTCCAGCAGAGTCAGCACGAAAAGTACGAATGGGCGTGGCAAACTGGGTGTGAACCATGGCAACAAAACGTTTGTATATAGGGAGAACCTCGCTACGAGATTTCATGAAGTAGAGCCAAGTGTAGCGAGAGAAAACATCAATAAACAAAACATAGTAGCGATGACCACCTTTCGAATCAAAGGGAGCGGGACCCCAGACATCAGAATGAACTAAGTCAAAAGGACGCTGAGATACAGACACACTAGTAGGATAAGGTAACTGAGTCTGTTTGCCAAGTCTGCAACCATTACAATGTAAGGAGACATCTTCAGATACAAACCCTAAGAGGCCCTGACGAACTAAGGAAGACAAGCGAGAGCCACAGATGTGACCAAGTCGATGATGCCACTGCTGGAAGGACGCAGACGAAGAGGCAGCAAGAGCATGAGAGCTGGCGGAAGTGGTGGCAGCGAAAGGAACACAAAGCCAGTCAACCTCCCAAAGGCCCTTTGACTCACGGCGCCGGGGGCCAGCACCAACCAAAGCCTTGGTGCGACGATCCTGAATGGAGCAAGAGTCGGTATCAAGAATGACACGACAACCAGAATCAGTAAGTTGGGCAGCGGAAAAAAGATTCATGGTAAGGCGAGGAACATGTGAAACGCTCGGAACAGAAAAAGATGGAGTGGAAAGAATACCATGACTAGCAACAGGAAGTGATGTGCCATCGGCGGTAAGAACATTAACAGGAAAATCAAGAGGTCGGAGAGAAGACAACGCGGAAGAATCAGAAGACATATGAAAGGAGGCTCGAGAATCCAGAACCCACGAAGATGTACCTGGTTGTGTAGATGCCTGTGATGACGAGGAGGAGGATGCAGTCACGGCAGCAGCAGAGCCAGTTGACGAGGAGCCTGAGGAAGCAAGAAGACGCTTGAGGCGAACAATGTCCTGGTCAGTGAGTGACGGAGCCGAGGAAGACACAGGAGGCCCGCTGAAGGAGGAGCGCCTCTGGTCTCGCTTCTTCTGGCGACAATCAGGATCTGGGTGACCTGGCCGGGAGCAGTAACCACAGATGGTGTCACGGCGCGACGTGCCCTTCTCAGCATAAGGAGGACGGCTCACCCCCTTGGAGGAGTGGGTAGGAGCGGCGGAGCAGTGAGGCGAGCAGACGACACAGGAGCCCGGGCAGCCAAAACTGACGGAACCAGAAGCAACCCAGCAGAGCGAAGGCAGGTCTCCTGGGCACGAAGCTCAGCAAGTATCTCTGAGATAGGAACACGACCACGAGCAAGCAAGTGAGCACGGCGAGGCTCAAACTCAGAGCGGAGACGAGATAAGAACTCATGGACCCTCTGAAACTCCAAGTCAGACCTCATAGTCTGGCAACAATGGCAAGTGCCACAAACAACTGTCCGCAGTGAGTCAAGCTGATGCCAGATGGCAGAGCACTGGGAATAGAACTCATCCACAGATGAGTCACCCTGCTGAAGAGCATGCTCCTGACGCACCACAGAGAGGTATAGAGCATCACCAGAGGGCTGATAGCACTGACAAAGATAGGACCACATCGCTGCAACAGTGCCGAGACCCATGAACTCCGAAGCAAACTGAGGTAGGACACTTGCAGTAAGAACAGCAGCAGCTCGAGCATCATCATTGCACCACTGAGTATAAGCAGACAGATCATCCCGGTAGACAGAAAGAGCATCAGAATATGCGGATACCTGTTGATCATAAGCATCAACAACAGCATCATCAAGAGCCTTGGCTGCATCCCGATCAGCCTGAGGAGCATCAGCAGCAAGCACCGGCGGGATTGGGGCCACGGGCGCAACAGGGCATGGCGGACAGGGGACCTCGCCAGAAAGAACACCCCACAAAAGAAGACCACACATATGGATGTGCATGAATCCCACAAACTCAGCGTAGTTGGTGCCATCAAAGATCACCGAACACCGAGGAACAACAACATAGCGCGAAGAAGACATAACGAGGGCTTCTGGTGCTTTCTCTGTTTTTTTTGGTCAACGCACGGAAGACAGCCGATCCAGATCGGGCTGGAGAACGAGCAAGGCAGGCTCGCTCGATCGGGCCCCGCTGGATCTGGAGCAGGGGCGCTGGGGCGGGCAGCCTGGCCCCGCTCGATCTGAAGCAAGGGCGAGCAGGCGGCCGGCTTCACCCGATCTGAAGGGGCGCGCGGGCGGCCTCACTCGAGCGGAAACAGGGGCGCGCGGTCGAGCAGCCCGGTCTTGCTCGATGTGAAGCAGAGGCGCACGGGCGGACGAAGAAGCAGAGGCGCGGGGCGCCGGCGGCCGGACGGGACAAGAACGCCGGCGGCCAGGACAACCGAATCCAGAAACGGGGTCAACCGGCCGGAGAAGGAGAGCTCCGGGCGCAGGGCGCCGGGTCCGGCCAGCGACAGACTAGAGCAGCCGGAGATGAGGCTGGGAATCGAGGTAAGCTAGAGGAGGGGCGCACGGAGTTGCGTCGTGCGAGAGAGCGAGGCTAACCTAGCATCTGATACCATGTTGGATAAATGAGCAACTAATATTTCCTGAGGGCCAAAGGCCATTACATATACATGTGTGTCAAAGTGCAGAAAACCCCTTATACAATGGGAATATACCGAAAAAGGGACTATACACATCTAACATCAGTGATCGGGGCATTTGGAGCTCCTGACTTGGCGAAGTCGACCGCCATCGAAATGCAAAGCAGCTAGCTGGAGGCACTCAGGGCTCCGGGCTTTCATTGGATGACGATCCACGTGGACCAAGTGAGCAGTTGAGATTGCACCGAGCGAGTCATTTATCATGTAATCTACAAAGTACTTCTGAATTTCCTGCAGTTCATTAGATGTTTCTGTAAGCTTTCAGGTATAAACATGTCAGGCGAGGAAAATACATTTGCTTGTCGACAAGAGAACTCTGAACTGCTTATTGGAGCCAACTGGTAAATAGTTGTGAACCTACCAAGGTTAGAGATATACATTGAAGAACATTTTAAAGCCAAGACTACTTTAAAACTCAATCATGCACAACTCTTTTCATTAGAGGATGGCAAAAATGTCTTTCTTTCTGAAATAAGTACCCACATTTCTACAGAACGTTATTAATTGTGTGTGGCTAGCATATATTTGGTTCAAAGCATTCAACTTTTTTTGTTGGCTGTTATGCCATCCTGGCTGAGTTCGACGCTCGTAGCCAGTTATCTCTGGCTGTTGTGCACTTACCATGTAGGCATGTAATCAGTTTTTGGCAAAGAAATGTTTTAGAAAGATGTGAGGTGCCTCAAGGTAATAATAAATATCTAAAGTTACTAATCTCCCAGGAAATATGACGCCCTCAGCGATCTGGTTTTTTTTATCGTTTCTGGTCAGCTAGTGTTGACACAAACTAAACTCGCTACTCCTAACAGAACACGCCTCTTCATGGACAGAGTGGGGAGGAGAAAAGGCAGTGGGCAGCTTTGTGGCTTCGCTGGATTGATTGTGTGTGGGGGCTTCGAGGGGGCGATGCTGTTCCAACCGGCCACCGCATCAACAATCACAGGAACCACTTGGTAGTGTGGTTACCTCATTCGCGTTGACATCAGCTGTTCATCCCTGAAGGTGGAGTTCCTATCCTTTATCTGATGCTAATATTATGCTAGCCACACACAATATAGAATGCTTGTGTTCTATTTTGAGTACATTCACACCGTCAGGTACTTGATGTGTTCAGTTACACAATTTCAAAATAGGCTAATATTATCACAAAATTTTCAGCAGTACCACTTAGAATGTTTGTCAGGTTACAAAGAATTGGAAGATAGGATGCACTTTTCACCAAATTTGGAAAGTTCATGGCTCAGTGTGGTGTTATTGCTTATTGATAACTCCTGGATTTGTCAAGTGGTCATGTTGTGGTTTAACAAAGTAACTTTTCACCAGACCTAACAGAGTTATAGAGCAGTCAAAAATTAGACCACCGAGAGAGAAACATGGAAAGAAAGAGAGAAAATAAAAGATGTGAAGCCTTCTTATCTCTTATCAGTATGCAAATAGATGAATAATAAGTACTTGCTTAGTATTGGAGCTACATGCTAATTGTTTCAGGTTTGCCTGTTTGGAAAGAAAAGCACCGGACTTAGGAATATAGGTTTCACATCAAAAAAATTGGCCGACGTGCATTACAACTTGCCACTGATTGGTAAACATCATCTCCTCTATTTATTGCTCTCAACGAGTACACCCTACAAATCAAAGCCTTATATATAGTGTTGATGTCGTATTCATAATTCATTCCCTGTTTTATTGTTTCGGAAACATAAATGTCAATTGCTAAGATTTACTTGATGAAATTGCTGTAAAATGGGTAGATGAGACATATTTCTGGTGGATACTGCATATCAGTTCTCTTTTGTAGCTCTGAATAAATGTACGATCATATTTGTATTCTCTTCTGTCGGTTTACAGTCCTTGTGATGATTACATACTGATGTTTTCATATTATATTTTAATCTTTTTAACAAGGGGATGTGAGGAGCTTTATCTCTACCAATATAAAAAGACACTAAGGGGCAGATCCAATTAATCTCGGACATCAAATAAGGCCAATCCAACGAGCCAGATTGCTCCAATGGTGAGCGCTCAACATGCCGTCAGCACTAATCACATAATTAACACGAAAATGATATCTTACCTATTAACTTTATGCAATTAATATACTTCTTAATATTAATGTGCATTGCACGTACGCATTTACTAGTGATTAGAAATAACCAGAGAGACCCTTAACTAATTTGATTGAAACAAATCAACCAAGTTGTTCCTTTCTATTTTGAACAAAACAAATGCAGGCAGCTATTTTCAAAGATGTGACTATGTGAGAGATCTCCAAACCTCGGTTAAAATGCCGCACATGGTACTTTCTCTCTAGTTAGTTCTCTTTGGTTGTGTGTTTGTCTCTGACATTCCTTGCCCTGGAGGTTCTTTCTACTCTGATGAATCTTTGATGGTTATAGTAGCATATATAACATACATTCGGATGTAAAGCGCTAGAAAACTTGAAAGATGTGATATTGGTTTGGTATGATTATCTACTAATCACATAAGTATTATAGGGGTCGGCCTCTCTTCCTCCATCAGAACTCTACTTACTTCACCTGTTATGCATATTATGTTTTCTGACTAGGTGACAGGCACCTTATTCCTTTTGTGTGCTTCAACAACCTGTAATGCAGTGCTCTCTGCTCTCCAATTACTTTTTTCGAGAAAAGGCAAAGGATTTGCGCTTCATGCACTGAAAAATGGGGTGGGGGGGTTATAGTCCTCCTAGGAGGCTAGTGTTACTGCTGGAATTTTTGTCTATTTGGGCCTAGCCCAATAACAGTTTCAGAAATTCCTAATAAATCCTAGAGGCCCACGCAACCCATTCGTGCAAGGCAAGAGGTGGAACTAAAGTTTAGTCCCATATTGCTAGTTTAGAGGGAGTTGGACCTCTTTATAAGGGAGGCTCTTTCCCCACTTGTATGAGCATGAGAACAAGAGGGACATCCACGCGCGCTCCTCCTCCGCCGCCCGCCGCGCCGCGCCGCGCCGCGGTACGAAAGGTCACGCGAAAGCTAAAACGTTTTGCTGTAGTGGGGATTGAATACGAACGACGCACCTCTTCGCCTGCTGCCTGTCCGTTTCGTCTCCCTCGCTCTCTTCAGCTCCCAGCGCAGCCTCGTCGCTCCTCTCAGAGAGACGCACCAGAATCTCTTCCTCCTCTCGCCACAAGTTCCTGAGCACTGCGCTGCTGCTACGTTCTTCTCCATCCCGGCTTGCGGCGTGCACCGCAGGTCGGGACAGTAGGCCTCCGAAACCGCACCTTTTGAGTCCTGTACGAGAGAAGGGTGATAAGGTTTTTGGGGAGCGCTCTGCGCGACTACTGACTCCTTCGTCACGGACGCCCCGGACTCCGACGAGTACTTCCCCAACGACGACTACTTCCCCGACGTCGACAACATCCTCAACGACATGGAGGACACCGACCCCAAGTCCAGTGCCTCTGCTCCGACTGTTGTCTCGTATGTGTTCTTGCTTTTCCTGTTAGAGGTCCTGTCACAGTTCCTTGTTCTAGTGTTTGCCCTAAACATGTTAGGATCTACCTCATATATGCATCTTGATCTACTGTCTGCTCTAGAGATGATCGGTTCTAGATCATATATGCAGATGTTATTTACCTTCTCTTTGGCTTGTTTTATCACTGCTATATTAGTCATGCTTTATCTAGTTTTTCTGTTAATAAAATCATTTGGTAAATTGCTCATATTTCCAACAATCCAAAAACCTTATTATAGGCAATTTACCCCAAGTGGTTTTGATGCTTCCATGAGACCTCCTATGTTTGAGGTATCCACTATAAGAGGTGGCGCGTGAGAGCAGTCTTATGGTTTCAAACCATGAGTTGCTATGACGCCACTCTTGGCAAACCTGAAGGAGAGCAAGATGCCCAACAGGCACAAGCTTTTCAGAAAATGGATACCTTGTTTAAGGATGCTCTCTTGAGTGTTCTTGGTGAGAACATAGTTGATGCTTATGCGTCAATTGACAATGGAAAAGATATGTGGGACGCACTCGAGGCCAAGTTTGGGGTCTCGGATGCCGGCACTGAGCTGTACATCATGGAGCAATTCTATGATTACAGGATGACTGAAGAGCGCTCCGTGGTTGAGCAGGCTCATGAGATACAGTCATTTGCTAGAGAACTTGAGCACTTCAATTGCATGCTACCAGACAAGTTTGTTGCCGGGGGTATCATCACTAAGCTTCCTCCTTCATGGAGGAACTTTGCTACCTTACTGAAGCATAAGAGACAGGAGTTTTCAGTTCCGGATCTCATCGGCACTCTTGATGTGGAAGAAAAGGCGAGAGCAAAGGACACACGTGCTCGAGGTATTGAGGGAGGATCTAGTGCCAATCTGGTACAGAAGAAGAACTTCCAGCCCCACAAGTTCAAGAACAAGGGCAAGTTTGATGGTAAAGCAAAGTTTAATGGGAAGAACAAGGCTGTGCAACACACGAATTTCAAGAAGAAGAATGACAAGAAGAAAGGTGTTTGTCATGTGTGTGGGGATCCTGATCATTGGGCTCCAAGTTGCCCTAATCGCTATGACAAGCGTCATCCTGGGAAAGGCGGCAAGACTGCTAATGTTGTCATTGGAGACACTGACATGAAGGATGCTGGGTATGGTATATTTCCCACTATTCTTTCAGTATGTCATTCTCCTGATTGGTTGATTGACACGGGTGCTAATGTGCATGTATGCGGTGATATTTCCATGTTTTCGTCTTATCAGACCGCAGGGACTTCAACCACGCTGATGGGCAACGGTTCAAGTGCTTCTGTTCGTGGTGTTGGCATGGTCGATCTGAAGTTTACTTCGAGGAAGATCGTGCGGCTGAAGAACGTGCATTATGTCCCCTCCGTCAATAAAAATCTTGTTAGCGGATCTCTTCTGTGTAGAGATGGCTACAAGCTTGTCTTTGAGTCGAATAAATTTGTAATTTCCAAGTATGGAACCTTTGTTGGTAAAGGCTATGAGTCAGGAGGTCTATTTCGTTTATCTTTATCAGACGTTTGCCATAAAGTTGTTAATCATATTTGCAACAATAGTGAATCAAATGTGTGGCATTCACGTCTTTGTCATGTTAACTTTGGTTGCATGTCGCGACTAGTGAAGTTGAACTTAATCCCTAGTTTCACCACTGTCAAGGGATCCAAGTGTCAAGTGTGTGTGCAAGCTAAGCAACCACGTAAGTCTGACTGCAGAAACGAGAAATCTTGCACCACTAGAACTCATACATTCAGATCTATGTGAAATGAATGGTGTTTTGACAAAAGGTGGAAAGAAATATTTCATGATGTTAATTGATGACTCCACTAGATACTGTCATGTGTATCTTCTGAAATCTAAGGATGAGGCTCTAAACTATTTCAAGATCTATAAAGCTGAAGCGAAAAACCAACTTGATCGAAAGATCAAGAGGCTTAGGTCCGATCGTGGTGGAGAGTATTTCTCAAATGAATTTGATTCCTTTTGTGCAGAACATGGTATAATCCATGAGAGGACGCCTCCCTATTCACCTCAGTCAAATGGGGTGGCCGAAAGGAAGAACCGTACTCTAACTGATTTGGTTAACGCCATGTTAGACACATCGGGTCTCTCCAAGGCATGGTGGGGGGAGGCGATATTGAAAGCATGTCATGTCCTAAACCGAGTTCCCACGAAGAACAAAGAGATAACTCCATTCGAGGAATGGGAGAAGAAAAGGTTAAAGCTCTCTTATCTACGAACCTGGGGTTGTTTGGCGAAAGTCAATGTGCCAATTCCAAAGAAGCGGAAGCTGGGACCAAAAACTGTGGATTGTGTTTTCCTGGGATATGCTTTTCATAGCATTGGTTACAGATTCTTGGTTGTAAAATCTGAGGTACCTGACATGCATGTCGGTACGATCATGGAGTCGAATGATGCGACTTTCTTTGAAGATATCTTTCCCATGAAGGATATGGCTACCTCATCTAATTAGGAGATGCCTAGTTCATTGAATCAGGAACCAATTACAATTACTGAACCTGCCAGTTCGATGGAACACTTTGAAAGTCCTGTGGAGGAGAACAATGAAGTTCCTACTAGGAGCAAGAGACAGAGGACAGCAAAATCCTTTGGTGATGATTTTCTTGTGTATCTCATAGATGATACTCCCAGTTCTATTTCGGAGGCCTATGCATCGGAAGATGCTGACTACTGGAAGGAAGCGGTTCGTAGCGAGATGGATTCCATCTTGGCGAATGAAACTTGGGAGATAATTGTTCGTCCTTATGGGTGCAAACCTATAGGATGCAAATGGGTATTCAAGAAGAAGCTTAGGCCTGATGGTACTATCGAAAAGTACAAGGCTCGGCTCATGGCTAAGGGTTATACCCAAAAGGAAGGTGAAGACTTCTTTGATACTTACTCACCCGTGGCTCGATTGACCACTATTCGAGTTCTACTTTCACTAGCTCCCTCACATGGTCTTCTTGTTCATCAAATGGATGTTAAGACTGCTTTCCTAAATGGAGAGTTGGACGAGGAAATTTATATGGAACAACCAGATGGGTTTGTAATAGATGGTCAGGAAGGGAAAGTGTGCAAGTTGCTGAAGTCTTTGTATGGACTCAAGCAAGCACCCAAACAGTGGCATGAGAAGTTCGAAAGAACTTTAACAGCTGCAGGCTTTGTTGTGAACGAAGCTGGCAAATGTGTGTACTATCGCCATGGTGGGGGCGAGGGAGTTATGCTTTGCTTGTATGTTGATGACATACTGATTTTTGGAACAAATATGAATGTTATTAAGGAGGTCAAGGATTTCCTATCTCGCTGTTTTGAGATGAAGGATTTAGGAGTGGCTGATGTTATTCTGAACATCAAGTTGTTGAAAGATGATGATGGTGGGATTACATTGCTTCAATCTCACTATGTGGAAAAGATCTTGAGTCGCTTTGTCTATAGTGACTGCAAGCCCTCTCCAACACCATATGATGCTAGCGTGCTACTTCGAAAGAATCGAAGAATTGCTAGAGATCAATTGAAATATTCTCAAATTATTGGCTCGCTTATGTACTTAGCCAGTGCTACAAGACCTGACATCTATTTTGCTGCTAGCAAACTGAGCCGGTTTGTCTCAAAACCAGGAGATGTGCATTGGAAAGCTCTAGAGAGAGTTTTGCGTTATTTGAAAGGCACTGCAAATTATGGAATTCACTACACTGGGCACCCAAAGGTGCTTGAAGGGTATAGTGACTCAAACTGGATCTCAGATGCTGATGAGATAAAGGCCACGAGCCTCATGGAGGTGGCGCTGTTTCTTGGAAGTCTTGCAAGCAGACCATCTTAACAAGGTCAACAATGGAAGCAGAACTCACAGCACTAGATACAGCTACGGTCGAAGTAGATTGGCTTCGCCGGCTCTTGAATGACTTGCCGGTAGTTGAGAAACCTGTACTGGGTATCCTTATGAACTGTGACAGTCAAACTGTGATCACTAAAGTGAGCAGCTCAAAGGATAACATGAAGTCATCAAGACACGTTCAGAGAAGGTTAAAGTCTGTCAGAAAAATGAAAAACTCCGGAGTTATTGCACTGGATTATATCCAAACATCTAAAAATCTGGCAGATCCTTTCACTAAGGGTCTATCACGTAATGTGATAGATAATGCATCGAGGGAGATGGGTATGAGACCCACAATATGAGTTGTTCACAGTGGTAACCTATTCTTTGTGATCGAAGATCCCGTGAATTAGATGTGGAAGACAAGATGTTGGTCAACTGGGAGGAGAGTACCCTTACTGTTAAAATACCACTCCATGAAGATGCAATACTCTCCTAATCTGCATGGCAGGTTGATGTATATCTTAATGTGTTCTAAGTGGCTCTTTGAAGCAGAGATGTTGTCCTGCAGAACATCTTTTGAAGAACGCACCTATATGAGTCTGATTGTTAAACGTCACAATCTATGAGAGTAGGGTTCTCTCTAGTAAACTCATGAGAGGTCTCGGAGTATGACGCATAAGCTCCACCCGCGGGGAAGACCCACGGTAGCCACGTATCGGCCAAGGCTTTATGTGAAGCTAGATTCGCAGAAAACTTGCAGTTCAAGGCCCAGTCCACTGTTCAAGTTGCTTACTAGTGTAGCATAAGGTTCTAGGTAGAAGTTCAACTTAACAGTCTCCACTGCAGTACCGGTATATAAAACAGTGTTTTGGAACCAAAGGAAAATTTTGTGTGCCTCTGGGATCTGGTGGGGGATTGCTGGAATTTTTGTCTATTTGGGCCTAGCCCAATAACAGTTTCAGAAATTCCTAATAAATCCTAGAGGCCCACGCAGCCCATTCGTGCAAGGCAAGAGGTGGAACTAAAGTTTAGTCCCACATTGCTAGTTTAGAGGGAGTTGGACCTATTTATAAGGGAGGCTCTTTCCCCACTTGTATGAGCATGAGAACAAGAGGGACATTCACGCGCGCTCCTCCTCCGCCGCCCGCCTCGCCACGCCACGCCTCATCACGACGCGCCACGGGTTGCGGGAATGAGCCGAGCCGATGTAAATTTTTGCCACGCACTACGGGTATACGAAAGGTCACGCGGAAGTTGAAACGTTTTGCTGTAGTGGGGATTGAATACGAACGGCGCACCTCTTCGCCTGCTGCCTATTCATTTCGTCTCCCTCGCTCTCTTCAGCTCCCAGCACAGCCTCTTGCCTCCTTCTCTTGCGCCTATAAAAGGGAGGTCGCTCCTCTCAGAGAGACGCACCAGAATCTCTTCCTCCTCTCGCCACAAGTTCCTGAGCACTGCGCTGCTGCTACGTTCTTCCCCATCCCGGCTTGCAGCGTGCACTGCAGGTTGGGACAGTAGGCCTCCGAAACCGCACCTTTTGAGTCCTGTACGGGGGAAGGGTGATAAGGTTTTTGGGGAGTGCTCTGCGCGACTACTGACTCCTTCGTCACGGACGCCCCGGACTCCGACGACTACTTCCCCGACGTCGACAACATCCTCGACGACATGGAGGACACCGACCCCAAGTCCAGTGCCTCTGCTCCGACTGCTGTCTCGTACGTGTTCTTGCTTTTCTTGTTAGAGGTCCTGTCACAGTTCCTTGTTCTAGTGTTTGCCCTAAACATGTTAGGATCTACCTCATATATGCATCTTGATCTACTGTCTGCTCTAGAGATGATCGGTTCTAGATCATATATGCAGATGTTATTTACCTTCTCTTTGTCAAATCGCATGGCTTGTTTTATCACTGCTATATTAGTCATGCTTTATCTAGTTTTTCTATTAATAAAATCATTTGGTAAATTGCTCATATTTCCAACAGATACAAGGGTCAGGTTCCCCTTCAGTGGACATCCCAGGATGTGGGCAGGACAATCCTGAGCCCCTGTGCCCCGGCTTATGCCCAACATTTGGCCTCAGGGCATTTTCACTAAAGCTTCTACAGAGGGTCGCGCATTTTCAAAGACGCATTCGTTCCGTTGCTTCCATATCATCCATGGGATGAGCATGGTGATGGACTGCAGGCCTTTGCGCAGCGTGTGGGGCGTCTGCCCTTTCGTTCTCTGCCACCAGTCCATGAGCGTCGGTTCGTTGTGCGGTGGCTGCGAAGGAATGTGTGTCCAGTCCAGGATGGCGTGCTAGGTTTGCCTGGAGAATGGGCAGGCCAGGAGCAGGTGCTGGATTGTCTCCGGTGCCTGATCACACAGGAGGCACTGTCGGTGGTGTTGCTGTTGGGGAACGTAGTAATTTCAAAATTTTCCTACGCACACGCAAGATCATGGTGATGCATAGCAACGAGAGGGGAGAGTGTTGTCCACGTACCCTCGTAGACCGTAAGCGGAAGCGTTATGACAGCGCGGTTGATGTAGTCGTACGTCTTCACGATCCGACCGATCCAAGTACCGAACGTACGGCACCTCCGAGTTCAGCACACGTTTAGCTCGATGACGATCCCCGGACTCCGATCCAGCAAAGTGTCGGGGATGAGTTCTGTCAGCACGACGGCGTGGTGATGATGATGATGTTCTACCGACGCAGGGCTTCGCCTAAGCACCGCAACGATATGACCGAGGTGGAATATGGGGGAGGGGGGCACCGCACACGGCTAAGGAACGATCACGAAGATCAACTTGTGTGTCATGGGGTGCCCCCTGCCCCCGTATATAAAGGAGGGAGGGGGGAGGTGCGGCCGGCCAAGGAGGGCGCGCCAAGGAGGAGTCCTACTCCCACCGGGAGTAGGATTCCCCCCCTTCCAAGTAGTAGGAGTAGGAGTCAAGGAAAGGGGGAAGAGAAGAGAAGGAAGGAGGGGGCGCAGCCCCTCCCCCTAGTCCAATTCGGACTAGGCCTTGGGGGGCACCCAACCTCTCCCCTCTCTTTCCCCTAAAGCCCAATAAGGCCCATATACTCCCCGGCAAATTCCCTTAACTCTCCGGTACTCCGAAAAATACCCGAATCACTCGGAACCTTTCCGAACTCCGAATATAGTCGTCCAATATATCGATCTTTACGTCTCGACCATTTAGAGACTCCTCGTCATGTCCCCGATCTCATCCGGGACTCCTAACTCCTTCGGTACATCAAAACTCATAAACTCATAATAAAACTGTCATCGAAACCTTAAGCGTGCGGACCCTACGGGTTCGAGAACTATGTAGACATGACCTAGAAATATTCTCGGTCAATAATCAATAGCGGAACCTGGATGCTCATATTGGCTCCTACATATTCTACGAAGATCTTTATCGGTCAAACCGCATAACAACATACGTTGTTCCCTTTGTCATCGGTATGTTACTTGCCCGAGATTCGATCGTCGGTATCCAATACCTAGTTCAATCTCGTTACCGGCAAGTCTCTTTACTCGTTACGTAATGCATCATCCCGCAACTAACTTATTAGTCACATTGCTTGCAAGGCTTATAGTGATGTGCATTACCGAGAGGGCCCAGAGATACCTCTCCGACAATCAGAGTGACAAAACCTAATCTCGAAATACGCCAACCCAACATGTACCTTTGGAGACACCTGTAGTACTCCTTTATAATCACCCAGTTATGTTGTGACGTTTGGTAGCACCCAAAGTGTTCCTCCGGTAAATGGGAGTTGCATAATCTCATAGTTATAGGAACATGTATAAGTCATGAAGAAAGCAATAGCAACACACTAAACGATCAAGTGCTAGGGTAACGGAATGGGTCATGTCAATCACATCATTATCCTAATGATGTGATCCCATTAATCAAATGACAACACATGTCTATGGTTAGGAAACATAACCATCTTTGATTAATGAGCTAGTCAAGTAGAGGCATACTAGTGACTATATGTTTGTCTATGTATTCACACATGTACCATGTTTCCGGTTAATACAATTCTAGCATGAATAATAAACATTTATCATGAAATAAGGAAATAAATAATAACTTTATTATTGCCTCTAGGGCATATTTCCTTCAGTCCCCCACTTGCACTAGAGTCAATAATCTAGTTCACATCACCATGTGATTTAACACCAATATTCATATCTGTATATGATTAACACCCATAGTTCACATCATCATGTGACCCACACCCAAAGGGTTTACTAGAGTCAATATTCTAGTTCACATCGCTTATGTGATTAACACCCAAAGAGTACTAAGGTGTGATCATGTTTTGCTCGTGAGAGAAGTTTAGTCAACGGGTCTGTCATATTCAGAGCCGTATGTATTTTGCAAATATTCTATGTCCACAATGCTCTGCACGGAGCTACTCTAGCTAATTGCTCCCACGTTCAATATGTATCCAGATTGAGACTTAGAGTCATCTGGATTGGTGTAAAAGCTTGCATCGTTGTAACCTTTTACAACGGGCTCTTTTATCACCTCCATAATCGAGAAACATCTCCTTAGTCCTCACTAAGGATATTCTTGACCGATGTCCAGTGATCTACTTTTAGATCAAAATTGTATCCCTTTGTCAAACTCAGAGCAAGGTATACAATAGGTCTGGTTCACAGCATAGCATACTTTTATAGAACCTATGACTGAAGCATAGGGAATGACTTTCATTCTCTTTCTATTTTCTGCTGTGGTCGGGATTTGAGTCTTACTCAATTTCATACCTTTGCAACACAGGAAAGAACTCTTTCTTTGACTGTTCCATTTTGAACTATTTCAAAATTTTATCAAGGTATGTACTCATTGAAAAAACTTATCAAGCGTCTTGATCTATCTATATAGATCTTGATGCTCAATGTGTAAGCAGCTTCCCCGAGGTCTTTCTTTGAAAAACTCCTTTCAAACACTCCTTTATGCTTTCCAGAAAATTCTACATCATTTCCAATTAATAATATGTCATTCACATATACTTATCAGAAAGGTTGTAGTGCTCCCACTCACTTTCTTGTAAATACAGGCCTTTCCAAAAGTCTGTATAAAACCATATGCTTTGATCAACTCATCAAAGCGTATATTCCAACTCCGAGATGCTTGCACCAGTCCATTGATGGATCACTGGAGCTTGCACATTTTTTAGCACCTTTATGATTAACAAAACCTTCTGGTTGCATCATATACAACTCTTCTTTAAAAAATCCATTAAGGAATACAGTTTTGACATCCATTTGCCAGATTTCATAAAATGTGGCAATTGCTAACATGATTCAGACAGACTTAAGTATCGATACGAGTGAGAAAATCTCATCGTATTCAACACCTTGAACTTGTTGAAAACCTTTCGCAACAAGTCGAGCTTAGTAGATAGTAACACTACTATCAGTGTCCGTCTTCCTCTTGAAGATCCATTTATACAATATGGCTTGCTGATCATCGGGCAACTCCACCAAAGTCCACACTTTGTTCTCATACATGGATCCCATCTCAGATTTCATGGCCTCAAGCCATTTCGTGGAATTTGGGCTCATCATCGCTTCCTCATAGTTCGTAGGTTCATCATGGTCTAATAACATGACTTCCAGAACAGGATTACCGTACCACTCTGGTGCGGACTGTACTTTGGAAGACCTACGAGGTTTTGCAATAACTTGATCTGAAGTTTCATGATCATCATCATTAGCTTCCTCACTAATTGGTGTAGGAATCACTGGAACTGATTTCTGTGATGAACTACTTTCCAATTCGGGAGAAGGTACAAATTACCTTATCAAGCTCTACTTTCCTCCCACTCACTTCTTTCGAGAGAAACTCCTTCTCTAGAAAGGATCCATTTTTAGCAATGAATATCTTGCCTTCGGATCTGTGATAGAAGGTGTACCCAACAATTTCCTTTGGGTATTCTGTGAAGACGGACTTCTCCGATTTGGGTTTGAGCTTATCAGGATGAAACTTTTTCATATAAGCATCGCAGCCCCAAACTTTAAGAAACGACAACTTGGGTTTCTTGCTAAACCACAGTTCATATGGTGTCGTCTCAACGGATTTAGATGGTGCCCTTTTAACGTGAATGCAGCTGTCTCTAATGCATAACCCCAAAGCAATAATGGTACATCAGTAAGAGACATCATAGATTGCACCATATCCAATAAAGTGCGGTTACGATGTTCGGACACACCATAACATTGTGGTGTTCCAGGTGGCGTGAGCTGTGAAACTATTCCACATTGTTTTAATTGAAGACCAAACTCGTAACTCAAATATTCCTCTCCGCGATCAGATCGCAGAAACTTTATTTTCTTGTTACGATCATTTCTCCACTTCACTCTGAAATTCTTTGAACCTTTCAACTATTTCAGACTTATGTTTCATCAAGTAGATATACCCATATCTGCTCAAATCATCTTGTGAAGGTCAGAAAATAACGATACTTGCCACGAGCATCAACACTCATTGGATCGCATACATCGGTATGTATTATTTCCAACAAGTTAGTAGCTCGTTCCATTGTTCCGAAGAACGTAGTTTTAGTCATCTTGCCCAAAAGGCACGGTTCGCAAGCATCAAATGATTCATAACCAAGTGATTCCAAAAATCCATCTTTATGGAGTTTCTTCATGCGCTTTACACCGATATGACCCAAACGGCAGTGCCACAAATAAGTTGCACTATCATTATTAACTTTGCATCTTTTGGCATCAATATTATGAATATGTGTATCACTACAATTGAGATCGAACAAACTATTTTCATTGGGTGTATGACCATTGAAGGTTTTATTCATGTAAACAGAACAACAATTATTCTCTGATTTTAAATGAATAATCGTATTGCAATAAACATGATCAAATCATATTCATGCTCAACGCAAACGCCAAATAACATTTATTTAGGTTTAACACTAATCCCAAAAGTATAGGGAGTGTGCGATGATGATCATATCAATCTTGGAACTACTTCCAACACTCATCGTCACTTCTCCTTCAACTAGTCTCTGTTTATTCTGTAACTCCTGTTTCGAGTTACTAATCTTAGCAACCGAACAAGTATCAAATACTCAGGGGCTACTATAAACACTAGTAAGGCACACATCAATAATCTGTATATTAAATATACCCTTGTTCACTCTGCCATCCTTCTTATCCACCAAATATTCAGGGCATTTTCGCTTCCAGTGACCATTTCCTTTGTAGTGTAAGCACTCAGTTTCAGGCTTTGGTCTAGCTTTGGTCTTCTTCATGGGAGTGACAACTTGCTTGTCATTCTACTTGAAGTTCCCTTTATTTCCCTTTGCCCTTCTCTTGAAACTAGTGGTCTTGTCAATCATCAACACTTGATGCTCCCTTTTTGATTTCTACCTTCGTCGATTTCAACATCACGAAGAGCTCGGGAATCGTTTTCGTCATCCCTTGCATACTATAGTTCATCACGAAGTTCTAGTAACTTAGTGATGGTGACTAGAGAATTCTATCAATCACTATCTTATCTGGAAGATTAACTCCCACTTGATTCAAGCGATTGAAGTACCCAGACAATCTGAGCACATGCTCACTAGTTGAGCGATTCTCCTCCATCTTTTAGCTATAGAACTTGTTGGAGACTTCACATCTCTCAACTCGGGTATTTGCTTGAAATATTAACTTCAATACCTGCAACATCTTATATGGTCCATGACGTTCAAAACGTCTTTGAAGTCCCGATTCTAAGCCGTTAAGCATGGTGCACTAAACTATCAAGTAGTTATCATATTGAGCTAGCCAGACGTTCATAACGTCTGCATCTGCTCCTGCAATAGGTCTGTCACCTAGCGGTGCATTAAGGACATAATTCTTCTATGCAGCAATGAGGATAAACCTCAGATCACGGATCCAATCCGCATCATTGCTACTAACATCTTTCAACACAATTTTCTCTAGGAACATATCAAAATAAACTTATGAAAGCAACAACGCAAGCTATTGATCTACAACATAATTTGCAAAATACTACCAGGACTAAGTTCATGATAAATTTAAGTTCAATTAATCATATTACTTAAGAACTCCCACTTAGATAGACATCCCTCTAATCCTCTAAGTGATTACATGATCCATTTAACTACACCATGTCCGATCATCACGTGAGATGGAGTAGTTTCAACGGTGAACATCAATATGTTGATCATATCTACTATATGATTCACGCTCGACCTTTCGGTCTCCGTGTTCCGAGGCCATATCTGTTATATGCTAGGCTCGTCAAGTTTAACCTGAGTATTCCGCGTGTGCAACTGTTTTGCACCCGTTGTATTTGAACGTAGAGCCTATCACACCCGATCATCACGTGGTGTCTCAGCACGAAGAACTTTCGCAATGGTGCATACTCAGGGAGAACACTTCTTGATAATTTTAGTGAGAGATCATCTTAAAATGCTACCATCAATCAAAGCAAGATAAGATGCATAAAGGATAAACATCACATGCAATCAATATAAGTGATATGATATGGCCATCATCATCTTGTGCTTGTGATCTCCATCTTCGAAGCACCGTCGTGATCACCATCGTCACCGGCGCGACACCTTGATCTCCATCGTAGCATCGTTGTCGTTTACGCCATCTATTGCTTCTACGACTATCACTACTGCTTAGTGATAAAGTAAAGCAATTACAGGGAGTTTGCATTTCATACAATAAAGCGACAACCATATGGCTCCTGCCAGTTGCCGATAACTTCGGTTACAAAACATGATCATCTCATACAATAAAATATAGCATCACGTCTTGACCATATAACATCACAACATGCCCTACAAAAACAAGTTAGACGTCCTCTACTTTGTTGTTGCAAATTTTACGTGGCTGCTATGGGCTTAGCAAGAACCGTTCTTACCTACGCATCAAAACCACAACGATAGTTCGCCAAGTTAGTGTTGTTTTAATCTTCGCAAGGACCGGGCGTAGCCACACTCGATTCAGCTAAAGTAAGAGAGACAGACACCCGCCAGTCACCTTTAAGCACGAGTGCTCGTAACGGTGAAACCAGTCTCGGGTAAGCGTACGCATAATGTCAGTCAGGGCCGCTTCATCTCACAATACCGCTGAGCCAAAGTATGACATGCTGGTAAGCAGTATGACTTGTATCGCCCACAACTCACTTGTGTTCTACTCGTGCATATGACATCTACGCATAAAACCAGGCTCGGATGCCACTATTGGGGAACGTAGTAATTTCAAAATTTTCCTACGCACACGCAAGATCATGGTGATGCATAGCAACGAGAGGGGAGAGTGTTGTCCACGTACCCTCGTAGACCGTAAGCGGAAGCGTTATGACAACGCGGTTGATGTAGTCGTACATCTTCATGATCCGACCGATCCAAGTACCGAACGTACGGCACCTCCGAGTTCAGCACACGTTCAGCTCGATGACGATCCCCGGACTCTGATCCAGCAAAGTGTCGGGGATGAGTTCCGTCAGCACGACGGCGTGGTGACGATGATGATGTTCTATCGACGCAGGGCTTCGCCTAAGCACCGCAACGATATGACCGAGGTGGAATATGGGGGAGGGGGGCACCACACACGGCTAAGGAACGATCACGAAGATCAACTTGTGTGTCATGGGGTGCCCCCTGCCCCCGTATATAAAGGAGGGAGGGGGGAGGTGCGGCCGGCCAAGGAGGGCGCGCCAAGGAGGATTCCTACTCCCACCGAGAGTAGGATTCCCCCCTTCCAAGTAGTAGGAGTAGGAGTCAAGGAAAGGGGGAAGAGAAGAGAAGGAAGGAGGGGGCGCAGCCCCTCCCCCTAAGTCCAATTCGGACTAGGCCTTGGGGGGGCACCCAAACTCTCCTCTCTCTTTCCCCTAAAGCCCAATAAGGCCCATATACTCCCCGGCAAATTCCCTTAACTCTCCGGTACTCCGAAAAATACCCGAATCACCCGGAACCTTTCCAAACTCCGAATATAGTCGTCCAATATATTGATCTTTACGTCTCGACCATTTCGAGACTCCTCGTCATGTCCCCGATCTCATCTGGGACTCTGAACTCCTTCGGTACATCAAAACTCATAAACTCATAATAAAACTGTCATCGAAACCTTAAGCGTGCGGACCCTACGGGTTCGAGAACTATGTAGACATGAGCTAGAACTATTCTCGATCAATAACCAATAGCGGAACCTGGATGCTCATATTGGCTCCTACATATTCTACAAAGATCTTTATCGGTCAAACCGCATAACAACATACGTTGTTCCCTTTGTCATCGGTATGTTACTTGCCCGAGATTCGATCGTCGGTATCCAATACCTAGTTCAATCTCGTTACCGGCAAGTCTCTTTACTCGTTACGTAATGCATCATCCTGCAACTAACTCATTAGTCACATTGCTTGCAAGGCTTATAGTGATGTGCATTACCGAGAGGGCCCAGAGATACCTCTCCGACAATCGGAGTGACAAAACCTAATCTCAAAATACGCCAACCCAACATGTACCTTTAGAGACACCTGTAGTACTCCTTTATAATCACCCAGTTACGTTGTGACGTTTGGTAGCACCCAAAGTGTTCCTCCGGTAAACGGGTGTTGCATAATCTCATAGTTACAGGAACATGTATAAGTCATGAAGAAAGCAATATCAACACACTAAACGATCAAGTGCTAGGCTAACGGAATGGGTCATGTCAATCACATCATTCTCCTAATGATGTGATCCCATTAATCAAATGACAACACATGTCTATGGTTAGGAAACATAACCATCTTTGATTAATGAGCTAGTCAAGTAGAGGCATACTAGTGACTATATGTTTGTCTATGTATTCACACATGTATCATGTTTCCGGTTAATACAATTCTAGCATGAATAATAAACATTTATCATGAAATAAGGAAATATATAATAACTTTATTATTGCCTCTAGGGCATATTTCCTTCAGTTGCAGGCCGTGGCGCGCGAGTCGTGTCGCCGTCCAGCATCGGTCCTGGTTGGCAAGCCAGTGGAAGAACCGGACACGCGGCGGTGCCCAACTCTTCCATGTCAGTTTCCATGAGGGGCACCTTGTGGACCCATGGAATGTCGCGGCATAGCAAGATTGTGCCATGTAAGTACCGCTGGACGTCCACCTCCAGCGCAATCGGTCAGGCTCGTGCGTGAGAGACATGCTGCACGGCCTGCCATAGCATCAGGTATTGCCCAATCTCGTGGATCCCAAGCACTCCTTTGGATGTCTCGGCCCATGCGTTGCCCATTAGGCCCTCCGCCACCGTTCTTGATTTGCCCACCGCTCTCCAATTACTCAATCAAACTTCAAAGGTAAGCTCCTTATCTTTGCTTCTTGCTATAACTTTTACAATTATGTGTCAGTTGGGCTGATAAGGGGGAAAACACAGGCAGGAAAACGGTCGCTGCAAGGCGGTGGCCGTGGGGTGCAGGATACACTTTGCTGCTGCCATTGTGTGACTATAAACTGACACATCGGCGTGAGGGCTTCTACATCGCGGTGCTCCGCAGGGCAGCAGTTTGGTTGGGTGTTTATACTTTAAATTTGTAATCAGCACCATACATTACAATGGTGAGTTGCGCATACACAAGCAGTCTACTGTAAGATGCATATTAATCTGTTTTTGCAGGTTGATACGAAAAATATACTCTTCATTTGTGGATGTGCCTTCTCTGACATGGGAAAGATTTGTCTCAGAAAGTTTATATGATTGGAGATAATAAAATCTCTACTTTTTGGAACGACCCTTCTTTTATCTATATACTTCCAAAGCGTGTCTGAAAGTATGTGCACTCTGCACTGTGCAAGACATAGCCACTGCCCTTTTGGTTTTGGAAGAATAATATTTCATGAATTGCATGATTATGCTTTGATGAATGCTCTCGAGGAATCAAGCTTGCTTGAAGATGTAAGTTTATTTGATGGTCTTGTGACACTTATGAATTTTTATATTATTATACACTCATATTGATACTAAAGGTAACTTTGGATAACTTCCTACTTATACTGCGAATAATGATCTGCCTGACTCTAGAATTTATTGGGAGGTTGCCAATGCCATTGGTTTCACTCATCTCACTGAAGCTCAACTGGTTCAGGTCCCAAACTTGTTTGCATGTTTTGGTTTCTTTACTGGCTATCTTATTCAAGATCATCTTTATTCTAATTGATGCTTCCAGTAGGTCAGCTTTGTGGTCCAGTATACTAGATCCTACACTGCAGTTTTTCCTTCCCATTTTGTCAACTTCAAAACTAGCTAATATATCTTGTCAGGTTCTCTGGGAGCCCATAAACCAATAGGCAAGCAATAGAAAGAAGTTGTTCAAAATGAATGATGTTAGCATGTGATTTGTTTGCATCAGAAGTTTTGATTAAAGAATTCCTTCTTTGATGATTTATAACAGGAAACATGGCATAACAATGGAAAACGGTGTGGCGAAGCGTGCATTTTCTTCTAGTATTATTGAAATGCTACAGATTGTAAAAAACTGATATTTTGATTATATTTGCAATTGCAAGTATAAAAATTTATATTGGTCAAACAAAACAATCTTCGACCAAAATTAGCAGCAACAACCTAGGAAGAGAAATTAAAATGAATAAATAGTAAGGAATATACCTCAAGTGTAACAACATGATCCATTATGCGTGGCCTTGCTGCAGTATAGTCCATAGGTGAATCAACCTTCTCTGGAATCAGTTTCTCGTCCCAAGTGATAAAATAGAGGTCACCGTCCAAATCGCCCCCGAAGCATTCATTTGGATGAGGCCTGATAAACATCAAAGATTAAAGTCTATATGGACGAGGCCTATTAAACATCAAAGATTAATTGAAGGAGAAAGCAAGCACTGGCAACATCCATTAATAGGTAGAGATGTAAGTATGTAACATGACAGGATATCTATCTAACATGGAAACGAACACGCTGACAAACACTTCAAAAGAGATTTGAGCTCCTCTGCAGGCATTGACAGAGCAATATAAACTCTAGATTATTGTCTTTCAGTTTCAGTATAGCATGCGGCATTACCTTTCTCCTCTTTGAGGGAAGACAACACAATCAACCAGGTTCTTAGTGTACAATCCATGGTCATAGACAGCTTCAAGTACTCTGATGTCACCAGGATGGAGACAAGGATTTTTCGATACTGCAACTTTTCCAACAACAACTGCTGTTTTCTCTTTCCCATTATCTTCAGAAAAATAGGGTTGACAATTATCCTTCTGCTCTTTGCTGCTCTTTGAAATTCTGATGTATACTTGACCATATTCTAATTCACATGTTTCATCCAAACAACCAATAAGAACACAGCCTTTCGGAACATGAATCTTACATCTAGTTCTTATGTCAGTCAGCCTATTATCTTGATGGGCCTTAAGAATCATCAACAGGTAAGGCTCTAAACTTGGTTCATAACCTTCCAGTAAAATTTTTGATGTTGTCTTCGTTTCTGCACTACCAATTTTCCCCAGAACAGAGAGAGCAACTTCTCTATTGGTCAACATTTCATCTAATCACGCATATCATCTTGTTGCATCAACTCAAATATCTCATCTCTTATCCCCAAAGTTGAAAGGAGAGAGATAATTTCACGATTCATATAGCATGGTTGGGATTTGCTGGTACTTGTAATGTTAAACATTTTGCTCTTTGATTCAAATTTCTTCATACTGGGTCGCAGAGAAAGATTACGAAAGGAATCAGGGTCGACAGCAACAACTCCTTTGTAGCCACCATACCTTATTTGAAAAACCGAAGGAGGGTTAGTATAGTCTAATCCAATTCGGCAAGCCATTTCTTTAGCAAATCTCTCAGAGATCTTCCCGACACCATCAGCAAATATATATTTAGTGCCATCAGTTGTGACTTCAATATCTGGAATCTCTTCTACATCCCGTGGTAGGATTTCAAGTGTTTGTCTAGAGGAGCTGAACAGCTGGCCCATTCTAGCCGCACACTTAGATACTGAACGAATTTCTTCAAAGTTGCCCATCCACCTTCTTATATCCTCAACCTTTAGGGAATCATTAGAAGCAAACATCCAAATAGAACTTCCACGAAGTTGACTTGCTGAGAAGGCCAGGAATTCATACTTCTTTGGACCAATGGAAAATCCTTCTTTCAGGATGGATAAAATACGATAATATAGGCTAGTTTTCAAGGGTCGAGAAAAGAACTCTCGTCCAGTTCTAGCTGAGATAACATCTGGAAAAAGCTTGCTCCAGTCTTCATCGACAAAAGTAACTCTAGCAAAGTCAGAAGCATACTGTTTGTGATGCTTAACCACATAATTTGAAAGTTCTTCCTCAGGTCCCAAGCAGTATATTTTGGATGGAGTGATGTGAATTCTGTAACACATCATTAACTTTCCTTCACCTTCAGTCTTACTGGAAAGCAAAGCATCATGGCTCCTCTTCCTGCTGTGAGCCTCCTACTGGATGAATTGCAAAGGTTCATAGCATGTAAGCTCTAACTTGCTCATTTTCTCAAAAATCCTCCTTGAAATATGAACTGGTATTTCTTCAAGAGCTTTAAACAGATCAGCATTAACATGTTTGTCAACTATCTTCCCCATGTGAACAAGAGAATTGAGACGAAAAAGAACTTCATACGACACTGAACAACCACTTGGGCAGTTAACAAGGGGAACGACTTTGGACAACGGGCCAAAAACTTCCATTGAAGAAATGACCAATTCCCCTAACTCTCCTGACAAAGGTAAGCTATTGAGAATAAATGACACCGGTGCACCTTCATCAAGTACGAGGGCAAGAGTTGAACACTTCCCAAAAGAGTGGTAAGGTGTAAAATCTAGTGCTCTGACCCAGGTAAACTTTGCATCCTCCTTGCATGCATGAAAGCGGTCATCTGAGAACCTTGAATAAACTGCAGGCCCAGAAATTGTTGTGCATATTCTTGGTGCATACATGAGCTGAAACAAATATTAAATTAACATTAGTCAAGATAATATATATTTTACCAACTTCAGAATTATAGAAAGAATTAAAAGAGTGTTGCACCTGCCCAACTTATAGTCTAAGAAGTATGACAATCAGTAAATTTAGAAAAGTAACGGTGATGTGTATTCATCAGATAAGCTTCATATCCATTTCACTCTAGTTAGTAACCACCAACAGAGTGGAAATAAAAGCAACACCGCTATCCATCTTACTTTATGGGCTCTAACGCATAATTGCAAACCAGACCACTGTGATGGTTGACTCTAGTTTACTGACTCTAGAATTTGTCAATTTTTTAGCGCACGCAAGTATTGTGGGAGGAAGTACAACTAGAGCTTCCTCCTTCAAAGTTCAACCACAAGATGTTCCTGTTAGGAAATATGCAACTTGTATTCCCATGGGGCCATAGGCCAGTATATATACATGTACAGGTGCAAGTAATATGCAGAAAACCGCTTATACAATGAGGTAAAGACAAAAGGCTACATGGCTATATAAATATAACTCTAACACCCCCCCCCCCTCAAACTCATGGTGGATAAACAACACTGAGTTTGGAGAGATAGAAGCCATGCTGTGCTCTAGTTTGGGCCTTCGTAAAGAAATCCGCCAACTGTAACTCGGAAGGCACATACTGAAGAGCAATAACCCGATCCTGCACACCAGCGCGCATATAAAAAGCATCAACACCAATATGCTTGGTGAGCTCATGCTTCACAGGGTTGCGCGCAATGCTAATAGCACCTGTACTGTCAGACAGTAGAAGAGTAGGTGTAGTGACAGAAACACCAAAATCCTGAAGCAACCACCGTAAACAAGTCACCTCTGCCGTCAAAAGAGCCATAGCCCGCAACTCAGCCTCTGCACTCGAACGGGAAACTGCAATCTGTTTCTTTGTCTTCCAGGCAATGAGTGAACCACCAAGAAAAACACAGTAAGCAGAAAGTGAACGGTGATCCGAGGGATAACTAGCCCACGTAGCATCCGAATAGGCCTAAAGCTGTAATGAACCGGAGCGAGGAAAGAATAGACGGTGAGAGATCGTGCCCCGAAGATATCGGAGAACACGAAGGAGGTGACTGTAGTGAACCGAAGTGGGAGCAGAGACAAACTGACTCGGAATATGGACCGGATAAGATATATCCGGTCGAGTGACAGCTAGATAGACAAGACTCCCAACAAGATGACGATAACGCGTGGTCAGACAAGGGGTCACCATCAGTATCACGGAGGTGAACGTTGAGCTCCATGGGAGTCTCAACAGTGCGCTCATCAGTGAGAGCAGCACGAGGAAGAAGATCCTGGATATACTTTTCCTGGGAAATAAAAAAGCCATCAGAGGTAGAAGAGACTTCGATCCCAAGAAAGTAGCGAAGAGGGCCCAGATCAGACATCAGAAACTGCTCACTAAGACGGGCCTTCACAAAGGCAATATACTCAGGGTCGTCGCCAATGATGATCATGTCATCAACATAGAGAAGAAGAAGGGTCCGACCACGAGCGGAAATGTGGACAAATAACGCTGGATCATGATCACTCGCTGAAAAACCAGCGGCAGTCACCACAGAGGCAAAACGCTCAAACCAGGCGTGAGGGGCTTGCTTAAGACCATAGAGAGAGCGACGAAGACGACATACCATGCCATCAGGAACAGAATACCCAAGTGGGGGCTGCATGTATACCTCCTCACGCAGCTCACCATTAAGAAAGGCATTCTTAACATCAAGCTGAGAAACAGACCAATGGCGAATAGAGGCCACAGCAAGAAGTGTGCGGATAGTGGTCATATGGGCCACATGAGCAAATGTCTCATCGTAATCACGACCATGCTCCTGCTGAAAACCATGAGCAACAAGACGAGCTTTGTAACGCTCAAGAGAACCATCAGAGTGAGTCTTAACCTTGTAGAGCCACTTACAAGTGATGGGACGAACACCGGGAGGAAGAGAAACAAGATCCCATGTGCCAGTGCGCTCAAGAGCAGCAAGCTCCTCTGCCATCGCAAACTGCCATTCAGGATGAACAACAGCATCGCGATAAGACGTAGGCTCAGGTACAGCCGAAAGAGCATATCGACTAGCAGAATAGCGGTCAGGGGGAGGGCGAGGCCGAGCCCGAAGACCATAAGTCAGCTGGGATGAGGAGGAGGACACACCAGAAGTAGATGGCACGTCAGTGGATTTATCCACAACATGTGGACGACGAGTATAATGAAAAGGGAAGGAGGGAAGAAGTGAAATCACTGGAGGTGGAGACGAGGAATATAGCGATGATGAAGGTGGAGAAGGGGAAGGTATCGGTGATGAAGGTGGAGATGGGAAATGTGTCAGTGATGAAGGTGGAGAGTCATGCGATGAGGGAGGGGAAGAATCCGTAGGAGAGGATGGCGTCAGATCTGCAACAGCATGACGAGGAATAGGAATACTAGGCACCGAGGGAGGCGTGTCAGGAAAAGTGAGGAAAGAGATATCCTCCACTGAAAAGGTCGAGGAAGATGGACGCGGGTAGAAAGGACGAGACTCATCAAAAGTTACATCTCGAGAAATACGCATCCGACGACCGATAGGATCCCAACAACGATAGCCCTTGTGCTCGTCACTATAGCCTAAGAAGACACACTCAACAGACTGAGCGGTCAGTTTGGTGCATTCACGAGGGGCAAGAAGAACATAGCAAACACAACCAAACAAACGAAGTGCCGAGTAATCGGGAGAATGATCAAAGAGACGCTCGAAAGGAACGCCACCCTGCAAAGCAGCGGAAGGCTGAAGGTTGATGAGATAGGCGGAAGTGGAGATAGTCTCGGCCCAAAAATGAGGCGGAAGAGAGGCGGCGATCATCATCGTACGAGGCGTCTCAAGAAGGTGACGATGCTTGCGCTCAAACACGCCATTCTGAGCATGAGCACCAGGACAAGAGAACTGGGCAAGAGTACCCTGCTCAGCAAGGACTCCTGAAAGTGCAACTATCCCTAGGTGGTTTTGGTAATTCATAACAACATATAGCTCATTGAGCTAATGCTATTCCAAGACTATTATTTCAGGAAAGCTCAATGAATGGCATGGCATGGATGATGAAAGTGGATCCCTCAAAATACTAAGGACAAAGGATTGGCTCAAGCTCAAAAGCTCAAGACTCTTCATTTTATATTTTAGTGATCCAAGATCACATTGAGTCTATAGGAAAAGCCAATACTATCAAGGAGGGATGAGGTGTTGCTTAATGAGCCTCTTGCTTCATGTGCTTAGTGATATGCTCAAAAACCCTCAGCTACTTTTCCACATCCACAAATGACCTAAACCCAAAGCCAAAACCGGTCACACCGATTCTTCCTATCCGGCGCCACCGATTCCAAAAGTCATAGCCACTGCCACAAACCCTAAACAAATCGGTTCTACCGATAGGGATCTCAGTCTCACCGAGATGGGATTATAATCTCTCTGTTTCCCTTCGTAACGTTTCGGTCTAACCGAATTGAGCGATCGGTCCCACCGAGATTGCAATGTAAACTCTCTGTTTCCCTTTTGTAACATTTGGGTCTCACCGAAAAGAGCAAATCGGTCCCACCGAGTTTACCTGACCAACTCTCTGGAAAGCTTATTACCAAAATCGGTCTCACCGAGTTTGTGTAATCGGTCTTACCGAGATTACGTTATGCCCTAACCCTAACCGAATCGGTCTCACCGAGATGCATGTCAGTCCCACCAAAAATCCTAACGGTCACTAGGTTTGCTAAATCGGTCCGATCGAGTCTGTTGAATCGGTCCCATCGAGTTTGGTAAATTGTGTGTAACGGTTAGATTTTGTGTGGAGGCTATATATACCCCTCCACCTCCTCTTCATTCGTGGAGAGAGCCATCAGACTAAACCTACACTTCCAACTTACCATTTCTGAGAGAGAACCACCTACTCATGTGTTGAGGCCAAGATATTCCATTCCTACCATATGAATCTTGATCTCTAGCCTTCCCCAAGTTACTTTCCACTCAAATCTTCTTTCCACCAGATCCATATCCTCTGAGAGAGAGTTGAGTGTTGGGGAGACTATCATTTGAAGCACAAGAGCAAGGAGTTCATCATCAACGCACCATTTGTTACTTCTTGGAGAGTGGTGTCTCCTAGATTGGCTAGGTGTCACTTGGGAGCCTCCGACAAGATTGTGGAGTTGAACCAAGGAGTTTGTAAGGGCAAGGAGATCGCCTACTTCGTGAAGATCTACCGCTAGTGAGGCAAGTCCTTCGTGGGCGACGGCCATGGTGGGATAGACAAGGTTGCTTCTTCGTGGACCCTTCGTGGGTGGAGCCCTTCGTGGACTCGCGCAACCGTTACCCTTCGTGGGTTGAAGTCTCCATCAACGTGGATGTACGATAGCACCACCTATCGTAACCACGCCAAAAACATCCGTGTCTCCAATTGCGTTTGAATCCTCCAAACCCTTCCCTTTACTTTCTTGCAAGTTGCATGCTTTAATTTCTGCTGCCTATATACTCTTTGCATGCTTGCTTGAATTGTGTGATGATTGCTTGACTTGTCCTAAGATAGCTAAAATCTGCCAAACTCTACAATTGGAAAAAGGTTAAGCTTTTAATTGGTCAAGTAGTCTAATCACCCCCTCTCTTGACATACTTTAAGGTCCTACAACTCCACGCAACATCTTGGAGATATACTCTCCAGCAGAGTCAACACGGAAAACACGAATAGGAGTAGAGAACTGAGTGTGAACCATGGCAGCAAAATGCTTATAGATAGATAACACCTCACTACGAGAAGACATAAAATATATCCAGGTGTATCGAGAGAAATCATCTATAAAGATAATATAGTAGCGATGACCTCCTTTCGAGCCAAATGGAGCCGGACCCCAAACATCGGAGTGAACAAGGTGAAAAGGACGCTGAGACACAGTGTCGCTATGAGGATAAGGTAACTGGACCTTTTTACCAAGCCGACAACCCTGACAGTCTAAAGACACACCGCCGGAGACGGATCCAAGAAGACCACGTCGAACTAAGGATGAGAGACGAGAGCCACACAAGTGACCAAGGCGATGATGTCACTGCTGAAAAGAGCTGGTAGACAAGGCAACAAAGGGGGAAAGACCGGCGGCAGTGGCAACGGAGGGAAGGTGAAGCCAGTCAAGCTCCCAGAGACCCTGAGAGTCACGGTGCCGTGGGCCAGCACCAAGGAGAGCACCAGTGGAACGGTCTAGAACAGAACATGAGTCAAAGTCAAGAATGACCCGACAACCAGAGTCAACAATCTGACCACCGAAAATAAGCTGCATGGTAAGTCGAGGAACATGAGCAACATCAGGAACATGAAAAGACGAAGGTGATCCCACATTGCCAGAAGAGTCGGTAGCAGAACCAGCAGAACCCGTCGGTGAAGAACCAGAGGAAGCGGCTAGCAGGTATCGAAGTCGCGTAATCTCCTGCTCAGTCAGGAGCTCAACTGGAGAGGTGGACGGAGATGCACCCGTGGAAGCCGCTAGAGGAGGCGGTGTAGCATAAACATCATCGTCTATAGAGGCCATGAAGAAGACGAGGGTGCATGTAGACAAGCCCCAAGCGCCAAGGGAAGGCGTGTGTCGATGGAGTCATATGCACCAGCACAACCGGTGAAAGTCGCGAAAGAAGTCGGTGTAGAGCGACAAACACCATGTGCGGAGGTTGCCAGAGGAGTCGCTGAATAGTGACCGTCTATAGAAGTCGACATAAAGCAACCATCACCATCGGCTGTAGAAGTCGACATAAGGCAACCATCAGCATCAGCGGAAGAACTCCGAGAAAACAACGGAGGAGCACCAAGCACCGAGACACGACACATGTGCGAGACGGGATCAATGTAGGGAACACCGTCAACATCCATCTGGCAACCAGAGAGATGCATACTCGAGGAACTCTTTTTTTTAACTCTCACAGTCGGCGGCTGAGGCACCACGCAGCACCAAGGAGCAGTAGTAGCACCGCGTAGGAGCACGTACACCACCAGATCGAGAGGAACGGATGAGACAACACGTGGCAGCAAGTAGCACGTAGCAGCACCAGGTACAAGCAGTACGCTCCTTTGTTGTTGACGAAGAAAAGAGCTGGTGCTGGAGGCTAGGAACGGCAGCAGTAGACGAACACCTAGGCTGCGGCGGGTGATCCAGCAGGCGGGCAGTGGATCAAGGCGACCCGATCTGGAGGGCGCGACCAACAGAGAATCGGGTGCGGACGAACACAACGGCGATCAGGAGAGTTGTGGTTGTGCGTACACAGATGAGCAGCAGCAGTCGGCCGGAGAGAGGAGCAGCGGCAATCAACGCCGGAAATTGGATCGAAGAGCGCGAGTTGCGCGTGCGAGAAAAAAAACCCTAGGGCTTTAATACCATGTTAGTAAATATGCAACTTGTATTCCCATGTGGCCATAGGCCAGTATATATACATGTACAGGTGCAAGTAATATGCGAAAAACCCTTTATACAATGAGGTAAAGACAAAAATAAATATAACTCTAACAGTTCCCATATTTGACATACTGGATACCAGTAGATCCATATAATATCTGGCTGTAACATTTGCCGATATATAAGTAGTAAAAAAGACTGGTAGCACATATTATCTATTTTGGCACTAAATGCTCCAGAAATTTGTCCACGACATGCATTGGAAAGAAAAAGAAGGCACATCCAATTCATTAATCCAACAGGACATAATTTCGTACGAGCCAAGGTTCTGAAAGCCCATTAACTATATATGGTTATGTCTGAAAACAAGCAACCGTTTGGATAGTTAGGATATCACGTAGTGAAACAACTCTATATGTTTAGACTGTAAGGATGTGTTTGTTTGGGCTCTTTTTACCGGCTCCTACAGCTTCTGGCCCAAAAAAGCCGGAGCCCAAGCAAACGGGCTATTTTTGCACCAGCTCCACGCAGCCCTCCTGTGGAGGGCTCCGAAAAAAATCGAGTAGAAGCCACAGGTGAGAAATCGGGCTTCTGCTCCTCGCAGATGGCTCCAAAGTGACCAATGACCAATTTTCCCTCCCACAAAATCATACTACAACAGAAATGCCCTTACCAGTTCGATCAGTTCCCATCGATCCGAGCAGTTTTCCCATCTGTCTCTGTCATCTCTCTCACAGCAGTGTCCCTCCCGCCACCGCCGCGAAGCCCGCGACTCCCTCTCGCCACCGACCCCGCTGGCCGCAGCCGCGGATCCCGCTACTCCCTCCCGCTGCCCCGAGATCCCTCGGCAACGGCGCCGCCATCATGAGTTGCCTCAGCAACTGTTAAACATAGGATTTGTGGGAACTGGCTCAACCCTCTAGGGTTGGCCTATCACATATATTTATAAGATTACACAATATACAGATTACACAGTTGGGCTACATTACAAAGTCTAACACCTTCCCTCAATCTCAACTCACTCCTGATGCATCTAGGAGGTTGAGATTGCGCCTACAGACCTCGAACATAGGAGAAGGTAGAGGCTTGATGAAGATGTCGGCAAGTTGATCCTTCGAGGAGATAAACTTGATCTGTAGTAGCTTATGTGCAACACGTTCCCTTACAAAATGATAGTCAATTTCAATGTGTTTGGTTCGTGCATGGAACACCAGGTTTGTCGAAAGAAACGTAGCACCGATGTTGTCACACCAAAGAACTGGAGGATGTGACTGGGAGATTCCCAGCTCTCGAAGTAAAGACTCGATCCAGATAAGCTCAGCAGTCGCATTGGCAACTGCTTTGTACTCGGCTTCTGTGCTGCTGCGAGAAACAGTGGCTTGCTTGCGTGGGCTCCAGGCGATCAAATTAGGACCCAAAAATACAGCATATCCCCCCGTGGATCGCCTGTCATCCGGACACCCAGCCCAATCAGCATCTGAAAACATAGATAGAACGGCAGAGGAACTAGGTCGCAGATGAAGACCATAGGAGATAGTGAGACGCACATAACGAAGAATGCGCTTCACAGCAGACCAGTGCACATCAGTAGGTGAATGAAGATACTGACATACCCTGTTAACCGCAAAGGAAAGATCAGGGCGTGTGATCGTCAGATACTGCAAACCACCAACAATACTCTGATACTCCGTTGCATCCTTAGAAGACAAAATAGTACCAACAGTCCGAGAGCTTGTCAGTGGAGGACATTGGCGTGGGGGATGGCTTACACTTGAGCATACCAGCAGGGCACAAGAGGTCAAGAGAGTACTTCTTCTGGGTGAGAGCTAAGCTGCCACGAGACTGATGCGCAACTTCAATGCCCGGGAAGAAGTGTAGCTGTCCCAAATCTTGAACCGCAAAATCTCTGCCAAGTGCAGTCACAAGAGCATCAGCAACCGTTGCAGAGGAGCTGACCAGAATAATGTCATCCACGTACACAAGCAAATACACAGTCACACTGGGGTGTTGAAATAAGAACAACGAGTTGTCAGCTGTCGACGGAACGAAGCCATGAGTACGAAGAGCCGAAGCAAGACGAGCATGCCAGGCACGAGGCGCCTGTTTCAGTCCATAGAGAGCCTTCGTCAGACGACAGAGATGATGAGGCTGATCATGATCAACGAACCCTGGTAGCTGCCGCATGTAAACCTCCTCTTCAAGCAGCCCATGGAGAAAAGCATTCTGCACATCAAGTTGTCGAAGAGACCAACCACGAGAGATTGCAAGAGACAGGAGAAGCCGAATAGTAGTAGGCTTGACAACCAGGCTGAATGTATCCTCATAGTCCAGACCCTGACGCTGTTTAATCCCTCTAGCCACAAGACGCGCCTTGTAGCGCTCAATAGATCCGTCCGCATGTCTCTTGACTTTGAAAACCCACTTCAAATCAATGATGTTCACTCGAGGCGGAGGGGGAACCAATGTCCATGTCTCATTATGCATAAGAGCGTGGTACTCTTGCTCCATAGCAGCCCGCCAGTGAGGGATACTCATAGTGGCCTCATAGTTGCGTGGTTCATCAGTGGGATCTGCAACAGCATTAGCAAGACAGGTAGCCAAGTATGTGACAGTACCATCATGACGCTGCTTGGGTTGAACGATGTCGCTGCAGCTGCGAGTATGCGGGCGTTGCGGTGCAACGGGAACAGGAGCAGGGGGCACCAATCCTTGAGGCGTCGACGACGGCAGGTCGGGCGACAAGGGCCCAGGCGAGAGCCCAAGCGAGGCGACGGTAGGCCCAACTGACCCAGGTGAGAGGGGCGGCAGAGACATACGGGCGGGCGACGTAGGCGATGACGGAGGCGGGGCCGGGCGTGGAGACGGTGACGAGGACCGCTCAAGCCGCTCGGGTGAGCCGTCAGGGACGTGGGCTGCGCCTCGGCTGACACCAGCCCAGGTACGGAGGCCATTGCTGGTCCAGTTGCATGGGCGGGCGTGGTTCCAGAGGCGGGGTCGAAGACGGGAGGCGGTGAAGGAAATATGCCCTAGAGGCAATAATAAAGTTATTATTTATTTACTCATATCATGATAAATGTTTATTATTCATGCTAAGAATTGTATTATCCGGAAACATGATACATGTGTGAATACATAGACAAACATAATGTCACTAGTATGCCTCTACTTGACTAGCTCATTAATCAAAGATGGTTATGTTTCCTAACCATAGACATGTATTGTCATTTGATTAACGAGATCACATCATTAGGAGAATAATGTGATTGACTTGACCCGTTCTGTTAGCCTAGCACTTGATCGTTTAGTATGTTGCTATTGCTTTCTTCATGACTTATACAAAGGTCCTACAACTATGAGATTATGCAACTCCCGTTTACCGGAGGAACACTTTGTGTGCTACCAAACGTCACAACGTAACTGGGTGATTATAAAGGTGCTCTACAGGTGTCTCCAAAGGTACATGTTGAGTTGGCGTAATTCGAGATTAGGTTTTGTCACTCCGATTGTCGGAGAGGTATCTCTGGGCCCTCTCGGTAATACACATCACTTAAGCCTTGCAAGCATTGTAACTAATGAGTTAGTTACGGAATGATGTATTACGGAATGAGTAAAGAGACTTGCCGGTAACGAGATTGAACTAGGTACTGGATACCGATGATTGAATCTCGGGCAAGTAACATACCGATGACAAAGGGAACAATGTATGTTGTTATGCGGTTTGACCGATAAAGATCTTCGTAGAATATGTAGGAGCCAATATGAACATCCAGGTTCCACTATTGGTTATTGATCGGAAATAGTTCTAGGTCATGTATACATAGTTCTCGAACCCATAGGGTCCGCACGCTTAACATTACGATGACAGTTTTATTATGAGTTTATAAGTTTTGATGTACCGAAGTTTGTTCAGAGTCCCGGATGTGATCATGGACATGACGAGGAGTATCAAAATGGTCTAGACATAAAAATTGATATATTTGGAAGCCTATGTTTGGACATCGGAATGGTTCCGGGTGAAATCGGGATTTTACCGGAACACCGGGGGGTTACCGGAACCCTCCCGGGGGTTAATGGGCCTTAGTGGGCCATGAGGGAGAAGAGGAGGGCCGGCCAGGGTAGGCCGCGTGCCCCCTCCCCCTAGTCCGAATAGGACAAGGAAGGGGGGGCGCCCCCCTTTCCTCTTTCCCTTCCCCCAAGTCCTAATCCAACTAGGAAAGGGGGGGGGAGTCCTACTCCCGGTGGGAGTAGGACTCCTCCGGCGCGCCTCCTCCTAGGGCCGGCCGCACCCCCCCCCCCGTGCTCCTTTATATACGGGGACAGGGGGCACCCTAGACACACAAGTTGATCTACGGATCGTTCCTTAGCCGTATGCGGTGCCCCCCTCCACCATATTACACCTCGGTCATATCGTCACGGAGTTTAGGCGAAGCCCTGCGCCGGTAGAACATCATCATCGTCACCACACTGTCGTGCTGACGGAACTCATCCCCGACACCCTGCTGGATCGGAGTCCGGGGAACGTCATCGAGCTGAACGTGTGCTGAACACGGAGGTGCCGTACGTTCGGTGCTTGGATCGGTCGGATCGTGAAGACGTACGACTACATCAACCGCGTTGTCATAACGCTTCCACTTTTGGTCTACGAGGGTACGTGGACACACTCTCCCCTCTCGTTGCTATGCATCACCATGATTTTGCGTGTGCGTAGGAATTTTTTTGAAATTACTATGTTCCCCAACAGTGGTATCAGAGCCAGGTTTTATGCGTTGATGTTATATGCACGAGTAGAACACAAGTGAGTTGTGGGCGATACAAGTCATACTGCTTACCAGCATGTCATACTTTGGTTCGGCGGTATTGTGAGATGAAGCGGCCCGGACCGACATTACGCGTACGCTTACGCGAGACTGGTTTCACCGTTACGAGCACTCGTGCTTAAAGGTGGCTGGCGGGTGTCTGTCTCTCTCACTTTAGCTGAATCGAGTGTGGCTACGCCCGGTCCTTGCGAAGGTTAAAACAACACTAACTTGATGAACTATCGTTGTGGTTTTGATGCGTAGGTAAGAACGGTTCTTGCTCAGCCCGTAGCAGCCACGTAAAATTTGCAACAACAAAGTAGAGGACGTCTAACTTGTTTTTGCAGGGCATGTTGTGATGTGATATGGTCAAGACGTGATGCTATATTTTATTGTATGAGATGATCATATTTTGTAACCGAAGTTATCGGCAACTGGCAGGAGCCATATGGTTGTCACTTTATTGTATGAAATGCAAACGCCCTGTAATTGCTTTACTTTATCACTAAGCGATAGCGATAGTCGTAGAAGCAATAGATGGCGGAACGACAACGATGCTACGATGGAGATCAAGGTGTCGCGCCGGTGACAATGGTGATCACGACGGTGCTTCGGAGATGGAGATCACAAGCACAAGATGATGATGGCCATATCATATCACTTATATTGATTGCATGTGATGTTTATCCTTTATGCATCTTATCTTGCTTTGATTGACGGTAGTATTTTAAGATGATCTCTCACTAAAATTATCAAGAAGTGTTCCCCCTGAGTATGCACTGTTGCCAAAGTTCGTCGTGCCCAGACACCACGTGATGATCGGGTGTGATAAGCTCTACGTCCATCTACAACGGGTGCAAGCCAGTTTTGCACACGCAAAATACTCAGGTTAAACTTGACGAGCCTAGCATATGCAGATATGGCCTCGGAACACGGAGACCGAAAGGTCGAGCATGAATCATATAGTAGATATGATCAACATAGTGATGTTCACCATTGAAAACTACTCCATCTCACGTGATGATCGGTTATGGTTTAGTTGATTTGGATCACGTGATCACTTAGATGACTAGAGAGATGTCTGTCTAAGTGGGAGTTCTTAAGTAATATGATTAATTGAACTTAAATTTATCATGAACCTAGTACCTGATAGTACTTTTGCTTATCTATGTTTGTAGATAGATGGCTCGCGTTGTTGTTCCGTTGAATTTTAATGCGTTCCTTGAGAAAGCAAAGTTGAAAGATGATGGTAGCAATTACACGGACTGGTTCGTAACTTGAGGATTATCCTCATTGCTGCACAGAAGAATTACGTCCTGGAAGCACCGCTGGGTGCCAGGCCTGCTGCAGGAGCAACACCAGATGTTGTGAACGTCTGGCAGAGCAAAGCTAATGACTACTCTATAGTTCAGTGTGCCATGCTTTACGGCTTAGAACCGGGTCTTCAACGACGTTTTGAACGTCATGGAGCATATGAGATGTTCCAGGAGTTGAAGTTAATATTTCAAGCAAATGCCTGGATTGAGAGATATGAAGTCTCCAATAAGTTCTACAGCTGCAAGATGGAGGAGAATAGTTCTGTCAGTGAGCATATACTCAAAATGTCTAGGTATAATAATCACTTGATTCAACTGGGAGTTAATCTTCCGGATGATAGCATCATTGACAGAATTCTCCAATCACTGCCACCAAGCTACAAGAGCTTCGGGATGAACTATGATATGCAAGGGATGAACAAGACAATTCCCGAGCTCTTCGCAATGCTAAAAGCTACGGAGGTAGAAATCAAGAAGGAGCATCAAGTGTTGATGGTCAACAAGACCACTAGTTTCAAGAAAAAGGGCAAAGGGAAGAAGAAGGGGAACTTCAAGAAGAACAGCAAGCAAGTTACTACTCAAGAGAAGAAACCCAAGTCTGGACCTAAGCCTGAAACTGAGTGCTTCTACTGCAAGCAAACTGGTCACTGGAAGCGGAACTGCCCCAAGTATTTGGCGGATAAGAAGAATGGCAAGGTGAACAAAGGTATATGTGATATACATGTTATTGATGTGTACCTTACTAGAGCTCGCAGTAGCACCTGGGTATTTGATACTGGTTCTGTTGCTAATATTTGTAACTCGAAACAGGGACTACGGAATAAGCGAGCACTGGCCAAGGACGAGGTGACGATGCGCGTGGGAAACGGTTCCAAAGTCGATGTGATCGCGGTCGGCACGCTACCTCTACATCTACCTTTGGGATTAGTTTTAGACCTAAATAATTGTTATTTAGTGCCAGCGTTGAGCATGAACATTATATCTGGATCTTGTTTGATGCGAGACGGTTATTCATTTAAATCAGAGAATAATGGTTGTTCTATTTATATGAGTAATATCTTTTATGGTCATGCACCCTTGAAGAGTGGTCTATTTTTATTGAATCTCGATGGTAGTGATACACATATTCATAATGTCGAAGCCAAAAGATGCAGAGTTGATAACGATAGTGCAACTTATTTGTGGCACTGCCGTTTAGGTCATATCGGTGTAAAGCGCATGAAGAAACTCCATGCTGATGGACTTTTGAAATCACTTGATTATGAATCACTTGGTACTTGCGAACCATGCCTCATGGGCAAGATGACTAAAATGCCATTCTCCGGAACTATGGAGCGAGCAACTGATTTGTTGGAAATCATACATACTGATGTTTGTGGTCCAATGAATGTTGAGGCTCGCGGCGGGTATCGTTATTTTCTCACCTTCACAGATGATTTGAGCAGATATGGGTATATCTACTTAATGAAACACAAGTCTGAAACATTTGAAAAGTTCAAAGAATTTTAGAGTGAAGTGGAAAATCATCGTAACAAGAAAATAAAGTTTCTATGATCTGATCGTGGAGGAGAATATTTGAGTTACGAGTTTGGTTTACATTTGAAACAATGCGGAATAGTTTCGCAACTCACGCCACCCGGAACACCACAACGAAATGGTGTGTCCGAACGTCGTAATCGTACTTTACTAGATATGGTGCGATCTATGATGTCTCTTACTGATTTACCGCTATCATTCTGGGGTTATGCTTTAGAGACGGCCGCATTCACATTGAATAGGACAACATCAAAATCCGTTGAGACGACGCCTTATGAATTGTGGTTTGGCAAGAAACCAAAGTTGTCGTTTCTTAAAGTTTGGGGCTGCGATGCTTATGTGAAGAAACTTCAACTAGATAAGCTCGAACCTAAATCGGAGAAATGTGTCTTCATAGGATATCCAAAAGAGACTATTGGGTACACCTTCTATCACAGATCCGAAGGCAAGACATTCGTTGCTAAGAATGGATCCTTTCTAGAGAAAGAGTTTCTCTCGAAAGAAGTGAGTGGAAGGAAAGTAGAACTTGATGAGGTAACCATACCAACTCCCTTATTGGAAAGTAGTTCATCACAGAAATCGGTTTCTGTGACACCTACACCAATTAGTGAGGAAGTTAATGATGATGATCATGAAACTTCAGATCAAGTTGTTACTGAACTTTGTAGATCAACCAGGGTAAGATCCACACCAGAGTGGTATGGTAATCCTATTCTGGAAGTCATGATACTAGATCATGGAGAACCTACGAACTATGAAGAAGCGATGGTGAGCCCAGATTCCGCAAAATGGCTTGAAGCCATGAAATCTGAGATGGGATCCATGTATGAGAACAAAGTGTGGACTTTGGTTAACTTGTCCGGTGGTCGGCAAGCAATAGAGAATAAATGGATCTTCAAGAAGAAGACTGACGCTGACGGTAATGTTACTATTTACAAAGCTCGACTTGTTGCAAAAGGTTTTCGACAAGTTCAAGGGGTTGACTACGATGAGACCTTCTCACCCGTAGCGATGCTTAAGTCTGTCCGAATCATGTTAGCGATTGCCGCATTTTATGATTATGAAATATGGCAGATGGATGTCAAAACTGCATTCCTGAATGGATTTCTGGAAGAAGAGTTGTATATGATGCAACCGTAAGGTTTTGTCGATCCTAAGGGAACTAACAAAGTGTGCAAGCTCCAGCGATCAATCTATGGTCTGGTGCAAGCCTCTCGGAGTTGGAATAAACACTTTGATAGTGTGATCAAAGCATATGGTTTTATACAGACTTTTGGAGAAGCCTGTATTTACAAGAAAGTGAGTAGTAGCTCTGTAGCATTTCTAATATTATATGTGGACGACATATTGTTGATTGGAAATGATATAGAATTTCTGGATAGCATAAAAGGATACTTGAATAAAAGGTTTTCAATGAAAGACCTCGGTGAAGCTGCTTACATATTGGGCATCAAGATCTATAGAGATAGATCAAGACGCTTGATTGGACTTTCATAATGCACGTACCTTGATAAAGTGTTGAAAAAGTTCAATATGGATCAGGCAAAGAAAGGGTTCTTGCCTGTATTACAAGGTATAAAATTGAGTCATACTCAATACCCGACCACTGCAGAAGATAGAGAGAAAATGAAAGGAGTTCCCTATGCTTCAGCCATAGGCTCTATCATGTATGCAATGCTGTGTACCAGACCTGATGTGTGCCTTGCTATTAGTTTAGCAGGGAGGTACCAAAGTAATCCAGGAGTGGATCACTAGATAGCGGTCAAGAATATCCTGAAATACCTGAAAAGGACTAAGGATATGTTTCTCGTTTATGGGGGTAATAAAGAGCTTGTCGTAAAAGGTTACGTCGATGCAAGCTTTGACACTAATCCGGACGATTCTAAATCGCAAACCAGATACGTATTTATATTAAACGGTGGAGCTGTAAGTTGGTGTAGTTCTAAACACAGTGTCGTAGCGGGATCTACATGTGAAGCGGAGTACATAGCTGCTTCGGAAGCAGCAAATGAAGGAGTCTGGATGAAGGAGTTCATTTCCGATCTAGGTGTCATACCTAGTGCACCGGGACCAATGAAGATCTTCTGTGACAATACTGGCGCAATTGCCTCGGCAAAGGAATCCAGATTTCACAAGAGGACCAAGCACATCAAGAGACGCTTCAATTCCATCCGGGACCAAGTCCAAGTGGGAGACATAGAAATTTGCAAGATACATACGGATCTGAATGTTGCAGACCCGTTGACTAAGCCTCTCTCACGAGCAAAACATGATCAGCACCAAGACTCCATGGGTGTTAGAATCATTACTATGTAATCTAGATTATTGACTCTAGTGCAAGTGGGAGACTGAGGAAATATGCCCTAGAGGCAATAATAAAGCTATTATTTATTTCCTCATATCATGATAAATGTTTATTATTCATGCTAAGGATTGTATTATCCGGAAATATGATACATGTGTGAATACATATACAAACATAATGTCACTAGTATGCCTCTACTTGACTAGCTCATTAATCAAAGATGGTTATGTTTCCTAACCATAGACATGTGTTGTCATTTGATTAACGAGATCACATCATTAGGAGAATAATGTGATTGACTTGACCCATTCTGTTAGCCTAGCACTTGATCGTTTAGTATGTTGCGATTGCTTTCTTCATGACTTATACAAAGTTCCTACAACTATGAGATTATGCAACACCCGTTTATCGGAGGAACACTTTGTGTGCTACCAAACGTCACAACGTAACTGGGTGATTATAAAGGTGCTCTACAGGTGTCTCCAAAGGTACATGTTGAGTTGGCGTAATTCGAGATTAGGTTTTGTCACTCCGATTGTCGGAGAGGTATCTCTGGGCCCTCTCGGTAATACACATCACTTAAGCCTTGCAAGCATTGTAACTAATAAGTTAGTTACAGAATGATGTATTACGGAACGAGTAAAGAGACTTGCCGGTAACGAGATTGAACTAGGTATTGGATACCGACGATCGAATCTCGGGCAAGTAACATACCGATGACAAAGGGAACAATGTATGTTGTTATGCGATTTGACCAATAAAGATTTTCGTAGAATATGTAGGAGCCAATATGAACATCCAGGTTCCACTATTGGTTATTGATCGGAAATAGTTCTAGGTCATGTCTACATAGTTCTCGAACCCGTAGGGTCCGCATGCTTAACGTTACGATGATAGTTTTATTATGAGTTTATAAGTTTTGATGTACCGAAGTTTGTTCGGAGTCCCGGATGTGATCACGGACATGACGAGGAGTCTCGAAATGGCCGAGACATAAAAATTGATATATTGGAAGGCTATGTTTGGACATCGGAATGGTTCCGGGTGAAATCGGGATTTTATCGGAACACCGGGGGGTTACCGGAACCCTCCCGGGGGTTAATGGGCCTTAGTGGGCCATGAGGGAAAAGAGGAGGGCCGGCCAGGGCAGGCCGCGCCCCCTCCCCCTAGTCCGAATAGGACAAGGAAGGGGGGCGCCCCCCTTTCCTCTTTCCCTCCCCCCAAGTCCTAATCCAACTAGGAAAGGGGGGGGAGTCCTACTCCCGGTGGGAGTAGGACTCCTCCGGCGCGCCTCCTCCTAGGGCTGGCCGCACCCCCCTTTCTCCTTTATATACGGGGGCAGGGGGCACCCTAGACACACAAGTTGATCTACGGATCTTTCCTTAGCCGTGTGCGGTGCCCCCCTCCACCATATTACACATCGGTCATATCGTCGCGGAGTTTAGGCGAAGCCCTGCGCTGGTAGAACATCATCATCGTCACCACACCGTCGTGCTGACGGAACTCATCCCCGACACCCTGCTGGATCGGAGTCCGGGGAACGTCATCGAGCTGAACGTGTGCTGAACACGGAGGTGCCGTACGTTCGGTGCTTGGATCGGTCGGATCGTGAAGACGTACGACTACATCAACCGCGTTGTCATAACGCTTCCGCTTTCGGTCTACGAGGGTACGTGGACACACTCTCCCCTCTCGTTGCTATGCATCACCATGATTTTGCGTGTGCTTAGGATTTTTTTTGAAATTACTACGTTCCCCAACAGGCGGTGCATGCACGTGCACCGGCCGATCGACATGGGTCATAGGAGTTGCATCAGGAAGTAGTTCCATGCGAGCACCACGTCCAATACGTGCACCATGATTAGGTAACAACACAGGCGAATATGCAACATCTTCAAATTGGCCAAGCATAATAGGAGATAATGCATAGATGGAGGTGTGGTGGGTTGCTGCGGCATGGCGGAAAAGGGGAAGACGTTCTCATCAAAGACAACATCACGGGATATGTAGACACGATTTGTTAGCACATGAAGGCACTTGTAGCCTTTATGAAGAGAACTATAACCCAGAAACACACATTTCTTTGACCGAAATTCAAGCTTTCTATGATTATATGGACGAAGATGGGGCCAACAGGCACACCCGAACACCTTAAAGAAGGTATAGTCAGGAGTTTCATGTAGAAGGAGCTCAATAGGAGTTTTCATATTAAGAACACGCGTAGGTAGTCTGTTAAAGAAAACACGTTGTAGCAAAGGCATCACTCCAAAAGCGAAAAGGTACAGAGGCGTGAGCCAGGAGTGTGAGTCTGGTCTCAACTACATGTCGATACTTGCACTCAACAGCGCCATTCTGCTGATGTGTGTGAGGACAGGATAAACGATGAGAGATCCCAAGCTTATTAAAGAAAGTGTTGAGGTTGCGATATTCGCCCGCCCGCCCCCGCCCCCCCCCCCCCTAATCGGACTGAACATGGATAATTTTATGCTTGAGAAGACGTTCTACATGCACTTGAAACTGAATGAATATATCAAACACATCAAATTTGTGCTTAAGAAGATAAAGCTAGGTAAAGCGACTATAGCCATCAATGAAGCTAACATAATAGTTGTGACCACTCACAGACGTCTGAGCAGGACCCCACACATCAGAAAACACAAGTTCAAGAGGACTCGTTACTGCACGAGTAAAGGAAACAAATGGTAACTGATGACTCTTGCCTTGTTGACAGGCATCACACACGGACATCTCCTTATTGCTAGACTCGATAGGCAGCTCATGGCGGTGAAGGATATGGCGAACTATGGGAGTGGCAGGGTGACCAAGGCGAGAGTGCCACTGGGATGGAGACACACGAACACCGCTGAAGACGCGCGGGGAGGATGGATCCTCCAAGCGGTATAAGCCATGGCTCAGGCGACCACTAAGCAGAATTTCTCGGGTGGCTCGGTCCTTAACAAAAAGATCAAACGGGTGAAATTCATATAGGACATTGTTATCAAGAGTGAGCTTTGGAACAGATAACAGATTAAGAGTCACCGAGGGGACCCGTAAAATATTACGAAGATGAAGCTTCCTAGATGGATGACTAGTTAAGAGAGATGCTTGACCAACGTGAGAGATGGGCATACCTACACCGTTGGCGGTGTGAACCTTGTCATGACCATGGTATGGCTGGTGAGCGGACAGCTTGGCGAGCTCGTTCGTCATATGATTCGTGGCGCCGGTGTCCATATATCACGCGGGGTCAATCGGGTACGACGGCGTAAAACCTTGGTCGACGCGTGTATCCTTGCCCTTGGCGGCAACATGAGCAGCAGGAGGGCCAAAATCCGCCATGGCAAATTGACGCTCATTACCTTTTCCATCATTGCCGATGCCTAGGAAGCTCCGCTGAAATCGTTTGTGGCACTTGGAGGCGAGGTGCCTCTTACAACCGCAAAGCTGGCACCACACGGGGCCCCCGCCCAAGGTTGGCGCAGGGGGGTGGCAACCCGGGCAGGCGAGGAAGGCGCAGGTGGGCGCTGGCCACGTGATGCCCAAAAGGCCGCCGGTTGATCGGCGATGGTGGTGACGGAGCGACGAGCTTCGATGCGTTGCTCGGTGAAGAGCAGACGGGAGAAGAACTCGTGCGGAGGAAGCGGCGGCTTGGCGTAGTGGACGGCCTCGGCAAGGTTGTCGTACTCGGCATCGAGACCCTTGATAACGTAGCCGGCGAACTCCTCATCACTCAGCGGTCGACCAATAGAGGTCAATGTGTCCGCCAAGACCTTGATTTTGTTGAAGTATGTTGTGGCAGATGAGTCCAGTTTCTTGATGTCATCAAGCTTGCTGCGAAGAGCCATCGAGTGGGCGGTGGAGGTCTGGGCAGACGCATGCTCCAGAGTCGTCCAGGCATCCAAGGAGGAGGCAGCAAAGAGGCAAAGGCCAGCGACCCCGTCCCTAGGGAACCCTGGATGGCGGAGAGGATCGCTTGGTCTTTGCTGCACCCACACACGGTGCGCAGGGTTGATGGCCGGGCCGTGGACAATGTGGATAACCTGCGGCGGACACGGTACGGAACCATCGACATAGCCAAGGAGGGAGCGGCTGCGGAGCAGCGATAGAACCTTGGCGCGCCAAAACAGATAGTTGTCCGGCGTGAGACGAGTGGTGATCAGGTTGTCGAAGTGAAACGGCCCCGAGATCATGGCAGCGTCGGTGGTAGCAACAGCGGACGCCGCAGGGGTTGCGGGTGCCACACCCGCGAGCGGATCATCGGAGGCCCCCGAGGCCACCGGCAGTATGGCGAGTGTCGGGGACGAGCCAGCTATGGCCGCGGGTGGCGCCATCATCACGGCGGTGGAGACCGCCACCATCGACGTCGCAGGAGATGGCGGGATCGAAGCCGAGAACATCGAGCCAACGGCAGTAGTGCCGAAGACTTGGGGCCTCGGCGACGCACCGGCGTGGGCGGGGAGATTGAGAAGGGCGGCCAGCGACGCGGGGATGGCCCTGGAGCTGGCGAACCGGAGGCGGAAGCGGTCATGGCAGCGGCGGCGACGGTGGCCCTAGGGTTGGGGGCACTGTGGCGGCAGCGGCTGAGGTGGAGTAGGACCTAGGGTTAAGCTGATACCATGTTAAACATAGGATTTGTGGGAACTGGCTCAACCCTCTAGGGGTGGCCTATCACATATATTTACGCAAATGTTAACGCCCACACGTGTGGGCGTTAGCCAACTCACCCACACGCCTCCATCACCGTCCAGTAACTTCTGCATGAATTTTGGCACGAATTAGCTGATTTTGTATGCCACGTAGGACAACTCGCGTGTGTGGGGTGTGAGAGAGGTCGCCCACACATCCGTTTTACCACATGGAGGGGCCGGTGTGTGGGCGTTTAGCAGTTCGCCCACACACCAGTTTCAGCCACGCACAAGGGTTGGTGTGTGGGCAGTTTGCCATCTCGCCCACACGCCCGCTTCCTCTCCCACACCCAAGCTGCCAGTTGCCATGCGTTTTGCAGTGTACATGGCAACTGCCCTAGTGTGATTGCAAGCAGATGGTAACTCTCTTTTTTTTACCCGAACATGTCAGTTGCCATATGTTTGGCATGGTACATGGCAAACTGCCCTAGCGTGCACGTAAGCAGATGGCAGCTCTTTCTTTTTTAAATGGCAACTGCCCTAGCGTGCTTGTGAGCACATGGCAACTCTCTCTTTTACCCGAACATGTTTTTCCATGCATTTTTTTGTAGCGCTACATGGCAACTGTCTAGTGTTAGTAGGTGGCAACTCCTAAAGTTTTGAAATCATGACAACTGCAGTAGACCAGACCACACATGACAACAGCTGTAGTTGTCCAAAATGGCAATCTGAAACTTTGACCTGAGATGGCAACTGCAGTTGAGCAAACATGGCAACTGTAGTTGTCCGACATGTCAACCGTAGTTCAGCGACATGGCAACTGCACTTAAACGAACATGGACGAGGGTCCGGCCCATGGCAACTGCGGGGCGCGCGGTAAAGTGTCACGTGGGGCGTGCGGGACCACGAGGTACGAGGCCTGACGTACCGGGCGTGTGGGCGTTATCTATTTCGCCCACATGCACGCGTGTAAGAGGGACCGGGAGGAAAAAAAGAGGCGTGTGGGCGCTAGTTGTTTTGCCCATACATAAACGTGTGGGCTGATCCTCTTAGGCACCACACAGAACGTGTGGGCAGATTTCTTAACGCCCACACATGTGGCAGTTATCGGGACCCTATATTTATAAGATTACACAATCGGACTACGTTACAAAGTCTAACAGCAACGACGTCCGCAGCCACGAGTTTCCTCGCCAACGACGGTCGTCGCCCTGAGTTTCCTCTCCCGCCTCCGTGCCGAATCGAGCCAAGATGGCTGCATCGGTGGTGGTCCTTCCCGGGTCAACACTGGGCATGCGCAGCTGCTAGCACGCTCCCGGGCATGCCTTTGCTTGCCAACGAGCGACGACGCACGTCGTTCCGGTGTGGCTCCACCTTGTCCTTCCAGGTCAACGTCATGCTGCTCCTCAGGCCTTCCCAGCCGAGCCCCTCTGGCCGCCGAGCTCATTCCAGGCATCTCCGGTGTGCGTGCGTGCTCTTGTGTGCCTGCCTAGCGAGTGTACGTGTCCGGCGTGTGCCGTGTGCGGTTGGCCGGCATGCGTGCCCAGCGTGTGTGTGTGCGCCTGGCGTCCATGGTCTGCGTGCGTGATCTGTGCGTGTGTCCTGCGTGTGCTACATGTGTTGCCAGTGCGTGCTTGCGTGTGCGCCCACTGGCTGCCAAGGCTCCCTGCTAGAGTGTGCTAATATTTGTTGGTGTGGTCATCCTTTATGTGTTCGAGCGGTCACCTTTGCAACTCTCCATACGTCTAATATGTCAGTGGGGAATTTATTATCGTGTCTAATATATCATACATTCATTTAACTTCACTGTCTGTACCATCAAACTTGTGTGATTTCAGGTCAAAATCTATTAAAACTAACCATCTGCGACAAAAAGAGCTCTTAATTGGGTCATTTACTGTTAGAATAGTACAGTCAACACTTAAACCCTATCGACAAAACAACAAAGGGCGTTCTTGTCATTTCAACACGTTTCAGCAACAGCCGCAGCTGCTACAGCACAACTACCAAACGACTGCACTTCAGCTCAAACCTTCCAGGTTCCAGCCGCAGCTAGCAGCTACAGCTGCTCCTTCCAGCCGGAACCGTTGCAGCTGCAGCTGAAGAAGTTGCAGCCCAAACAAACACACCCTAAATATACCATACAAAAAGAAAACTAAAGTTTAAGAACAAACAACTGCAAATTCAGTCACCACTTTCACAAATTCCAGTCGCATACCATACAAAAAGAAAACTAAAGTTAAATCAAGGCCTGCACGCCATGCATATCAAACCTACTGTTTGTCTGCACACCGTCCTTTTCTTCAAATGAAACTATCAGATCACACTTCACTTCCACGAATCTCATCTGTAACAGGCAAATGCGTTTAATATTTGCAAATTTCTACCTCGCCCTGTAACCGCAATGTCTGACTAATATATAATGTACAAAGGAAAAACAGAAACATCACAGCAACTCGGTGACCAGCTCACCTGAAGCAAGATGGCGCCGGCCCCATCGAAGCTGCACTGGTAGCAGTTCCTGATGTCCTCGAAGAACACCTCGAGCTTGTACATCTGTGTATCGTGATTCAGGTAGAGGTCTATGCGCCGCTTCCCCGGGATGACCTCCACGCACACGCTGTCCCAAGAGTCGGCCACCTCGAATTCGCGCTCGGCGACGCGGTTGCCTACAAGGAGGCGGGCGTCGGCCACGCGGAGAGAAAGGTCCGGCGCGCGGGGAAGAAGGTCCGAGGGGGCAGGGGAGACGGAGAGGAGGGAGCCGAGGAAGCGGGGTAGGCGCCCGGAGGAGGCGAGTTCGGCGGCGAGGGTTGCGGTGGCGGTGGAATCGAACTGAACGCTGCCATTGCCTCGGCTTAGCCAGCCGCGTCGGGCAGCGGCGATCTCGCAGGCGTACGCTTCGCCGGCGGCGGCGACGGCAGAATTGAAGAATGCTAGGAGCTCCTTAGCGACGGCGGAGGGCGGGATATTGGAAACTCGCACCGTTGCCGTGGAGACGGGCGCCGACAACGCTGTCGCCATTGGAGTCTAGGGGGGACTGAAGGATTTGGTGTTCCGGCGGGGTTACCCCTCTTGGGTTTTTTTTTACTAGACAATTGTCCGTGCTAGATTAGCTCGTGACTGCGCTTCTATCTATTATTATAAACTAGGAAAATTGCCCGTGCGTTGTAACGGAAGAAAATAAAATCACACACCCATGCTCTGTGCTTCACAATTGACTAAAAATATCATACACGTGATGCTTATTTTGAGTTACCGACACCATACAATAAAAATGTGGTATGCTTCGTCCGACGACCAGGCATGCATACTTCTGTCGTGTGTGCTAACCGTGAAGTACTTGTCATGTAGATGTTCTAACTTTCTGTTCTATTGTGTACATCTTTTTTGCAACTGGGTCGAATCTTTAGTTCTTTTGTTTTGTTGATTGGCTTCACGTTGCTCTTTTAGTTTTTCCGGTTTTTCTTCATGGCCATCCATGCCTAACGCTCTCTATCTCGTTTACATCTTTGTTCCCTGGCATTCATGATTGGAGATTGCAACCCAAATTGCTTGCCTTCATGAAAGTTTTCTATGATTTACTCCCTCCATTCCAAAATATAAGTGTTTGTAGAGATTCTACTATAGACTACATACAGAGCAAAATGAGTGAATGTATACTCTAAAAGGCGTCTATATACATGTGAATGTAGTCTCTATAGTGGAATTTCTAAAAAGACTTATATTTAGGAACGGAGGGAGTAGAAATCTATTGTCGATTAAACAAAAAAATAGATTAGATTCTGCATCATACATAGAACATAAATAGCTACTCATAAATTAATCTCATGAGCCTGCAGATAAGCATCAAATATGTGTTGTTTGTACAATAATGTTTTACTTCTTTTCGGCAACCCTTTTTTAAATTGTGCAACTATTTTGGCTACCAGTTTAAGTTTATATTAGCCAACTATGATATTCTATCTAAATCCTTTTAGGCGATTATCACTACGTAAAGTTATTGCTATCCTATATAGAATTATTAATGTCTTCAAATCATGATAGTAGGGTATAACAACTTCTGTAGTTACCTTTGTTTAATAAAGTAAGCTAGTTCACCAAAGTAGGTTACTTTTGTTTACTATATTTTTTGTTTAAATGTAATATTTTTGTACTATGGTATCCCTATATATGGTTTCCGATAAGCATAGGTGAGTTAATTAATGATGACGTATGTATTGCTAGCGTCCTACTCCCTCTATAAACTAATATAAGAGCATTTAGATCACTATTTTAGTGATCTAAACGCTCTTATATTAGTTTACGCAGGGAGTACAATTTAGGAACCAAAAAAATGTTAGGATGTTGTAGATCAAATCGTCGTTGCCTAGTGAAAAAAGCATACCACATCGGCAGATTAATTATTGTACTACCATCAAACAATATTTTTTTATGCATGTAACACTTTCAAAGTAATTTTACCTTGATACAATTGTTGGTTTTCCTCCATAGCATTAATGTTTGGGGCCGGAGCATGTATAAGGTGGTTGCCAAGTCCCTCCATACCAACATGTCCATCTTTAAGGATGTCAGGCATGGATTCCTTTTTCTGATCCTGAACGATAGCTTCATTGAGATCAACTAAAGCCTATATTGGCATGACACGTAAATGTCGTTTCAACGTCAATGGCTTATTATGCACTTGTTGAACCGAGGTCAACTGGAAAAAATTTATTTTATATTTACTTTACTGAATGTGTAAGCACATATGTTTTCGTCGTGTGTGACTTAACCTCTGTATATATGTTAGTCCAATATATTGTCTGAGCCTTATTCATGTATGTATGGTGTTTGTTTATTTTCAGTTTTTGCGCCCTAGCAGCTAGTCAGAGTGAGGGACATACACATAGTCTAATTCAATTTTTTTGATATGAGTCAAATTCAACCTTAAAACAGAAAGGCAATGTATGCGTGGTTCGGAGAACAAAGACGCACACACTAACACGTCCAAGTGATGGACTCGAAGATTTTTATCGGTGCATGAAGGATTCAAAGTCTTAATCTCGTAAAAAAAAGTCCAAACTATTAAAAACAGAAACTGTCTAAAAAAAGATAGCCACACACGTTGGTTGGTCTAGAAGAAACCAGCAGCCGCATCGCTAGCGCTCCTCCACAGAATCTTATCTCCTCAGTTTTTCTTCGTTGCGCCAGTTATTCACATGCCGACCTCCCCTGGGACACGCCGCCGCTGCCGCTTGCACCCACCGCCGCGGCGCACGCCGCCGAATCTCGCCGCTCCCCCGGATCCCTTCACCACCCCGGCCATGGGCGCTGGCTCCCCCGCCTAGAATCCCCGCTCCCCCGGCCATGGCGCGCGCTACACACCCGCGCAACCACCGGGAATCCACGATGGGCTCCTCTGCAGAGGAGCTAGCTCCGCGCCGTGCGCTCCAGCACCGACGCTCGTGCAGTTCAACGGCGACGACGGCCATGGCCATGCTCACTCATGCTCCAACGCCGGCCGTCCTCGCGCAGGTCCCTTTTCCTCTGTATCTTCAGATCTCATCCCACCACCCGAGCGCCTCCTCCTCGCGCCCTCGTCGACGATCTGCAGACTGCAGTAGCAGCAGCAGGACCCCCGCCGGTGAGCTACCTCCTCCCTCCTTCCTCCTCCCTCATCCCCTTCTACCACCGATGTACTACCTCTCCTCACACTCTCTCTTACCTCTCGAACAGGAAGCAGCAGCTCCACCGCACAACAACGGCGCTGCGGGTGTCACTCTCGAGCGCCAGTTCACGGTCCCAGCGCCCATCTACCTGTGCAGCGCGGCCGCTAACATGGGCAGATCGATGAGGAACGCCGGCGGCGCCCGCGTGCCCTCGTGGATGGCCAGGCTCAGCCGGCAGCGGCGGTGCCTGAAGAGCGTCACCGCCGGTGCGTGGTCCGCGAGGAGGGCCCTGCTGCCGCTGTGCTGCCCGAGCAGCGCGCCCATCATGAGCGCCAAGACGGCTTGCCCCATTCCTGGGCTCGGGCGGCGCGGACGCCCGCCGCGACGCATCACCCCTTCCTTGGCTCCTGCGGCGTGGACGCCGGTGGCAAGCGGCGACGCGTGCCCGGCGGTGGAGAACGCAAATGGATAAGCGGCGGCGGTTCCTGGTGGTGAATCAGTTTAATTAAGTATCGCGGGGTAGATTTCTAACTAATGGAGGGTTTTGCTGCAAAAACGAAGCGTTTCCTCATGTTAAAATAGGACTGCGTGTTGATTTCTTAGAAACAGAGGGGCTTTTGTGCAAAATAGCTAGCGACGACGGACGACACCCAATTTGCTTTATTATTAGGTAAAGACTAGTAGAGTGCTCGTGCGTTACCACGGGCTCTTAAAATAGTTTGCAAGAGTTACATGTTAACTTTCTAAGGCCTCGCCCTACCGTAGATCCAGACCCCTGCCACTGATTCCACCCCGCCTAGGCCGCCGCCTGCCGCCGCGCTGCCCCATCGCGTTCGCCTCCGCTTCGGCCGCCTCCGCCCGCTCGGACCCCGCCCGCCTCCTCTTCGGCCGCCTCTGCCTCCGGTCCATCCTTCGCCCGGCGCCGCTCCATCCGCCTCCTTTCCGGCCATGCTACGTCCGCCTCCGCCCCGTGTCGCATGCCGCCATCCCGCTCCGTTTGCCTCCGCCCCGCGCCGCACGTCGCCGCCTCGCTCCCCGCTCGGCCGCCGCCCGCTCCCCGATGGCGCCGAAGAAGACGCCGAAGGGCAAGTCTGGTTTCTTCGGCATGAGGGAACTTCGGACTGGAGTTCTCTGGCGCCGGGCAGCATTGGTGGCTCGACACGTATCCCACCGCTGATGAGGTCGTGTGTGCCTACGACATGGCGGTGTGACGTGCCGGACGGACGAAGACGGACCTAAACTTCCCGGAGGTCGAGTCCCAGGCGGTGGCAGAGTGGCTCATGCCGCAGGGCATCCGGATGGAGGAGATGCCGACTAAGAAGGCGAAGAAGAGACTGGCGGTCATTGTCGCTCCCAGCGAGAGCGATGAGGCAGTGATGGCTTGGTTTGAGCCATTTGCAATTTGCTGCAAAGCCATCTCTAATGCTATTTGCTACATTTTTAAATAGGAAAATTATTCCGATCAACCAGCCATAACTCAACAGACCAATCTCTAATGAAATGCTATTTGCTACATTTTTTAAATCAAAAAATTATTCCGATCAGCCAGCCATAACTCAACAGACCAATCTAAACCCACATTTTCTAAAGTAAAGAAATTATTTTCCTTGATAGATCAAGATGACAAAGTGTCGTTTGCCCGACTGCTATGTTCCTACACATGCAGAGCAAATTATTTTTTAAATCAAGGAATTAAGAAAAGGAAGAATATCATCATGTTCGTGGCACTTGCCAGGTCTGCCATGCTACCATGGCATCGTCTTTTTAGTCTCTACTCATATGCCGAGTTGAGAAATAATCTTCAGATATACCCATTGCTAACACACTCACGTACATAATGATCAGACAAGTACATAATGATCCTTGTCTGATTGATTTGGCTGGTTGTTAACACAAGTACACAACACACAAAATCAGTCAATGGCCACACGTATGCATTGTCTACTTTATTCTACTCCCTCCGTTCCAAAATAGATGACCCAACTTTGTACTAACTTTGTACTAAAGTTAGTACAAAGTTGGGTCATCTATTTCGGAACGGAGGGAGTAATTGTGATGCAATCGTGACACATACTCGCCCCGTTCGCTCGCCCGTCACGGTAATTGCCTACTCGCTATTTGTGCCAACCGCTCGACCTCGCCACCGCCGCTCACCACTCAATCTCCACCGGCTGCCCATTGCCTCTTGCGCCTCCCGCGCGCTCGCTCGGCCCAATGCTGTTGATTGGAATGCGGGACTGAAGGTAATCCATGCACAGGTTTTAGTTTTGCTTGGCATCAATCTTTGGTACTTGTCAATCCATCTAACACACAAAAAAATCGACTCTCACACAGAAAAGTGATCTAACTCATTTGTCAAGTACCCTGCTCTAAAAACTGTGTGACAAATGAATCTAGTAGAAGTAAAAATGGTAAGAAGCCCTCAGCTCAAACTATAACATAGCTAAAATTAATTAATTTAACAATTGTGCTTCAATAGATAGAACACTGCAGTTCTCTTTATATGGACTTATACTAAAGACAATTTAGGTATGGAAGAGAAAAACATCACCTCCAATCATTAACATCCCAATGTCCTGACATAGATTTGGCACTGACTTCTCTAGATGAACAATGATCCCAATGTCCCTCTTACTGGATAGAAAGTCTAATGTCAACGGCAATACGCAATAGGGAGCGACATCTGAAATCTTGTGGTCCATAGCAATTAGAGTCCTTCTCAAGAACTTATCCTGCTTCGATAACCACATATGAACCAACCATAGAAGCGTGAAAAGTGAAGTGCATGGCGGTTTTACCAGAAAATGCGTCAGCAACCGCACAACCGCACACACACGCTGATCAGCAGCAGCAAGCACACAACATCGCAGCGATACACAGTGGCAGGGGCATACCACGCACACATGCGTAGCAACAACAGCCAAACGCGCACATCAGCAAGCAAGCGCGCATGCCAGCGGATATAAAAATCTCAATGGCGGCCTGTTTCTCTCAAACCTCCTTGGCAACCCCATTGAACTTGTCACCTCATGCCCCTCCTATCTCTCTCGCTCTTCCTTCCATCCAACAACGCCCTGCCTTCCAGCTATCGTTCTCATCTTTCTCGGATTGATACAAAAAATAGGGTAAATAATTGGATGCTTACTTAGCATGTTGTACCTGCTTCTGTAAGTGACTTGGTAGGACAAGCACACAGAACATTTCAAAACATGCAGTGAAGAGCTGCCAACTGTAGTAATTTTCTTAATGTATGTACTATTAGTTGGCAAAGGAAATTGATTTTGTGCCACCAAATGAATGCACATCATCTCATCCGCTTATTCTGGATGGCTAGAGATATGCAATTCTTTTGCTGACCAATTGTCAATAATGGCCGAAGCAAGTTTATACAGATACATAGCAATGAATATCAAAAAATGATATAAGGAACTAAAGCTAAAAGTACCCCCTATTTCTTCAGTTTCGTCAGATTCCTCATCTTCAGCATCTTGATCATATTTGTCAAGTCGTCATCAGGCTAGGCCTGGCTCTGTTGTTTGCTTGGCTGCTGCATGCCACAACAATTATATCAATTAGAGCAAACAGAAGCAGGCCCTAATTAGTCCAGACAAAAAAATAGAGGTAACACATACCAGAGATAACATATCATGGCAAGCGGATATCAAAAGAACATGATCCACAGCCAGAGGCTCGAGATAGACCAAATGCAGCGACCGTTAACAAATCCAAATTCAGTGCTAACAACAACTACTTATATATATTTGGACGTACATAGAAATTAGATATTTCCTAATTGTTTGCATAACAAAAAACATGCTGGCTGCAAGAGAATGAAAGACGAACCTATTGATGAGCACAACAGTACATACCATCCCATCATGATGTTGCCATCTCTCACACTTGATGATTGCATCTTGTTATTTCTAACATGTACACCATCGGGCGATTTCTTTATTAGAAATATATTTACACAATATGATCAGAGCAACATCAAGGAGCCGGATGCTGGTGCACAAATTCTCCTCAAATTCCACATTCAACCCCTGTAGAGAAGAACGACATATTTTTCATAGGTGATTTTTGATCGAGCTCCTACAGAAAAATTCAAAGAAATCATGAGTAGCATGGAGCCAAGCAAACTAATCAGAGCAAATCATGAGAGGAGAAGCCTCTCAACCTACTACAGGAAATCGAGTCAACATTAATTCGTGTAAGAAATAAACCGTAATGTAGATCAACAACTGAGTAGTTGATAAAATAACCCTGACACAACCCATTAATACAATATATAGTCACAGGAAGTAGATTGAGATTGTGCAGATATCATGATCTACGAACCGTATCAACGAATATTGATTGCAAAGTCACAAACAGAACCTCCTGACATCACAAAACAAATGTTTCATCAACAGAAACTCTAGCGAATGCCAATTGGATTATATAAGTAAGATAGAGACATCGAAAAAAAGAAAAGATAATTCAAGGAGTATATATTCTATTTTCTTACTTGACATCATAGAGAATGCAAGTCAAAGATATTGTGATACATCTTACCCATCTATAAATTGACTGGAAGGCACAATCCCCAGCAAAATATACAGAATGAATTGCTTCTATGGTCCAAGTATTGCATAAATAGTTATATACATAATATTCAACAGTTAGGATAAACACGACATGTACTACCAATGATTTGTGGCCCGTCCGGCGCGGGCCACGGGCCCGCTTCCAAGTGCACGTGCAATGCACGTCTTCACAAATATTATAACCACATGTGAGAAATCACATACTAACACGATGTTGCAATCAATTTGTAATTAAAGAAGCCAAAAGTCTTTTTTCTTAAACCAAAATTCTTTATGCTGGAGTTTAAACAAACCCCACAATAACATGATCAATTTTTTTTGCTCTACTTATCACCTAATTAAGCAAATGCATGACTTATGAAGCGGATAAGAAATCGTGTTAACTTGGAACTAAAATTCCAACAAAAGAGTGAGGAACAAACCTTGTTATCATTGCTCTGAAGTCTGAACCTCCCCCTATTTGTTAGTGAAATGTGAGTATGCTTCGAAGATAATAATTTCTTATGCAACATATGCTTTTACATGTGAAAGAGCTACAAAATATGTTGACCTACCTATGTGCACTTCCTAAATCAAGCGGATAAAATTATTTCTATCGGCAATATAAAGTACTAAACATTAGTTCGAATTGAATAATATAGCAGAATTGTCATTTCTGACTTTTCATCCAACACTGAATACGAAAGAAAGGGACAATGTCCACTAACATCTTGGACACTGCACCGGAAATACCATTGGAGGTTGCAGCAAGGGAACTCCTCTCGGCAGCCTCTACCGTGTCCATTACTTTCTCTGTCACAGGAAGAAGGCCAACGATGTAATGTAACTAAAAGATTTCCTCGTCGCGGCGTTCGTGGCGGCGCGCAGTAATCGCTGGCCCAGAATCGCTAAACCAGTTCAGCGATCTAACACGAAATGTTCGCCTCCTCTTATCCAGCGAATAGTAATTCCTTAATACAAAAACCACATTATTTTGCACATCTTTCTCCACAACATACCTGTGTAAGAGAAAATGACCACTCATTTGATGAATTTATGGATAAATAGATATGTGCTACATGAGGACAGATCTTCCTTGAATTGTAGAATACTTCAGGCTATATACATTTAATTTAGCTGATATTATTGTACCATAAAAGAGGCTAGTATCATGTACACTGCATACCAAGGTCCTCCAGAAAGTCGCAAACCTTGTCGCTGACCAATCGTATAGAACCAAAACCCACGGTGCATCCCTAGGTAATCTCCAGTTTCAGCCTCAAGAAGTATACCCTCCATTTCTCCTATATGTCTTTGAACAAACTCACTGAATTTGACCTAGAAAGAGTGACTTTTTAAGCTTAAAATGAGACAACACAAGGATAAAGAACAGAACCATATTTTGCCAAAAAACATGTGAAATATTAACAACTATATTAAAGCAATAACCTTTCCAAGAAAACATATCCCCTGAGAATCCTTTCTAGCTTGGTTAGGAAGGTCCATCTGAACAGCCAGACTGCAAACTTCATCCTGCAAAAGATGAGCTCCATTTATAGATAAATACACCGCCAGATCCTGAAAATATATCACCTTTGTTATACACCCTAGTGGAAAAAGAAGCCTTTTAAGCTGGGGCTGAGAGAGATGTGAGAGGAAATGTCAATTGAGTTCTATTATTCATCCTAGAAGGAAAGTTGTGATACAGTGAAACAAATATATGGTTCTTCTGTTTAAATAAATATTGGTTAGTCGAAACCACCTTTCAGACTCTGATTGTTGTTTCAGATCAAGGATCAAACTTTCAGTAACACTGAAGCTAAGCAAGCTATTTTAAAGCACCTCGCCTTTCAAAAGTTGGAGCACCGATGGCTCTTTAGCGTTCTCAACGTGTGGATGGACTACATGTGCATAATGTCCTGAAGCTATGTAATCAAATCCCAAATTTTCAATTGCTTCTAAGAAAGCTCCTGCAGAAAATGAGTGAAAAAGAATAAGCACATGAACACAGTTCAAAGACTATACCTCGATGCACAATCAAATTTCAGTAATAGAAGTGTGCACATCCATACCAAACTTTATTCTTGTGTTGCAAAGAACACCAGGGTTCGGTGTGCGCCCGTTGCGGTACTCATTAATCATATGAGACACCTAGATATAAAATCCATTATAGTTTCTCAGAATGCAGAAAAACATATGGGATGTCTGCGAGGATCAGGCGCAAAAAGTTTGAAGTGAAGCTTACCACATGGTTCCAGTACTCATCAGATAGATGTACCACCTCCAATGGCACGTCAATCTACAAAAGACAGCCATTAGATCAGTCAGTTCGTGCAGCCAAAGCTAGTTTACATATGCTGCACACTGGCCATTCAATGAAACAGCATGCACCAGATGAATTTTCCGAAATATACCTTGTCACACACAGCCTGTGCATACTTCAAATCGTCATCCCACGGGCACTCGGACCAAAAGTTCCTGAAATCTTCCTACAGATTAATCACGCCGAGCTTATTAAGTGATCCCGTAGCGTAGCATTGCAGAGCATAGCGACAGGGGAGTGTGTACGGACCTGGAACCAGATCTTGAGGCAGAAGGCAGTGCAGCTGTGCCCGGCTGCGTGGAGGAGGCGGAGCGCGACGCTGCTGTCGACCCCGCCGCTCAGCAGCACCGCCACCCGCAGCGGCGCCCTCCCCGCTGCCGCGCACCGAACGAGGTGCTCCTCGCTGATCTGGACCACCCCGGGCGCAGGTGCGGGCGCGTTGGGCGGGGAGGCTGCGAGCGGCGCCGAGGACGAGAGGGCGCGGAACGACTGGGGCAGCCGGCGGCGGCGGGGGGAGCCGCCAACGGCCGCGGCGTTCGTGGCGGCGCGCGGTGCCGAGGAGGGCGGCGGTCGGCAGGAGGTGGCGGCGCGCTGGAGCTTGGAGATCGAGATGGGATCGGGAGGCAGATTTTTTTTGGCACGGTTTTTTTTCGCGGGAGGGTTGCGAGTTAACGGAGGTGGGAGGATGACGAAAAAAACCTGGAGGTGGGAGGATGACGAAAAAAACCAGCGAAATTAAACCGCGCAGATTATTCATCAAGTCATCTATTAGGAGTAGAGATATTGATTCACAAGTTTTTTTTATGCAATCGCCTGTTATTTATTGTTAAATATTTATGTCGTAAGAATTTGATTAGTACTTACCAAAAACAAAATGTGTTTTTTTATAAATTAATAAAACATGAGACAATGATTCTATTTTAGAAAGAATTGATGGGAGAAAAATTAGAGATGAGAGAAAAATCAAACAGAAAGAAGAAAAGAGCGGGACATATATAAGAAAGATTAGACTAAAGAGATGTGAAATGAGAATCTTATGTCTTTTTTAACTAGGAGAGACTTGGGCATGTTTATGTGTCTTCCTTGGTCCAGAATACTTCATACATAATCCGCTTTATTTTGACCTTTTTTCAATCTTCATTGCACGATTTTGAACTATAAATTTTGCAAATAGTAGAAAGTATACTGATAATTAAAATAAGAAAACATTTGCCTGACAAAGATGCATGGATGGCGTGAAGAATGGTAAAGACACCATGCGCGGGGAGGGGGTGGGGGTGGGGAGGGGAGTTCGGGGTGAGCAAGGAAACAGGAGATCGTGTGTTCGACAACAATAGTTGCAATGATAGTGGAATTGAACTGAATACTCCCGTTGCATCGGTTTAGCCACCTGCTTTAGTTTGTAGATGTACCTGACGAGAGTGAATCAAAACACTTGAGAAACTCGTTAGCACCTAGGGCGTGATATTGGAAAAATGATAGTCGCCTTTTCTCATTATCACCATTGAAAAAAGGCGGCTGATGGCAAACAAATTACGATATGATGGCGTGGGCATGATCTTGCTATTTTGTACGATAAATGTTAAATTTTAGAGTTTTGAACCATTAAATAAATGGACTATTTTGCTAAGGAAAATGAATGAATTGGACCGACTTCACTGCTAGTTAACCTATACATAATTTCACCTACTATATGTGCTCCTACTTTGATCAGAATGAATCTGAATCAACAACAGCTAGTTACCAGCTCGTCACTATAAGTTTCCACTGGTAGAAAGAGGGGCTTCTGTCCCGGTTGGTAAGGCCCTTTAGTCCCGGTTTTTGAACCGGGACTAAAGGGTCGTTACTAATGCCTCTCCCCTTTAGTCCCGGTTCTTACACGAATCGGGACTAAAGGCCGCGGCCGCGTGGAGCTCCACCTTTAGTCCCGGTTGGTAACACCAACCGGGACTAAAGGAAATTTTATGATTTTTTTTCAATTTTTTTTGAATTTTTTTATTTTCAAATCTCTGAATTATTTTAACCTCTAATCTCTAATCACCACCCCTTCATCACTGCTCAATTTATCCTCTAATCTCTAGTCACCCCTCATCATTCCAAATCATCTAACTTCCCGAACGGTCACCCATCCTACCACTCCCCCAGCCTGAGCACGCTTAACTTCCGGGTTCTATTCTCCCTCGTTTCCAAGTCTGCACTTGTTGTTTTCCTGACAATAGTAAGATGTCAATTCTATTAACCCTCAGGAATTTTGCTTGAGCATGAAGTGACACATTTCACTGTTTGAGTTTGAAACTATTGTTTTAAAAAACAATAATTATTTAGTAACACTAATATTTTTTGAATAATTAGTTTGACCATTGTTTAACCACAGTTTAACCATAGTTTGACCAGATTTGACCAAAATTCAAAAACTAAAATAATTATTTAGTAACACTAATATTTAGTAACACTAATACCTCTTGAATAAGTAGTTTGACCATAATACTTCTTGACTTTTTGAATTTGTTTGCCTCTAGATCTTGAAAGCCCTGTAACTTTTTTTCTGTTAGGTTTTTGAGGATTTTGAAAATGTTTAACGGGGTTCCCCTTGTTAAATTTGGATGTAACTTTTCGAGTAGATGATTTTTCATATAGAAAACTTTTTCATCCGAGTTCGTATGCAAAAGTTATGCCCATTTTACTAAATTCTAGAGAGATTTTGCAAATAAGTCGAAATTCATATTTGTAAATTTTCCCAACAACTAGACCACATATCACATGGGAAACTTATTTTCTTTTTTTTTGATATTTTCATCATTTTCTTTTATTTTTTTAAACTGAAAAGGCGATCCACAGGGGGGTAGAGTTTGAAAATGGGAGGGACCTTTAGTACCGGTTCGTGCCATGAACCGATACTAATGCCTCATACCCAATTAGTACCGGTTCGTGGCTCGAACCGGGACTAAAGGTCTAACCTTTAGTACCGGTTGGTGCCACCAACCGGTACTAATGGGCATCGCACCCTTTAGTCCCGGTTCATGGCACGAACCGGGACTAAAAGGTCCAGACGAACCGGAACAAATGGCCCACGTGGCCCGGCCGGCCCCCTGGGCTCACGAACCGGGACTAATGCCCCCATTAGTACCGGTTCTGGATTGAACCGGGACTAATGGGCTAACCCGGCCTGGACCAAAGCCCCCTTTTCTACTAGTGTTCCACTGCAAGCTGCTCTCCTCTCCTTTTCCAGCCGGTGTTTGCCTCGTCTAGACCTGGCACGGAGGTGCCACGTCGTGCACGCCCTTAAAACCAAACAAGTATATTTCCTTTTGGATGGCTTTTCTCATGTCTCTCTCCTCCCCTTAGCCTCGTGTTGACCATCACCACCGCCACCGCCCTCCGTCTCCCTCCGCTCCTTCGGCGTATCCTCTCCGACCCTAGTCATTGGACAATGGAGATGACCCGCTTAACTCGGTGGTGGTGGGGTGTGTTCGCATACCACTTCGCAGGGAGTGGGCCATACCTCGGAGATCAGATGACCCTTGCATCCTAGGCCCAACTCTGGGTGTACACGCCATTGCGAGACTAGAGTCCAACCAAAACACTTTGCAAGCGAGCAACTCGGGGGCCTTGCCTCCAAAGTGAGCTTGGGGCAGACGGAACTAGGTATAAGTCTCCCTAGGTCCAACCAGCCCAACCCCTCCCCCCTTCCCAGATATTGATATCCTCTTCAACCACTTCTAGGTGGTGTCTGGGGTTTATCCTCTTAGGGTTACATTCAATTGGTGGTAGGGCATAGTTGCCGGGATGACATATCCTTCGCTCAAGTTGCTGCCTCTCCTCCTCGACCTCCTACTACATTCCCTACCATGGCGGGCCGGGTTGCACACTTCAACAGCGACCTTCGGATGGATAGTTTTGGGATGGGCGCATATGGGTTGGCTCGGGCCACATGGGTCACAACGCGGGGTGAGATCATGGTGACAGCCACCCCAACTATGAGTGGCAGTGTGAGTTGGACGACGGCGGCAGACAAAATTCCTCCAAAAACAAAAATTCGAGCGATGGGCAAGCTGGCCAGGAGCGATTGGAAGAAACATCCAAGGAAGCTTAGGGAGGCACATGCGGTGGGGCGAGAAAACCTAGCCTCATGGCAGCACCGTTGAGACCAACTAGCGCTGCCAATAGGGTCCACTTCAGTGGGATTGCCCTTTGGCCCAGAAAAATGCTTCACTCACCACCATGGGTGCTGAGGTTTGCGTAGGTTGCAATGAACCAGGTCATGTTCATGTGTTTTGTGTTGGAAATATGCCATAGAGAAAATAATAGTGTATTATTATATTTCCATATTCATAATTAAGAGTTTATATTCTATGCTATAACTGATATGATCCTGGAATGTGCGATTTAGTGGAAAACTCATATGCACGTGTAGAACGATAAACGGTAAAATAAGATTCCTAGTCTCGCATATGAGACTAGCTCAGGTGTAGTTTGTGATCATGTTTTCTGGATCTTAGGATATCGTTGAGTGTAAATAGTCTTAAAACAACTTTGAGAATATGATGTTAGAATAATGATCATATTGAATCGACCCTAACTTGTTTGTTATACTTTGAGATAATATCGCCAGACAATTGTTATAACACAGAGAGTGAACATGTGTTTTAGTTATTTAAACCATGAGAGTATCGTAGTCACTTCTTATCTTCCGATGAACTTTTGGGTTGCTCCAACGCCATCTGTAACACAGTGATCATAACGACAACTTACAGGTTCATCAGAAAATTTGACAAGGGATAGATAGCTCGAGAGTCAAATTTGCTCCTCCGGCGATGGAGATATATTCTTAGGGTCCTCTTAGTGTAACAACATCCATCATCGTCTAGCCAGACACATGATGCAGCCAAAATAGCCAAAACCACAGCTATGACTCAAGTTAATTCACGGGTTTTTTTAAATCCCCCTGTGAGATACGCACGAAATACATGCAGGATCATCATTAAAACCATCATACTTGCTGACCATCGATGAACTTGTCGGATTAACCAACCAAAGTTGGCCTCGGTCATTATCTATTGAACCAAGGAAAAAGCCTAGTAATGGTTGGTCGGTAGTAAAAAAGTCATAGCAAAAACGGTAGTGGCTTGTACTAGACAACAAGTAAGTGTAATTCCTCCTAAATAATAAAATATGTTGACATGGGGAGGGACATATGTACTAGTTATATCATCCGCAATTGCCTGAATCTCAAGACGTTCCTCAAACCAAACATATACTTTACTGAGATAGGTAACTAACCCGAGTAGGTGACTAAGTCATGGGGATGCCGGAACATGTCAACGAGAAAGAAGAACAAAAGCGGTAACGAAGGAGACCGGTGTAATGAGCATGTGTATGACTCAAGAGGATACAAATACATCTCACTCGGGTTTTGTGAAGTATCACGAAGCAAAGTGAATAGCACATGATAACCAAAGGTTCATTCGAATGCCATTCATGTACTCATAGGGTCGATATGGATGTCCACGGTTTCGCTATCGATCATTGAACAAAAAGGGTTTTGTTCATGTCTATGTTTTATCGAACCTACAGGGTCACAAGCTTAAGGTAATCACGATCTACTGAGTGTTAGCAGGACATGAATAATGAGAAATATTTATAAAACAGTTTCATTAATATTTGAAATAGTTTTGAGAGGAACCGGAAGCGTTTCAAGGTCACTAGAAGGGTTTCGGGGTTTACCAGGTAATACCGATAAATAATATAGGGACTTTTACATTTGTGCCCCTAACTTGACTCACTACTCAGATTTGCCCCTAATTTTGAAGCATGCTCAAATTTGCCCCTCTGACGTTAGGTGCACTTATAGAAATGCCCGTCGTGTCGTTACCATTCAGTCAAAGGGCTTTGACCATTTTCGGGATGTTTTTTGAACATTTTTCCCCCTTGCTGGATGAGCCACTTACATGTGGGATCCAGTATAAAAATAAATGGAAAACCTCTCTCTCATCCCTCTATCTCACTTGCAGTTGTATCCCAACGAAAATAATTAAAATAAAAAACTCTCTATGTCTCTCTTCAACTCCTCTCTCTCCCTGCAATGGACATGGCCAGCACAGCTCGGCCGATGGCCGTCGCACGCGAGGGGGCGCGCCTGCAGATGGAAGAAGATGGCAAAGTCATGAAGGTGGCCTTCACTGGTGAGGGGGAAGCTGAAATAGCATGGTTTGTGGTGAAGAGTGGTTTTCCTCATTGCATCTTGATGCACTCATTTGTGATGAAGAGTGGTTTTCCTCATGCTTGTCTTGACGAGGCTTTTGCCATTTCGATTGGTATCCCTTGTCTTGACAAAGCTATCATTGTCTATCTTCACTATGGGTTGTCACGGCTTTGTTGTTAATTCACATTTTAGTGAGCTTGTGAACTCATTTGCTAGATATGTGTGTGTGGGAAGGACATGTCTTGCACCTTGTATCTCATTTATTCAAGACTATGTTGATGCTTAATGCCCATCCTTATATTAGTCTTCTCAAGTGCTTTGCCATGACTCACACACATCATTTTGGTTGAGCCTATTCCTAAGTTGCCTCTTTTACATATTGATCAAACATATGTTTGTTTCAAATGCAAGTGCTAGGCTTAGTTTCCTATATGCTCACTTGCACTTATTGTGAGTTTCTATTTATTTTATGGGAGTGATGATCCTATTTTGTGCACATTGTATCCAAATACATAACTAAATAATGCACAAATCATGGGGAGCTTTTCTATGTTCTTTAGAACACTCCTATGCTCATATCGTAATATATTTTATTTATGTGGCTCGTGGGATCATTGGATTGGTTGGTTCTATTGGTATCTTTTGATTGCTTGTTTCTTTCTTTGGAATGTCTTTGTGGCATATCATCCTTTAGCAATCTTTGGATCCTCAACATAGTTTGTCTTCCTCCAAATATTTATCTTTGGATATGTGTATGTCCTTCCACTCATATTTTGAGAAATACACAATTTTTGGAGGAACACATATTATATTGGCTTTCTAAGTTTCTCGCCCATTTTGTTAATCGATGCAAGTGGGGGAGAAGTTTAGAGAGTTTAGTGTAGAAGTTTGAAGAGTTCTTTCTCCTAAGCATTTGCATCTCATGCTCATGCATATTTGTTGTTACTTTGCATGGTGATGCATAATTCCTTATATAAACTCTCTTGAAAGTGATTGCCATCAATTACCAAAATGGGGGGGGGGGGGATTGAAAGAGCATGGTGCCCTCATGTGTGGTTTGGTAATTGATGACATTCTATATGGACTAATAGTTTCCTTGAGTTATGATACGTCTCCAACGTATCTACTTTTCCAAACACTTTTGCCCTTGTTTTGGACTCTAACTTGCATGATTTGAATGAAACTAACCCGGACTGACGCTGTTTTCAGCAGAACTGCCATGATGTTGTTTTATGTGTAGAAAAGAAAAGTTCTCGGAATGTCCTGGAAATCCACGGAGGCACTTTTCAGATTTAATAAGAATTTTTGGCAAAAGAATTAATGCCAGGGGGCCCACAGCCTGTCCACGAGACAGGGGGGCGCCCCCTATCTTGTGGCCCCCCTGGACCTCCTCCGACCTCAACTCCAACTCCATATATTCCGTCTCGGGGAGAAAAAAAATCAGAGAGAAAGTTTCATCGCGTTTCACGACACAGAGCCGCCGCCAAGCCCTAATCTCTCTTGGGAGGGCTGATCTGGAGTCCGTTCGGGGCTCCGGAGAGGGGGATTCGTCGCTGTCGTCATCATCAACCATCCTACATCACCAATTTCATGATGCTCACCGCCGTGCGTGAGTAATTCCATCGTAGGCTTGCTGGACGGTGATGGGTTGGATGAGATTTACCATGTAATCAAGTTAGTTTTGTTAGGGTTTGATCCCTAGTATCCATTATGTTCTGAGATTGATGTTGCTATGACTTTGCTATGCTTAATGCTTGTCACTAGGGCCCGAGTGCCATGATTTCAGATCTGAACCTATTATGTTTTCATGAATATATGTGTGTTCTTGATCCTATCTTGCAAGTCTATAGTCACCTATTATGTGTTATGATCCGACAACCCCGAAGTGACAATAATCGGGATACTTCTCGGTGATGACTGTAGTTTGAGGAGTTCATGTATTCACTATGTGCTAACGCTTTGTTTTGGTTCTCTATTAAAAGGAGGCCTTAATATCCCTTAGTTTCCGTAAGGAGCCCGCTGCAACGGGAGGGTAGGACAAAAGACGTCATACAAGTTCTTTTCCATAAGCACGTATGACTATTTATGGAATACATGCCTACATTACATTGATGAATTGGAGCTAGTTCTATATCACCCTATGTTATAACTATTGCATGAGGAATCGCATCCGGCATAATTATCCATCACTGATCCATTGCCTACGAGCTTTTCACATACTGTTCTTCGCTTATTTACTTTTCCGTTGCTACTGTTACAACTACTACAAAAACTCAAAAACATTTATCTTTACTTTTGCTACCATTACTATTATTATCATACCACTTTTGCTACTAAATACTTTGCTGCAGATACTAAGTTATCCAGGTGTGGTTGAATTGACAACTCAACTGGTAATACTCAAGAATATTCTTTGGCTCCCCTTGTGTCAAATCAATAAATTTGGGTTGAATACTCTACCCTCGAAAGCTGTTGCGATCCCCTATACTTGTGGGTTATCAAGACTAATTTCTGGCACCGTTGCCGGGGAGCATAGCTCTATTCTCTGAGTCGCTTGGGATTTATATATGTTGATCACTATGAAGAACTTGAAAGACGATCGAACTACTATTTTGCCCTCAACTACAAGGGGAGGTAAGGAACTGCCATCTAGCTCTGCACTAGATTCTCCTTCCGTTAGTAGTAGGCTTGCAACACCTAAACCTGCTACTGCTATGAATTCTGATATGTCGCGTGTTATTGATGATGCCACTTCTGCTATGCATGATGAAACTACTTCTGTGCTCGATACTACTTTGCCATTAGGTGAATTTCTAGATGAACAACTTGCTAGAGTTAGGGGGAATGAAAATGTTGAAGAACCTATTATTGATGATAGTGATGATGAAGGTTCCCCCAATGATTATGTATTACCTGTTGTTCCTAAGGGTTATGTTATGAATGAAAAAGCTGCTATGGAAATTCTTGCTTGCAATGATGGAAATGATCTTAAGAAATTATTAGCTAAATGGAAGTAGCAGTCTCTTAATGCTAGAATGAAACCTGATCCTGCTTTTGCTACTTCACCTATCTGTGTTACTGATAAGGATTATGGATTCTCTGTTGATCCTGATATTATTACTTTAGTTGAATCTGATCCTTTTTATGGCCTTGAATCTGAAACTATTGTGGCACATCTAACCAAGTTGAATGATATAGCCACCCTATTTTCTCATGATGAGAAGTCTCGCTATTTATATATCCTTAAGATATTTCCGTTCTCATTAAAGGGTGATGCTAAGACTTGGTATAATTCTCTTGCTCCTGGTTGTGTGCGTAGTCCCCAGGATATGATTTATTACTTCTCTGTTAAATATTTCCCTGCTCATAAGAAGCAAGCTGCCTTGCGGGAAATATATAGTTTTGTGCAAATCAAAGAAGAGAGTCTCCCACAAGCTTGGGGGAGGCTTCTCTAGTTACTTAATGCTTTGCCTGATCATCCTCTTAAGAAAAATGAAATACTTGATATCTTTTATAATGGACTAACCGATGCTTCCAAGGACTACTTGGATAGTTGTGCTGGTTGTGTTTTCAGGGAAAGGACAGTCGACGAAGCTGAAATACTATTGAATAATATGTTGACTAATGAAAATAATTGGACTCTTCCCGAGCCAGTTCCTAAAGTAACTCCTGAACCAATTGAGCCAACTCTTGAGCCTATTCCTAAACCCACTCCGAAGAGGAGAGGTGTTTTATTTCTCAGTCCTGAAGATATGCAAGAGGCAAAGAAATCAATGAAAGAAAAAGGCATTAAAGCTGAAGATGTTAAGAATTTACCCCCTATTGAAGAAATACATGGTCTTAATTTACCGCCTGAAGAACCACATTGTCTTGATAACCCGACACATGTAGTAAAGGTAAATTCTCTCTATAGATATGATAAAGTTGAAATACCCTCTACTAAATTTCATAGCCCATGCTTAGATGAATTTGATGACTTTATGGCTAGACAAGAAAGTTTTAATGCTTATGTTGGTAGAGAGTTAAAGAATAATGCTTTCGAGATAGGATGCGTAGGCGATAATCTGGCTAGAGTTAAAGATGAACTTCACCGCGTTAGCAAATATGCTTCTATGGTTGCTACTCAAGCTGAGCAAGTACTTAAAGCTCAAAATGATTTGCTTGATGAATTGAATAATAAAAATGACTTTGCTGTTAGAGTGGCTACTAGAACTGGTAGAATGACTCAGGAACCTTTGTATTCTGAAGGCCACCCTAAGAGAATCGAGCAAGATTCTCAGAGAAATAATTTAAAGGCACCTAGTTCTTCTAAAAAGAAGAAAAAGAAAAATGATAGGACTTTGCATGCTTCTAATGAACCTACTGTAGACACACCTGAGAATCCCAATGATATTTCTATATCTGATGCTGAAACACAATCAGGTGATGAACATGAACCTAGTGATAATGTTAATGATAATGTTCATGTTGATGCTCAGCCTAGCAAAGACAATGATGTAGAGATTGAACCTACTGTTGATCTTGATAACCCACAATCAAAGAATCAACATTATGATAAGAGAGATTTTGTTGCTAGGAAGCACGATAAAGAAAGAGAACCATGGGTTCAAAAACCCATGCCCTTCCCTCCTAAACCATCCAAGTCAAAGGATGATGAGGATTTTGAGTGCTTTGCTGAAATGATTAGACCTATTTTCTTACGTATGCGCTTAACCGATATGCTTAAAGTAAATCCTTATGCTAAGTATATGAAGGATATCATCACAAATAAAAGAAAGATACCAGAAGCTGAAATTTCCACCATGCTTGCTAATTACACTTTTAAGGGTGGAATACCAAAGAAACTTGGAGATCCGGGTGTACCAACTATACCATGCTCTATTAAAAGAAATTATGTTAGAACTGCTTTATGTGATCTTGGAGCCGGTGTTAGTGTTATGCCTCTCTCTTTATATCGTAGACTTGAATTGAATAAGTTGACACCTACTGAAATATCTTTGCAAATGGCTGACAAATCAACTGCTATACCTGTCGGTATTTGTGAGGATGTGCCTGTTGTGGTTGCAAATGTCACTATCTTAGCGGACTTTGTTATTCTTGATATTCCCGAGGATGATAGTATGTCTATTATCCTTGGTAGACCTTTTCTTAATACTGCAAGGGCTGTTATTGATTGCAACAAAGGCAATGTCACTTTTCATGTTAATGGTAATGAGCATACGGTACATTTTCCAAGGAAATAACCTCAAGTTCATAGCATCAATTCTATTGAAAAAGTTCCAACTATCATTTTTGGAGGTTTTGAATTTCCTCTCCCTACTGTCAAGAAAAAGTAAAATATTCTTATTGTGGGGATTTTCATACCCCCGTTGAGGTAACTTAGTGTTATTCGAAATTTCTCCGGTTCCGTGTTATTTGGAATGAGTTTGTTAACAAGACTTGATCAACCTTGTTAGTGGATTCATTTTGATGATCACGAGATGGATGAAACTAGAAGGCACAACCTTCTGTACCCTCTTTTTACTTTCTTTTATTTAGATTAAATAAAGCAAAAATAGTATTATCCGTCTGTTTTCTGAATTATCCATGCATTAAAAAAATAGCCCGAAAATAAAAGTGCTCCAAATGCCCTACAAATTTAGTATGATTTTTTATGGAATATTTGAGGATTTTAGGCACTGAAAACACTGCAGGAGGGGAAAGCACCAGGCCATGAGAGAGGAGGGCGCGCGCCCCCCTGTATGGCACGCCCCCTGTCTCGTGGGCCCCTGGTGGGCCCCCTCCACTTATGCCAGCACCCACACACTTTATCTTCTACCCAAAAAAAATCCCCATCCAGCTCAAGCCCGAGTTCTAGCTCGTTTTGCTGCGATTTTTGATCTCTTAGCTCAAAGCTCCATTCGCAAAACTGCTTTGGGAGATTGTTGCTTGGTATGTGACTCCTCCATTGGTCCAATTAATTTTTGTTCTAGTGCTTTATTCATTGCAAATTTTTGCTGCATAGGTGACCATGTTCTTGAGCTTGCATGTTAAATTTTTGAGGTCCCAAGCAATTCCAATGCATGATATAGGCTCTAGGCACTTGTGGGAGTAGTTGCTATCAATCTTGTTTAGTTTTATCCACTTTTATTTTGAAGTTACTAAAATTTCAGAAATTTTCAGAAAATGTTAAGGAGGCTCTTTAAAGGCTCTTCTAGCCAAAGCTCTAAGGAAAAACAAGACAAAGAGAAGGAAAAACCCAAGTATAATATTCCTCGCTTAGCGGAAGTACAGTCATGTGAATGGCCCTGTGAGGATTTCTTGAAAGAAGCCGGAATTCATGAAGACTTTTATGCTTTAATCGGGACTGCAGGCCTCACCGGTTTCATGAACGACCGAATCGATCAGTATCTCTTACTTACCAATACTTTCGTGCAAAACTTTTATTATTATCCTAAGAAGTCACCGCCTGTAGTATCATTTCATTTATATGATGAATTCAAAGAAATGTCTTTACGTCATTTTTGCGCGGTATGTAGGATACCTTATGAGGGAGAATTAGAGGAACCCCATCGTGAAGATGTGGATGGCTTCGTTAAAACTATTGTTGTAGAAGAGCCAAAGAAGGGCTCTGAGCCAAAAGTCTCTAGCATACACTTTCCTGTTTTACGCTACTTTGCCACATTTGCTAGTAGATGCTTGATTGGTCGTGGGAATAGTGGAAATTTGAGCATTCCAGATATTATTATTTTTCAACATGCTTTGCTGGGAGACAATACTTTTAGTATGGGTGCCGTCGTTGCTAAACGGCTAGCCCTGAATCGTACAAAAGGCCCCATATTTGGAGGTATCTATGCTGCACGTCTTGCTGAACATTTTTAGATACCCATTAGGCACCTTGAGGAGGAGGAGACAAAATTACCTCCTCACATTTTGGATTACAAGAGCATGGTAGCACACAAGTTTATTGTTGACAACGAAGAGAAGATGCTCCTGTATAGACTTAGATTCAATAAGAAACACTTTGAGTTCATTATTTTGCCTGCACCTCTGTTATTTGATTTGCTTGCAGAAAGTCGTCTTGTCACGCCGGAGGCGGTGAACAACCATCTAGCCCAAGCTTTTACTCCGGAACCTGAACCTGAGCCGGAACCTGAATTGGACCCTTATCGTGCATCATCTGTCTAGTGGGATCCAGAGATGACCAGCTAGTGGTATCCTGATTACACCTCCCACTACACCGGGGAGAGTAGCGGCAGTCCTTGGTATTAGACCAACTTAGGCCAAAAGCCTAAGCTTTGGGGAGTACGTATTTCTCACCGACTTTACATTCATGTTCACACACTAGTCGTCGGTGCTCATACTCTTTCATTGTATTATCCATGTTAGTTTAAATTTCTTTTTCTAGTTTTCTTCTTGTGTGTTTGATAAACCTTAAGAAAAACCAAAAAATTTAGTTAGTTTAATTTCCTTGCTTGTAGTAGAAATTAAAATGAAAACCCCAAAAGATTTCTAGTTCTTCTTTTACTTGTTGGGAGCTTTCCTGTGTAAATAGTTTTATTTTCTTTTCTTTCTTTTGGGGGTCGAGAAGACCATATTGAAAATGCTTAGTGGCTCTTATATGCATGAATGTTTATTTAACTTAGAGCCTATATTACTTGTCTTCTCTCTTGAGTTGAATGCTTGCAGATTCCAGCTTAGTCCAATGCACGTGCACTCTTATTATTATACACATCGTTCGGTCGTGCAAGTGAAAGGCAATAATGATGATATATGATGGACTTATTGGGATGAGAAAAGCTAGTATGAACTCGACCTCTTTTGTTTTTGTAAATATGATGATTCATCGTTCCCGAGTCAGCTATTATGAAGTAAACATATTTGCAATGACATTTAGAGATTATAGTTGCTTGTGCCATGCTTGATTAGCTATGAGTTATAATGGTTTACCTTGCGTGCCAACATGCTATTAGAATGATTATGATGTGGTATGATGGGATGGTATCCTCCTTTGAATGTATTAAGTGACTCGACTTGGCACATGTTCACGCATGTAGTTGAATCAAATCAACATAGCCTTCATGATATTTATGTTCATGGTAGATTATATCCTACTCATGCTTGTACTCGGTGTAAATTAATTTTAATGCATGTTTACGACTGTTGTCGCTCTCTCAGTTGGTCGCTTCCCAGTCTTTTGCTAGCCCTCACCTGTACTAAGCGGGAATACTGCTTGTGCATCCAAACTCCTTAAACCCCAAAGTTGTTCCATATGAGTCCACTATACCTTCCTATATGCGGTATTTACCTGCCATTCCAAGTAAATTTGTATGTGCCAAACTCCAAACCTTCAAATGAAATTCTGTTTTGTATGCTCGAGTAGCTCATGTTTCAACTAGAGCTGCCTATATCTTCCATGCTACGTGGGTTATTCTCAAGAGGAGTGGACTCCGCTCATTCACGAGAAAGGGTCGGTAACTGAGATGCCCAGTCCCATTATCCAAAAAGATCAAAGCAAATCAAAATAATTAAACAAAACTCCCCCGGGGCTGTTGTATGTTGGAGGCACTCGTTGTTTCGAGCAAGCCATGGATTGATGCTTGTTGGTGGTTGGGGGAGTATAAACCTTTACTATTCTGTTTGGGAACTGCCTATAATGCATGTAGTATGGAAGATACAGCCATCTCATAGTTGTTGCATTGACAGCAAAAGTATGCCGCTCAAAATGTTATTCAATCTCTATTTTAAAATCGAGCTCTGGCACCTCTACAAATCCTTGCTTCCCTCTGCGAAGGGCCTATCTATTTACTTTTATGTTGAGTCATCACCCTTCTTATTAAAAAGCACCCGTTGGAGAGCACACTGTCATTTGCATTCATTATTATTGGTTTATATTGGGTATGACTTGACTGGATCTCTTTTACCATGAATTACAATGTTTAGTTAGTCCTTGATCTTTAAAGGTGCTCTGCATTTATGTTTTGCGGTCTCAGAAAGGGCTAGCGAGATACCATTTTGTTATATCATGTTATGATTATTTTGAGAAAGTGTTGTCATCCGAGTTTTATTATTATGGCTCGCTAGCTGATTTTGTTATTGATATGAGTAATTGTGAGACCTATGTGTTATTGTTAGTATGGTTAGTTCATAATATTTGCTGAAACTTGAATGCTGGTTTTTCATGTTACAACAACAAGAGCAAATAGAGTTTGTAAAAGTTTTTCTTTATCACTTTCAGTTTATCAAATGAATTGCTTGAGGATAAGCAAAGGTTTAAGCTTGGGGGAGTTGATACGTCTCCAACGTATCTACTTTTCCAAACACTTTTGCTCTTGTTTTGGACTCTAACTTGCACGATTTGAATGAAACTAACCCGGACTGACGCTGTTTTCAGTAGAACTGCCATGATGTTGTTTTATGTGTAGAAAAGAAAAGTTCTCAGAATGTCCTGGAAATCCACGAAGGCACTTTTCAGATTTAATAAGAATTTTTGGCGAAAGAATTAATGCCAGGGGGCCCACGGCCTGTCCACGAGACAGGGGGGCGCCCCCCCTAGGGCGCGCCCCCCTATCTCGTGGGCCCCCTGGACCTCCTCCGACCTCAACTGCAACTCCATATATTCTGTCTTAGGGAGAAAAAAATCAGAGAGAAAGTTTCATCGCGTTTCACGACACGGAGCCGTCGCCAAGCCCTAATCTCTCTCCGGAGGGCTGATCTGGAGTCCGTTCGGGACTCCGAAGAGGGGGATTCGTCGCCGTCGTCATCATCAAGCATCCTCCATCACCAATTTCATGATGCTCACCACCGTGCATGAGTAATTCCATCGTAGGCTTGCTGGACGGTGATGGGTTGGATGAGATTTACCATGTAATCAAGTTAGTTTGGTTAGGGCTTGATCCCTAGTATCCATTATGTTCTGAGATTGATGTTGCTATGACTTCGCTATGCTTAATGCTTGTCACTAGGGCCTGAGTGCCATGATTTCAGATCTGAACCTATTATGTTTTCATGAATATATGTGTGTTCTTGATCCTATCTTGCAAGTCTATAGTCACCTATTATGTGTTATGATCCGACAACCCCGAAGTGACAATAATCGGGATACTTCTCGGTGATGACCGTAGTTTGAGGAGTTCATGTACTCACTATGTGCTAATGCTTTGTTCCGGTTCTCTATTAAAAGGAGGCCTTAATATCCCTTAGTTTCCGTAAGGACCCCGCTGCAATGGGAGGGTAGGACAAAAGACGTCATACAAGTTCTTTTCCATAAGCACGTATGACTATTTACGGAATACATGCCTACATTACATTGATGAATTGGAGCTAGTTCTATATCACCCTATGTTATAACTATTGCATGAGGAATCGCATCCGACATAATTATCCATCACTGATCCATTGCCTACGAGCTTTTCACATACTGTTCTTCGCTTATTTACTTTTCCGTTGCTACTGTTACAACTACTACAAAAACCCAAAAACATTTATCTTTACTTTTGCTACCGTTACTATTATTATCATACCACTTTTGCTACTAAACACTTTGCTGCAGATACTAAGTTATCCAAGTGTGGTTGAATTGACAACTCAACTGCTAATACTCAAGAATATTCTTTGGCTCCCCTTGTGTCGAATCAATAAATTTGGGTTGAATACTCTACCCTCGAAAGCTGTTGTGATCCCCTATACTTGTGGGTTATCAAGTTATATTTGAAGGATTTGTCCATAGGCATTTCTTGAAGTCCAGGTGTTCGTTTTAAGGAGTTTATGAGATGACCAAGGTGCTTTTTAAGGAATTATCCAAAGTTTGGTCATAGAGAAGACATGATACAAGGTTGATCAATACTAAGTCAAAGTGTGAATCAAGTTGATCAACACACACGATGTACAAGATGTACCTAGAGGAATCAAGTGATCACATGGTATCGTAAGGATTGTCCATTACGCTTTGTGTACTAACCCATGGTCTACTCGAGAGTTCTATGTGGGGTTAGGTATGTTCCCATGGGTTTGCATCAAGAGGAAGATCTCATACAACCCATGGAGGATGACATCAAGTGGTATCGTCATCAAGCTTGTGGTGTGCAAGTCCAAGTGGTGCATCACGAAGAGATCAAGTACTTGAAGCTTGCCATCCATTGTGGTGGAAATGAACTTGTGAAGATGTGCCGAAGAGTGGCTCACCCATAGTAGAGTACGGGGGAGCAATCAACTAGTCTTCATCAAGCGAACGCAATCAAGAAAGGCGGTCCAACTTGAGGATGTCAAGATCGTCATCATCTAGCCCAAGTGGACTATGTGCAAGGCAAAGGTTTGCCCTTGATAGGTTTTCTATTTTACCGGTATCATGGTGGTAGTTGGGAGACCAGGTTATAGGATCAATTGTTGTACTATCAGGGGGGGCTCTTAAGTTAGTGTCTTGATCGTATCGTTCGTAGAGATCTCAAACCATTGCATCTTTGCATCATATTTCTTGGTTCTTGTTTGGTTTTTCTCTGTGTGAGTTTTAGAGCTTATTGTTATCTTCATGACAAGCTCGAGTTCATCGAAACCAGAGTTTATATGCATCTTCTATGATATTTAGGTGTTGGATTTTTTGCCAGTTCTTCATTCATAGTCGTTATTTGGATAGTACTTCCCGTCATCTATCCAACAAGCTTGAGTTTGCTCAATTCAGAGCCCGTATGCAGAAGTTATGGCAGTTCTGGTTCTCTTGCTGCATCTATTTTGTTTGGGGCTTGCTTGATGCACCCCTGTGGTAGTACCGCTCAGGGCAATGGTAGTACCGCTTGTAAGCGGCAGTACCATCCTAGTCGGATGGTAGTACCGCCTGTAAGAGATATTTCTGTTGTTCCACTACCGCGTGCACTTTTGGTTATTTTGGGGGTTCTATTTTTTGTGTCGGGTTCAGGGGTAGTAGGGCGGCTGTGAGGTGTGGCAATACCGCCTATAAGCAGTAGTACCATCCTAGTTGGGTGGTAGTACTGCTGTTGGGGGTACTGTCTCCTGCTCTGCTCTGCCCTACCGCCTCTACTCCTGTGTTCTACATCTCCCGTGGTGGTACCACTGGGTTGAGCGGTAGTACCGCTACAGCGGTTATACCTCCCCGAGGTTCCTCGCCTTTGCTCTATTTTCCTGGATCTACCGCCCGAGCAGTAGTACCGCTCCATGGAGCGGTAGTACTGCTTGTGTGCGGGCTGGGCACATAACGGTTGGATTGGGGGGGGGGGCTATTTAAGGGGGCCTTCTTCCCAAATGGCCCCTATAGTTTGAGCTCATGTTTGCCCCCCCACCCATTGTTGACCTTCTTCGAGCTTGCTATCTCTCAATCCTTCCAATGATTCTTGCTAGATCTTGAGGAAAAGAGATAGGAGATCTAGATCTACATTTCCACCAATCACTTTCTCCTCTATGTGAGGGGAGCCCCTTAGATCTAGATCTTGGAGTTCTTTTGTGTTATCTTCTTCGTTCTTCCTCTCATTTTACTCCATAGCATTAGTTGTTGTGGTGGGATTTGGGAGAGAAGGACTTGGGCACTACTTGTGCCCTTGTCATTGCATTTGGTGCATAGGTTTGAGTTCTCAATGGTGATGGAAGTGAACGTGAGAAACTTACTACTCTTGGGTGTTTGGGCACACTAGAACTTGTTCCTCTTGGGTGCTTTGGTGCCCTAGACGATTGGTGTCGCAAAGCTCAATCATTGTGGTGGAAAGCTCCGGGACAAGCTTTGGGGTCTCCAATTAGGCTGTGGAGATTGCCCCGAGGGATTTGTACGGGTTCCGATGACCGCCCCGAAGGGTTGCCAAAGAGTACGAGTTCGGTGACCTCCCCCAAGGGTTTCCAATTGTATGGGTTCGGTGACCGCCCTCAAGGGTGCTTAGTGGAATCACAACATCTTGCATTGTGCGAGGGCGTGAGGAGATTACGGTGGCCCTAGTGGCATTTTGGGGAGCATTATGCCTCCACATCGCTCCAAACGGAGATTAGCATCCGCAAGGGTGTGAACTTCGGGATACATCATCGTCTTCGCATGCCTTGGTTATCTCTTACCCGAGCCCTTTACTTATGCACTTTACTTTGTGATAGCCATAGTGTTTCATGATATATATCTTGCTATCACCTAGTTGTTTATCTTTCTTAGCAAAAGTTGTTGGTGCACATAGGTGAGCCTAGTCGTTTTAGGTTTTGTGCTTGGCAAACTAAATGTTAGCTTTATTCCGCATTTATTCAAGCCTAAACCATAATTATTTTAAAGCACCTATTCACCCTCCTCTAGGTGACATCCACGATCTTCCAGAAGCGCATGCAGATGGCGACGCCGTGGACGTGGAGGCGGCAGCTACAGTGGTGCTCAAGGAGCAGCATACCAAGTAGGAGAGAGATCAGAGAGGGAGAAGTAGGGGATGATCATCTGGAACATGCTCGCGTGGTCAAGTCCATTGTGAATACACTACAATGACATCTCCGTCGTCGGAGGCGGCCGACAAAGCACTGATTCGAGGCAGGAACGCTCGGGGTTGTGGAGGTCGAGGAGGACAATGCCAACATCTTCAGTAGGTATCGGCTAAGTCTAGGTATCCGGGGAGGATGGCCGGGGTGCTACGTCGAAGGAGATCGCATCATGGCGGAGCTCCATCGAAGCCGATGAGGATGAATGCGATAACAACAATTGAGGCCATTCGGGCTTGATTCATTCTCCGGGGCGACAAATTTGACCGAGTAGAATCTCCCAGACATGATCTTGGGCCTCGGGAAGGTCTTCGGCCGTGCAAATGGCAATGTCGACTGCGGCAAGTGCGCCCTGGGTGCCGTGCTCGTTCTTGGTTCAGAGGAAGAGAGAGATGGAACCTTTGGAGTAAATAAGAGGCATGTCTAGGGGAATCGGTTGGTGAGGCTGCAGCTCATATGGTGGGCTATGCCGACAACAATCATTGACAAAGGTGGTAGCCGAGACAGGCAATGAGCTCGACTCCTTATGCTCAGGACACACCTCACCCAGTGGAATTTGGCAGAAAGAGACACTACAAAAAAATACACTTCCGTGATGATACGTGTTTGTCACAGTAGGTCACGTTTTCTGTCATGCATGTACATCCATGACGATTTTATGACAGAATCAAGATAGTCATACCTGTGCTGTCGTTGTCGGTGTCAAAACCGGCAGATCTCGGGTAGGGGGTCTCGATCTATGCGTCAAGGCTGGTGGTAACAAGAAGCAAGGGACACAGATGTTTACCCAGGTTTGGGCCCTCTCAATGGAGGTAAAACCCTACTTCCTGCTTGATTAATATTGATGATATGGATAGTACAAGAGTAGATCTACCACGAGATCGTAGAGGCTAAACCCTAAGAGCTAGCCTATGATGGTATGATTGTAATTATGATCGGCCTTCTAAGGACCAACCTCTCCGGTTTATATAGATACCGGAGAGGGCTAGGGTTTACATGGAGTCGGTTACAAGAAAGGAAGATAATATCCGGATCGCCAAGCTTGCCTTCCACGCAAAGAAGAGTCCCATCCGGACATGGGCCGAAGTCTTGAGTCTTGTATCTTCACGCTTCCATAGTCTGGACGTTGTACACAGTCCGGCTGTCCGGATACCCCCTAATCCAGGACTCTCTCAGTAGCCCCTGAACCAGGCTTCAATGACGATGAGTCCGGCGCGCAGTATTGTCTTCGGCATTGCAAGGCAGGTTCCTCCTCCGAATACTCCAAAGTGGTTATCGAACACTTAAATCGTGTCCGGATTCATAAGATGATCTTTACACACCATTGTAGAGAGAATGATATTTCACAAAATGCAATCCGTTGACAACTTTTTCTGATGACATGACATGTTATTACGGTCGGGTCATTATTCGAACCGTTTTCCCACAACCAGCTACAACGCATATTGCGAGGCGGTTTCTTTGACACGTCTTGTCAAAGCAGAGATCGTGTCCCCTTATCACGAGATTCTCATCAATACGGGTATGGGTAATCTCACCACGCCATTAATCGTGGCACTTGGGAAACAAGCGATTCTCAACGGGCAAGTGGGGAGGTGCACCGCTTTTGGCTCCTCTATAAAGGGATAAGATTCCCCCATTTTCACCCACGCCTTCTTCCTCCTTTGCCCACTCTTGCCCCCTCGAGCTCCAGCACCCATGCCCAAGTCTTCTCCGCACAGCTAAACATGTCCAGAGCAGGAGGCAAGTGGGTGGCTTCCACCGTCAAGGAGAAGCACCTCGCAAATCTCCGGGCGGCCGGATACTTGGCCGCGGACATAGCGCACCGTCTACCAGACGCCGGGCAGGTCATTCCAACCCCAGGACCCCACGAGAGGGTCGTATTCGTCGCCCACTTCGTCCGTGGACTGGGATTTCCACTCCATCCCTTCGTCCGCGGGCTCATGTTCTACCACGGGCTAGATTTCCACGATCTAGCCCCGAATTTCGTCCTCAACATCTCGGTGTTCATCGTCGTGTGCGAGGCCTTCCTCCGCATCTAGCCTCACTTCGGCCTATGGCTACAAACTTTCTGCGTGAAGCCGAAGGTGGTAAGCGGCCAACAAGCAGAGTGCGGAGGGGCCATGGTGGGCAGAATGCCCAATGTCACATGGCTCGACGGCTCCTTTGCGGCGACCGTAAAAGGATGGCAATCGGGGTGGTTCTACATCACTGAGCCGCGCGGCGCCAACTGGACGGCGGCCCCTGAATTCAGATCCGGAGCCCCCATGCGGCTCACCTCCTGGGAAAGGAAGGGCCTATCCTGGGGCGATTCTATGGAGCTGACCGGACTCCAGACATGCATCAAAAGCATGAAGGACAAGAACATCAAGCTTGTCAATGTGATCCAGGTCATGCTCATTCGCCGGATCCTGCCCTGCCAGAGGCGGGCAGTCAATCTGTGGGAGTTTGTCTCGACCGAACACCGAACGCTCCTGAAGCTCTACGACATGACGCACAAAGGCGCATGGAAAGTGCTATTCAAGGCCTCTGAAGTACCTCCTCCCACATCCGACGACCGCGGGCTTCACGCCGCGTGGGCTCCTAGTCCGGTGAGTTCTCATACTACCACCGGACCCGGTTCTTCCCAATATATTTATGGGAGTGCCTTAAGTAGTTATGCACATTTGCTTCAGGATTATGTGGAGACAGCGGAGCAGGTTTACTGCCCAGCTCCGCTGCTAGAAGGCCCAGCTGATGCTCTCCTGACGGAGATGCTGGTCCCGGCACCGTACAAGGTGCCGGAGAAGAAGGCCGAGAAGAAGGCCCCGGGGATCCGAAGGGGTCTCCGGCACAAGGTTGTGCCAGAAGCCTCGTCCGAAGACGACGAGGCGGACTCCTCCCACGAAGGGGAGGAGGAAGAAGAAGAAGACGCCCCATCCAAAAAGGATGAGGGGCCCGAGGAGGCGGATCGGGGGGCCGGAAAAGGCCCTCCACGCAAAGACATCATACCCCTGTTGTCTGATGACGACGAGACAGATTCCTCCCGCGGAGGCAGGAGAAACCAAGAAGAAATTCTACCTCCCCATACTGGGGAAGAGAGGAAGAGAAAAGCCGCCCCAGAGGGGGAGGCTGGGGCGTCCAAGAAGGGGAAGGTATCCCTTCCGGACTATTCTACCACAGCCGCTCACAGCGAGGAGGGGTGGCTGCCCAGGGGGAAGCCCCCAGTGCGATCGTAAGTGTATGCATTCTATCATGGTTTCACTTCATAGTTTTTATACTTATAATGCCGAACATATATGCAGTCCGGCCAGGGATCACCCCAAGAAATCTTCCTCCGGGTCCCTGAGCGATTCGAAGATAAATTCACTTCCGACAGCCACTACCCCTCAACCCGCGGACGACACGGAGGTGTTGTCCCAAAGGCTCCCAGAGCGGGGGGAGGTGACTCTGGAGACGCCCCGAGGCGGGGTCTGATACGTCTCCAACGTATCTATAATTTTTGATTGCTCCATGCTACTTTATCTACCGTTTTAGGCAATATTGGGCTTTATTATCCACTTTTATATTATTTTTGGGACTAACCTATTAACCGGAGACCCAGCCCAGATTTGCTGTTTTATGCCTATTTCAGTGTTTCGAGGAAAAGGAATATCAGACGGAGTCAAAACGGAACGAAATCAACTGGAGAAGTTATTTTTGGAAGGAAAGCCACCCGATGGACTTGTAGTGCACGTCAGGAAAGAAGGGAGGTGCTCACGAGGGTGGGGGGCGCGCCCACCCCCCTAGGGCGCGCCCCCTGCCTCGTGGCCCCCTCTTCGGTCCACCGACGTACCCCTTTCACCCATATATACCTACATACCCTAAAACTTCTAGAATAGAAGATAGATCGGGAGTTCCGTCGCCGCAAGCCTCTGTAGCCACCAAAAACCTCTCGGGGGCCCTTTTCGGCACCCTGCCGGAGGGGGATCCCATCACCGGTGGCCATCTTCATCATCCCGGCGCTATCCATGACGAGGAGGGAGTAGTTCACCTTCGGGGCTGAGGGTATGTACCAGTAGCTATGTGTTTTATCTCTCTCTCTCTCTCGTGTTCTCTCTCGTGTTCCCTCGATGGCACGATCTTGATGTATCCCGAGCTTTGCTATTGTATTTGGATCTTATGATGTTTCTCCTCTCTACTCTCTTGTGATGAATTGAGTTTCCCCTTTGAAGTTATCTTATCGGATTGAGTCTTTTATGAGAACACTTGATGTATGTCTTGCCGTGATTATCTGTGGTGACAATGGGATATCATGTGCCACTTGATGTATGTTTTGGTGATCAACTTGCGGGTTTCGTGACATTGGGAACCTATGCATAGGGGTTGACACACGTTATTGACTCCCCGGTAGAAACTTTGGGGCACTCTATGAAGTACTTTGTGTTGGTTGGATGAATCTGAGATTGTGTGATGCATATCGTATAATCATGCCCACGGATACTTGAGGTGACAATGGAGTATCTAGGTGACATTAGGGTTTTGGTTGATTTGTATCTTAAGGTGTTATTCTAGTACGAACTCTTTTATAGATTGATCCGAAAGAATAGCTTTGAGGTGGTTTCGTACCCTACCATAATCTCTACGTTTGTTCTCCGCTATTAGTGGCTTTGGAGTGACTCTTTGTTGCATGTTGAGGGCTTGTTATATGATCTATCTATATTATTATTGTTGAGAGAACTTGCACTAGTGAAAGTATGAACCCTAGGCCTTGTTTCCTATCATTGCAATACCGCTTGTGCTCACTTTTATCATTAGTTACCTTGCTGTTTTTATTATTTCAGATTACAAAAACCTATATCTACCATCCATATTGCACTTGTATCACTATCTCTTCGCCGAACTAGTGCACCTATACAATTTACCATTGTATTGGGTGTGTTGGGGACACAAGAGACTCTTTGTTATTTGGTTGCAGGGTTGTTTAAGAGAGACCATGTTCATCCTACACCTCCTACGGATTGATAAACCTTAGGTCATCCACTTGAGGGAAATTTGCTACTGTCCTACAAACCTGTGCACTTGCAGGCCCAACAACGTCTGCAAGAAGAAGGTTGTGTAGTAGACATCAAGCTCTTTTCTGGCGCCGTTGCCGGGGAGGCTAGGTAAGTGAAGGTATATCTTTAGATCTTGCAATCGAATCTTTTTGTTTCTTGTTTTAGCACTAGTTAGTCTATAAAATAAAATTACAAAAAATGGAATTGAGTTTGTCTCATACGCTTCACCTTTTTAATATCTTTCGTGAGTATGATGGAAAGGATAATTGTGCTCAAGTGCTAGAAGAAGAATTACATAGAATTCTTGGCATGAAATATGTGAATGATGAGCATGATTGCAATGTTGTTAGTATGAATTCCTTGAATATCCATGATGCTAATGATATGCAAAGCCACAAGCTTGGGGAAGCTATGTTTGATGAAGATGATATTTTTTGTCCCCCAAGCTTTGATGAGCAAATTTACTATGATGAAAGCATGCCTCCTATCTATGATGATTATTGTGATGACACGTATGCTTTAAAGAATAATGATAACCATGAAACTTGTCATCTTGATCTTAATTTTCAATCACATGATAGTTACTTTGTTGAGTTTGCTCCCAGTACTATTGATGAGAAGAATTTTGCTTATGTGGAGAGTAGTAAATTTTCTATGCAAGTAGATCATGAAAAGAATGCTTTAGGTGCTGGTTACATTGTTAAATTCATTTATGATGCTACTGAAAATTATTATGAGGGAGGAACATATGCTTGTAGGAATTGCAATAATACCAAGTTTCCTCTCTATGTGCTTCAAGTTTTGAAGCTAGGCTTGTTTTACCTTCCTATGCTAGTTGATTATTGTTCCCATAAGTTGTTTGCTCACAAAATCCCTATGCATAGTAAGTGGGTTAGACTTAAATGTGCTAGTCATATGCTTCATGATGCTCCCATTATGTTTCAATTCTTATCTTTGATGTGAGCATCATTGTCATCATCATGCCTAGCTAGAAAGGCATTAAAGAAAAGCACTTGTTGGGAGACAACCCAATATTTATCCTTACTGTTTTTGTGTGTACACATGATTATGCTACTGTAGTAATCATGTTTTATAGCTTTTGTTTCAATAAAATGCCAAGTAAGACCTTTAGGATAGCTTACGGTGATAGTTGTGTTGATCCTGCTGAAAATCAGAAACTTTTGCACCCAGTAAATTAGTTTTGTTAATTCACATAAACGTGCTCTTGATCTGATTCTTTTGCTCTGGATTGGTACACAAATTGCTTAGTACCTCCTAATTTGGTAGAATTTTTGTAGTTCCAGAAGTACACGTTTGATACAGATTATTACAGACTGTTCTGTTTTTGACAGATTCTGTTTTTTATGTGTTGTTTGCTTATTTTGATGAATCTATGAGTAGTATCATAGTGTATGAACCATAGATAAGTTGTAGTACAGTAGATGTTACACCAATATGAATTTATAATGAGTTCATTACAGTACCTATGTGGTGGTTTTATTTTCTTATACTAACGGAGCTTACAAGTTTTCTGTTGAGTTTTGTGTTGTGGAGTTTTCAAGTTTTGGGTAAGGATTCGATGGACTATGGAATAAGGAGTGGCAAGAGCCTAATCTTGGGGATGCCCAAGGCACCCCAAGGTAATATTCAAGGACAACCAAGAGCCTAAGCTTGGGGATGCCCCGGATGGCATCCCCTCTTTCGTCTTCGTTCATCGGTAAACTTCACTTGGAGCTATATTTTTATTCATCACATGATATGTGTTTTGCTTGGAGCATCATTTTATTTTGTTAGTATTTGCTTTCTGTTATTTATAATATTTTTTTTCATCTTTAGTTTCAATAAAGAAGTCAAGTATAGCCTTTGCCATGCTTATTTTGCTAGTATACATGTTGCTGTTTGAAAACAGAAAGTTTACCGCTGTTGAAAAAATTCCCTAGAAAAGACAGAGAATGATATAATGTTGAAACCTTTTGCATAATGATCTCTGATAAATTTACTACAGTGGGAATTTTAGTTCATAATTTTTGGAGTTAGGGAAGTATTGATACTCCTGCATTCTTTACAGAATGTACTGTTTTGACAGATTGCTGTTATGTTTGCTTTGTTTGCATATGTTTGCTTGTTTAATGATTCTATTTGAGGATAGGAGTATTAAATATGCAGAGGCATTTAGTATTCAATGTTGAATAATAATTTTAGTGATTTGTTACAGTAGAAAATGATAAGGTTTTGCATTGGTTTATACTAACCTATCTCATGAGTTCTTGTTGAGTTTGTTGTGAATGAAGCTTTTGATAAAAAGAGAAACCATGATATGAGAGGAATTAAGGAGACACAAAAGTTCAAGCTTGGGGATGCCCAAGGCACCCCAAGATAATATTTCAATAAGTCTCAAGCATCTAAGCTTGGGGATGCCCCAGTAGGCATCCCACCGTCCTTCTTCAACAACTATCGGTTAGTATCGGTTGAGCCTAAGTTTTTTGCTTCTTCACATGAGTTGTGCTATCCTTGCAATGTAGTTTTCTTTAGCTTTGCTTGCTGTTTGAATAAAGTATCAAGATCTGAAATTATTAAATGAGAGAGAGTCTTCGCATAGTTGCATAATTATTTAGCTACTCATTGACCTTCACTTATATCTTTCGGAGTAGTTTGTCATTTGCTCTAGTGCATCACTTATATCTTTTAGAGCATGGTGGTAGTTTTATTTTGAAGAAATAGATGAACTCTCATGCTTCACTTATATTATTTTGAGAGTCTTAAATAGCATGGTAATTTGCTTAATGTTAATATACTTGGTATTCAAGATATGTGAAACTTTCTGTTGAGTGAATTGAATACTAAGATAAGTTTGATGCTTGATAATTGTTTTGAGATATGGAGGTGATAATATCAAAGTCGTGTTAGTTGAGTAATTGTGAATTTGAGAAATGCTTGTGTTGAAGTTTGCAAGTCCCGTAGCATGCACGTATGGTTAAAGTTGTGTGACAAATTTGAAACATGAAGTGTACCTGGCTTGTGCATCCTTATGAGTGGCGGTCGGGGACGAGCGATGGTCTTTTCCTACCAATCTATCCCCCTAGGAGCATGCGTGTAGTACTTGATTTTTGATGACTTCTAAATTTTTGCAATAAGTATATGAGTTCTTTTGACTAATGTTGAGTCCATGGATTATACGCACTCTCACCTTTCTGCCTTTGCTAGCCTCTTCGGTACTGTGCATTGCCTTTTCTCACCTTGAGAGTTGGTGCAAACTTCGCCGGTGCATCCAAACCCCATGATACGATACGCTCTATCACACATAAAGCTCCTTATATCTTCCTCAAAACAGCCACCATACCTACCTATCATGGCATTTCCATAGCCATTCCGAGGTATATTGCCATGCAACTTCCATCATCATCATCATGACATACACTACTTTTGTCATATTGCCATTGCATGATCATGTAGTTGACATCGTAATTGTGGCAAAACCACCAAGCATTATTTTTCATACATGTCACTCTTGATTCATTGCACCATCCCGGTACACCGCCGGAAGCATTCATATAGAGTCATATCTTGTTCTAAGTTTCGAGTTGTAATCCTTATGTTGTAATCAATAGAAGTGTGATGATCATCATTATTAGAGCATTGCCCAAACAAAAAAGGCCAAAAAAAGAAAAAAAAAGAAAGGCCCAAAAAAATAAAAAATAAAAAGGGCAATGCTACTATCTCTTTTTCCACACTTGTGCTTCAAAGTAGCACCTTGTTCTTCATGTAGTGAGTCTCATATATTGTGCTTCAAAGTAGCACCTTGTTCTTCATGTAGTGAGTCTCATAAGTTGTCTTTTTATACTAGTGGGAATTTTTCATTATAGAACTTGGCTTTTATATTCCTACAATGGGCTTCCTCAAATGCCCTAGGTCTTCATGAGCAAGCGAGTTGGATGCACACCCACTAGTTTTCTTTTGTTGAGCATTCCTAGCTCTAGTGCATCCGTTGCATGGCAATCCCTACTCCTCATGTTGACATCAATTAATGGGCATCTCCATAGCCCATTGATTATCCTCGTCAATGTGAGACTTTCTCCTTTTTTGTCTTCTCCACACAATCCCCATCATCATATTCTATTCCACCCATAGTGCTATATCCATGGCTCACGCTCATGTATTGCGTGAAGGTTGAAAAAGTTCGAGATTATTTAAGTATGAAACAATTGTTTGGCTTGTCATCGGGGGTATAGAAGTTGGGAACATCTTTGTGTGACGAAAATGAAGCATAGCCTAACTATATGATTTTGTAGGGATGAACTTTCTTTTGCCATGTTATTTTGAGAAGACAAGATTGCTTTATTAGTATGCTTGAAGTATTATTATTTTTAAGTCAACATGAACTTTTGTCTTGAATCTTTCGGACCTGAATATTCATATCACAAGTAAGAAGAATTACATTGAAATTATGCCAAAGTATCACTCCGCATCAAAAATTCTTTTTTATCATTTACCTACTCGAGGACGAGCAGGAATTAAGCTTGGGGATGCTTGATACGTCTCCAACGTATCTATAATTTTTGATTGCTCCATGCTACTTTATCTACTGTTTTAGGCAATATTGGGCTTTATTATCCACTTTTCTATTATTTTTGGGACTAACCTATTAACCGGAGGCCCAGCCCAGATTTGCTGTTTTATGCCTATTTCAGTGTTTCGAGGATAAGGAATATCAGACGGAGTCAAAACGGAACGAAATAAACCGGAGAAGTTATTTTTGGAAGGAAAGCCACCCGATGGACTTGGAGTGCACGTCAGGAAAGAAGGGAGGTGCTCATGAGGGTGGGGGGCGCGCTCACCCCCCTGGGGCGCGCCCCCTGCCTCATGGCCCCCCCTTCGGTCCACCGACATACCCCTTTCACCCATATATACCTACGTACCCTAAAACTTCCAGAACAGAAGATAGATCGGGAGTTCCGCCGCCGCAAGCCTCTGTAGCCACCAAAAACCTCTCGGAGCCCTTTCCGACGCCCTGCCGGAGGGGGATCCCATCACCGGTGGCCATCTTCATCATCCCGGTGCTATCCATGATGAGGAGGGAGTAGTTCACCCTCGGGGCTGAGGGTATGTACCAGTAGCTATGTGTTTGATCTCTCTCTCTCTCTCGTGCTCTCTCTCTCGTGTTCCCTCGATGGCACGATCTTGATGTATCCCGAGATTTGCTATTGTAGTTGGATCTTATGATGTTTCTCCCCCTCTACTCTCTTGTGATGAATTGAGTTTCCCCTTTGAAGTTATCTTATCGGATTGAGTCTTTTATGAGAACACTTGATGTATGTCTTGCCGTGATTATCTGTGGTGACAATGGGATATCATGTGCCACTTGATGTATGTTTTGGTGATCAACTTGCGGGTTTCGTGACATTGGGAACCTATGCATAGGGGTTGACACACGTTCTTGACTCTCCGGTAGAAACTTTGGGGCACTCTTTGAAGTACTTTGTGTTGGTTGGATGAATCTGAGATTGTGTGATGCATATCGTATAATCATGCCCACAGATACTTGAGGTGACAATGGAGTATCTAGGTGACATTAGGGTTTTGGTTGATTTGTATCTTAAGGTGTTATTCTAGTACGAACTCTTTTATAGATTGATCCGAAAGAATAGCTTTGAGGTGGTTTCGTACCCTACCATAATCTCTACATTTGTTCTCCGCTATTAGTGGCTTTGGAGTGACTCTTTGTTGCATGTTGAGGGCTTGTTATATGATCTATCTATGTTATTATTGTTGAGAGAACTTGCACTAGTGAAAGTATGAACCCTAGGCCTTTTTTCCTATCATTGCAATACCGTTTGTGCTCACTTTTATCATTAGTTACCTTGCTGTTTTTATTATTTCAGATTACAAAAACCTATATCTACCATCCATATTGCACTTGTATCACTATATCTTCGCCGAACTAGTGCATCTATACAATTTACCATTGTATTGGGTGTGTTGGGGACACAAGAGACTCTTTGTTATTTGGTTGCAGGGTTGTTTGAGAGAGACCATCTTCATCCTACGCCTCCTACGGATTGATAAACCTTAGGTCATTCACTTGAGGGAAATTTGCTACTGTCCTACAAACCTGTGCACTTGCAGGCCCAACAACGTCTACAAGAAGAAGGTTGTGTAGTAGACATCAGGGTCCCAGACGTCGGACACACGGGGTTCAAGACCCCCGCGGATCGTATCGACGAGAGCCATGGCCAGCCGGGCTCTCGGCCGAACACCATTCCGGAACCTTTGATGGTTCCAGCCTCAAGCGGGCAACCCCCCGTTAGGGAGGGCGAGCCGTCTGTGTCGCGGACTTCCGTTGCGCATGAGGCGCCGGACGGTCTGCTAGAAGTGCTTCGCGGTGCTTCCCTGGATGAAGGGCACCGTACTCTTATGAGTACGGTGATTCGGAAGGTTTCGTCCGCCAAGAGCGGACTAACGGAAGCTTGCACCAGCCTCCTAACAGGCTTCGAGGTAAGTAATAAATATGTGCAAAATTACCACCCGATAGGTAGTAGCCCCTGATACTCTATTTGGTGTTTGGAAAGAAAAGCCAAACAGAGGGTCAATTGTAATCCATAGGAGTCTAATAATTAGTATTATTGTGAATAAGCAGGCTGTGCTGCTTGCTACTGCTGCCTGTACTACCGAGGTTGCCGAACTGAAGCGGGACCTGGAGCTGGCGCAGGGAGAGCACGACCTCAGGAAGAGGCAGCTCGAAGAGAACAAGGGTAAGTGATTCCCGCTCTTATGTATTTAAGGATGGGCAGAATTGGTGAGTCTGACACCTAAGTGTCGTGACCGTGTAACGGGGGCCACCGCCGAAGTGGCGTCCCTGAAGAAGGCGCTGTCCGAGGCCGAGGACAAGGCGGCCTTGGAGTGTAAGGAGCGCGAAAAGCAAAGTGCTAGGGTAGGTGAGGTACAGCAAGAGCTCCAGGACCTCGGCAAGAAATGCGAGTCTGTGGAGCATGATCTGAAGGCGAAAGAGGCCGAGCTTGCGAAGGCCCTTGTGAATTTAAAAGACGCCAAGGCCGAAGCTGATAAAGCACAGCAGGAGATCCAGGAGGCCAAGAAGATAGCAGCGGGTAAGAAGTTCTTTATGCAAAGCAAACATGTGGAGGAGGCGTTTCTTTTACTTATTCGAATTCGGAGCTCTCGAGGGGCATTCACAGATCTGCCATGCAGCGTATCAGACGCTGCGGAGTTCTACCGTGCCTAGGAGGGGAGCTCAATGGAGAAGCTGTTCTGGTCCCAGTATGCTGGGGCCGAACATCCGATGCCTTTGAGTGACCAACTGAAGCAGTTGGTCGAACTCCACAGGGCTGCCGAACTGGCTATGAAAGGTTTCATAGTCCGGATGTGGCCTGGTGAGCTCATGCCTAGTAGCTACTTTGGCCTGATCAAGCGGATGGTGGATGCCTGCCCGCGGCTGGAGGTGATCAAGCGCTCCGTTTGTATCGAAGGTGCCCGCCGGGCCTTTGCCCGCGTCAAGGTGCATTGGGGCAAGCTGGATGTTGAGAAGCTGGTCAAGGACGGGCCGCCGGAGGGCAAGGCGCATCGCCATCCCGAGATGTACTATGATGGCGTTATGAAGGGTGCTCGTCTCGTGGCTGACGAATGTACCAAGGACACCATTTTTGAATGAATTCACTTATGTCATGTTTGTATTTTAAGGACGAAGTTACTTGCGCCATGTAGCGCTTTTGTTATTTAAAATATTACCTTCTGTGCGGTTGTTTATGAAATCCTGAAAGTAGGCCAGTCGTCGACTTCCGCCCCCGCGTGACTAGCACTGGGGTGTTCGTGGAAAACGCGGACATTCTTTATCCAAATGTTTGGTCCCTTAAGGAGGTGTCCGGCGCAGCGAACGAGGCAATCGGACTATGCGGCTTTATAAATTTCACTTAGCCATAGAAGTCTACAATTTTAAATTTCGGCGAAGCCCCTAGAATCCGGAAGGCCGAATTGGGGCGTTATATACGCCTAGATCGAACAAAGCCGATTTATCGCCTAAAGCGGAAAATCTTTAAGGATTTTAGTACATCTCGAACAGCGACCAGCTCTCGCCACATCACGCCGGTCAGTTTTCGGCTTTCTTTACTGAGGTGCTCGTCCGGAAGAACCGGGACACAATCACAGTAGTTCTCCCTGCGCTACCTTAGCTAATATAACGGAACGTAAGGCACCAAAACAAGGGAGCCGGGCTATCCCAACTGTAGACCCAAGACATGATTCGGAGCTGATGCATATAGTGCTATAAGTTTGGGGTGCCGCACTGTTGAAAGTGTTCGAACTTTATTTGCCATATTACGGGGCACCGTGAGAAGCCCCTGGCAAACTGACCGCACCAAGGTGTACGGATGCAATATCAAATAAACATTTATAAGAGAGAAAAAATGCTCAAATAAGGATAATAAGCTGACGCTATATATAATCTCCCATTGACGAAAAATATGTTTAAGCGTATGTTTACAATGGATGCATTAAGCAGAGATAAAATATGACTATTTGACATGTCCTATCCAAGGGCAGGCTGTGTACAGATAGATAAAGCAGGTATAGTGATCGTAAATAGATTCCACCTGGGTATTTCCTTCTGTGCACAACGTCTGTTGCCTTCTTGGATGTCTCTCCCATATAAGTCCGGCAATTCGGATCTTCTGAGGATGCTTGCGGTGTCCTGAAATGTAAGAGGGAAAGAGTATGAAGGTGTTTGGCGGTTACCTGCACTATCGACTGAGTCGTTGATGCGCCTCCGCCTATGCCCATGGTATCTTGAGTGCGTAATTGTGTGCGCATGGCACGGATGCTGCTTTGAAGGGGCTTGGGCGGAGGCCGGACTGCTAATCACGCTCTTGGCGTTCCTGATGATCCTGTTGCGGGGTGCTCCGGACTTGCTTGACTGTGCTTGAAGTTGTCGCCAGATTGGTTTGTCGGAGTAGGCCGCATTGTACTTCCGCCGTGAGGGCTGCCGTATGTTCTTCTGTTTGAAGGGAGCGGTCCATATTTCCGTTGACAGTGATGACCCCACGCGGTCCTGGCATCTTGAGCTTAAGGTATGCATAATGTGGTACCGCATTGAATCTAGCGAATGCGGTTCGTCCGAGCAGTGCGTGGTAGCCACCGCGGAAAGGGATGACGTAGAAGATTAGCTCTTCGCTCCTGAAGTTGTCCGGGGATCCGAAGACCACTTCCAGTGTTATAGAGCCCGTACAGCGGGCCTCTACTCCAGGAATAACACTTTTAAAGGTAGTTTTGGTGGGCTTGATCCTTGAAGGATCAATGCCCATCTTGCGCATTGTGTCCTGATAAAGCAGGTTCAGGCTGCCGCCGCCGTCCATAAGGACATGCGTGAGGTGGAATCCGTCGATGATTTGGTCTAAGACCAATGTGGCTGATCCACCGTGATGGATGCTAGTAGGGTGATCCCTACGATCAAAGGTGATCGGACAAGCTGACCATGGATTGAACTTGGGGGTGACTGGCTCCATCGCATAGACGTCCCGTAGTGCCCGCTTTCGTTCCCGCTTGGGGATGTGGGTGGCATAGATCATGTTGACCGTTTTCACCTGGGGGGGGGGGAAATCTCTTTTGTCCCCTCGTGTTCGGACGCCGGGGCTCTTCGTCATCGTCGCTGTGCAGCCCCTTGTCCTTGTTTTTGGCGTTTATCTTGCCGGCCTGTTTGAACACCCAGCAGTCTCTATTGGTGTGGTTGGCTGGTTTGTCCGGTGTGCCATGAATTTGGCACGAGCGCTCCAGTATGCGGTCCAGACTAGACGGTCCCTGATTATTTCTTTTGAACGCCTTTTTCTGCTGTCCGAACTTAGATCCGCTGAATCTGGCATTGACTGTCGTGTCTTTAGTGCTGCCACCGTTGTTCCGTCACTTATGTCTGTTGCGTCGTGGCTTGCCGTTAGTATCACGGCCATCTGAAGTGCCGGAATGTGGCGTGGTGCCGCTGCGAGCCAACCAGCTATCCTCACCCGCACAAAAGCGGGTCATTAGTGTCGTGAGAGCTGCCATGGACTTGGGTTTTTCCTGGCCGAGGTGTCGAGCGAGCCACTCGTCACGGATATTATGCTTAAAAGCCGCCAGGGCTTCAGCGTCCGGACAGTCGAGTATTTGGTTCTTTTTAGTGAGGAACCGAGTCCAGAATTTCTGGGCTGACTCTCCGGGCTGTTGAGTAATATGGCTCAGGTCATCGGCGTCTGGTGGTCACACATATGTGCCCTAGAAGTTATCAAGGAATGCGTCTTCCAGGTAGTAGAAGTGTTCCATGACATTACCAAAATTATCATCACGGAAGTGTCCACTTCCATGACGATAAATCGTGCGTCATAGAAGTGCTTTCGTCAAGGGTGACCGACACGTGGCATCCACTGTAATGGAACACTGTTAAGCTATCGAGTCCGGTTTTGGATTAGATAACCCGTTAACAGCCCCGACCAATGGGGATTTTCCACGTGTAAAATCATCATTGGCTGGAGGAAACACATGTCGGCTCACTGTTTGGACAGATGTCATCCACTCATTGGACCGAAGGTGCCTATGATACGTCGGCACGTGGCACGGCCCAACAGATGCCCAGTCCTGTGAAAAGGCCAGCCCGTTTGACTTGGTCAAAAGGTGGTGGGCTGGCCCACGGAAAGCTTGTTAACGGCATGTTCGCATATAGCCCATTTACAGCTCGCTAACCCAGGGCCCGTTACGACCTATCCGAATTAGGCCCAGTAGTGTCATATGGGCTGTCCAATATGATTCCAGCCCGTTTTAACTTCTGGCCCATGTATGGCCCATGACGTCTTTCGGACCATATGAGGCCCTTTGTAACTCTTGGCCCATTAATGGCCCGTGGTGAAACTGGCCCGCAATGAACAATGTATCACTTTATACCCATTAACGGCCCATTATTCCATTGGGCCGTCTCCAGCCCATGTTATCTTTCGGCCTTCTCAGGGCCCATTTATTCTTGGGCTCATTTCCAGCATTCAGTTACTTACGGCACGTTACTGTAATTTTCTGCTTGTGGGCCAAATTCAGCCCGTGGTTACAGTCGTCCCATTTGCGGCCCGTTATTACGTTGGGCCCTTTTCATAGCATCATCAAATACGACCGATTAACGACGACCCGTTATGGTCGGCCGATGAACAAATGATTCCAACTCGAGCCCGTTTACGGCCATAATGCGGTATGTTATTGGCCCATGTTTGGCCAATCGATCATACGGCTCGTAGAAGGCCAATTGTGTCTATGGCCCGAAGAAGGCCCATTGTGTCTACGGTCCGTAGAAGGCCCATTGTTTCTACGCCCCGTAGGAGGCCCATTGTTTCTACGCCCCGTAGAAGGCCCATTGTTTCCATGGCCTATAGGAGGCCTAGTGTCACTACAGTAAATATGTAGCCCATGGTTATTGTGGCCTAGTTTTAAAAAATAGGTTATTGCGGCCACTAGCAAACCACGGAAAAGAACTGCACTCACTACAAGCAAACAAATAAACAAGACAACAAGTAAATAAATAAGCAAGCAACTTACGCTAGGCTATCACGGCTATTACACATATTACATCCACTGGGCATCAAAGTTCGCCACCAGTGCAAATATAGGGAACAAATCAGCATATCATATACACTGGTTGTCAAAGTTGGTGACCAGCACAAATAAACGCCGCAGCAAAACAAGTCCAGAACTGAAACCACTTCAGAAGATCTCAAGAAACAATATCCTGGGTACCCATAATGCTGGCAAGATGCTTAGCAAGCTTATTAACTTTCTCTTGTTTGGCGCTTAAATCCTCCAGCGCTTGGTGTTGCACCAGAAAGTATGCATCTGAATTCTGCAGGGACTTCCTTAGTCCTTCAGCTTCCTGTCGTAGCACATCTGATTGATGTCTTTCAACTTGAAGTTGAGACTCAAGAAGACGAACTGATTCAGGCAGCGAGTTCGAAAAGCTTGTGCCAGCAGTAGTGGCCAGTAACTCGAACACTACATCAAGACATGACTTTTGGGTTCTCTCACTATCGTCAAGATAGTTTTTATCAACTTTCTTGGAGACCAACAGGGATGTCTCACTATCTTGAGACTTATCTACATTACTTCCTTTACCATTGCATAACGGGGTACTATTCTCCAATATTTTGTCCGCATTCTAAAAGAGAAACAAGCAGACACATCACAAGTTTACCATGTTGTATATGCAACTCATTTTGGTAAATGGGTTCAGTAGTAAAGTGGACAGGATAACAGCATGAAACAAACATATATCTATGTACCATGGTCACTTTATGGTCTATATCATTCTAGTTTTTGTTGCCAAATCAAGATAGAGACACAGTTCAAATAATATTTGTTCAAGACAAAGCAGAATAGACAGAATATAAGTGTGGGAAACTATAGAGCAATAACAACACTTGTAATGTGCATGACATGAGAACATAACTATTTATTCAATTGAAACTGAAATCAACATAGCAAGTTACAACAGCAAACCAGTTAAAGAAACAGGTTTAAAAGATACTTGTTGCGCCATTGGAGTTTCAATTCCATCCTTCAAATTTGAAAATAGTTGGTATGAGTAAATACAGTGATGCAAGAGCAAAGGAGTATGAACCATAGCTACAGAACCTAACCTGAGAACAAATCTTCTTCTCCTTTAAGCGTTGAGTTGGGATTAGGAGTGGTGGTCCTCGTGCTTTGGGCACTGCAGTTCCATTACCAACTGATCGTGTTTGGGTGCTCTGTGGTGGAGACGGTCCCATGTCAACTGGAACTTGGTTACTATCTGCCGGGGTTGGGGTTAGAAGGGGTGTAGCTGGTTCTCTGTCCAACTGGGTAGGGGTACAATCTGCGAGAGTCTGGGTTATGTGTGGTGGGGCTGGTTCTTGGGCAAGTACAAAAGTGTTTCTATCTGCATCAACTGGTAGCACTATCTTTTCTGAAGACCGTGTTGTTACTCCCTTAGATACTACCTTCACCCTCTCCAATTCAAATGGCTGATAAACAACAAAAGTAATTGAAAGTACAAACATTGTATGATAGACAGGTGCAACGGATAATGGGGAATAAAAGAGGGCATGAAATAATTCACATTTATGTTGTCTAACCAAACATGATAGCATGACACAATTTCACATTATGATGGCTAACTAAAAAAGATGGAAAGACATAGTTCACAATATGATGACTATGCAAATAGGATGACATGATATAACTATAATGTGTTTATTAAATAGGTTGGCATGCCATAGTTCACATACATTCACGGATAGAATGACATAATTCAAAATATGATGACTGTAAATACTAAACAGGATGAGATGATATAACTATATGATGTCTTTATTAAATGGGTTGCCATGCCATAATTCAGATAGATGTTGTGTATGTAAACATGATGGCATGATATAATTCAAATGTATGATTTATATAGTAAGCAAGTAAGCAGATGGCAATCCATATATGATGTAAAAACTAAGCAATGCAAGACAACATGGATGACATGGGTAATATAACCATGCCAAGTTTGAGCATAGATCTCAAGGGGGAAATAGGACTGGTCATCAGTCTCTGAATCCTCCTCTGAGGAGCTCTCTGTAACCAGCAAGATGTCTGCTTCAGCAGGTAGCATTGTCTGCTCTGAATACCTTGTTTTCACTCCAGATACTTCCATCACCGCTTCAAATGGCTGATGCACAGGAAGAGTAGTTGAATATACAAACGTTGTCGACAAATGGAACACGTAATACAAAAAAAATGATAGCACGATATAATTCACATACATGATGATTGGCTAAATAGCATGGCATTGCATAATTCACATATATAATGCCTTTGCAACAAGATAGCATTGCATAATTCACATATATAATGTCTTGCAACAAGACGGCAATGCATAATTCACATATATGGTAATTAGACACTAAACAGGTGGCATTCACACAAAGCATGTCTAAACTAATCAAATGACATAGCAATGCAAGACACCATACGCACGATATGAGCAACATAACCCTGCCAAGTTAGAGCATACACCTCGGGGGGAAATAGGACTGATCATCTGTCTCTGAATCCTCCTCTGAGGAGCTATCCGTAACCAGCGAGATATGCGCTTCGTCAGATAGCATAGTCTGCTCTGAAGACCTTGTTTTCACTCCAGAATTTTCCATCATCGAGTCAAATGGCTGATGCACACGAAGAGTAGTTGAATGTACTAACATTGTCGACAAATGTAATACGTAACGTAAAAAGGATGGCCTGATATAATTCACATATAAGATGACTGTCTAAGCAGGATGGCATTGCAAAATTCACATATATGATGCCTGGCTAAACAAGATGGCGTTGCATAATTCACATAAGATGAATAAACTAAACAGATGGCATTCGCACAAAGGATGTCTAAACTAAGTAGATGACATATTTGATGTATAAAGTAAGCAATGCAAGGCACCATATGCATGATATAACCAACATCAGCATGCCAAGTTAGAGCGAAGACCTCAGGGGGTAAATAGGAGTGGTCTTCTCATTCTGAATCCCCCTCAGAACAGATATCTCCCTCTCGATTACAATCCGAAATGGGTGGAGGGGGGTTGCCTTTGCGCCTACCATGGAGCGATGTCTGCATGAAATTTTATTGCCACGTAAGGCTAGTCTCTTTTGCTCTATATGTTCAGTTTCATTGTTTACAATAATTGTCATGCATAGGAATAAAACATAGTGAGATTATGTAAGGAGTGCATGTAGAAATCCAGAGTGATGGTAGGAACCTGTGGATAGTCCCAAAACCAATAATAGCAGGCAGATAATGGCTTCAGTTAAAAAATACAGATAATGGCTTCTTTACTGTTTGTTTCCCACCCAACATGAAACTCATAGTAGACACCAGAGATTAACCAGATAGTAGATAGATACTATTGATTGTGGCCCCGATATGTACCCCACAACCATTTAAGAACTCAAGTTTGACCATTAATTTGTAGCTGACTCGGAGTCTAATCGGTGAACAAGACGATAAAGTAGCATGTAATATTAAGCGATGCATAATGTAAGCAGACACGAAAGTGTGCGACCTGTCTTGCGGACCCGTGTAGTCCTCGAGGTCATCTGCTCGGTTGATGATGGTAATGCAGTTTTCATGGCTGCAGGCGGCGGGGAAGAAGATCTGAGGCGGCAAAGACAGTCTGGAGGCCGGATCCCTGCTGTGCTAGACCCTTTTGTCATTGGAGCAGCTGAGCTAGGGTGGACGACGGCGCAGCAGGAGCAGGACAAACCATTCAAGGTTATCTTTGACAACTATCTGTAGGAGAAGTAATTCTGTAAGGGCTCGTTTGAATTGGAGGATTCCAACAATGTAGGGATAGGAAATAGACAGGAATAGGATAGGAATGCACATGCAAAACAGAGAATTTAAAAACACAGGATTTCTGCCAATCTGGGTGTTTGATTCACAAGAATTGGAAGATCACAGGATGCAAAGAAGCATGGTGAAATTAAGTCAAACCACAAGAAAATGTACGGTTATAATGCTATTATGCTACTATCTCTTAGTCTTGTGCTTCATGAATACGAATTTGAAAAGGAGGACAAGTGGAAATGAAAATTCCTATGGTTTTTCTTTGAAGGAGACACTAAAGGAACAAATCCTACAGTTTTCCTTTGCTCCATTCCTTTGAACCAAATTCATGAATAGTAGTACCATAGGAAACTTTCCAATTCCTATGTTTTTCATTCAATTTTCCTTTCAAGTACTGGCAATTCTAGTAGGCAGGCTTGAGCAAGGAAAAGCCTACATTAAAAAAATGTTTTTGTGCTACTTCTATTACTTTGGACCTAGGCCACTGCCCTACTAGCTCAACTCCCAGGCCCATTGACAAATGCACAGCTCAAACGCGCAGAGATAAATAATGATGGCATTCAAGAGAGTCCATCACGGATAGCTAAGTTGCCTGGTACCTCACTGCTTGTCATATAGTACGATAAAATAATCATATTTCACGTTACTACGTGTGCTCAGTGGACAATATATATAACATGCAGAGTAAAAAAGAGATGCAACAAGTGTACAACCTCTTTGGCGAAGCCATGTTGATCTCAGCGTGATTGGGTTGGCTGGTGAGGATGCTCCGACTGACTTGGCTATCGGAGGAGGGGAAGAAGATCTTAGGCATCTGGAGATGGAGCCCGAGGTACTGCTCCACTGTGATGGAGGGTTTCGTCGTTGGAGTAGCTCCGGTGAGTTGTACGACGCCGAGGCTGAAGCAGGACAAGAGAGACAACGTTAACCTGAGTGGAATTCTAATAGCATCTCCAATAGATGACGTAAAATACATAACCACAAAGTGCTAGATGTAAAATACATCAGCCGCTCATCTATGAACTTAACTGTCAAAACTGAATTTAACTTTTGAAACTGAACTTAACTGTCAAAACTGAATTTTGCTATCGAAACTGAATTTTACTGTCGAAACTGAACGCACTAGAGGTGAGGCTACATCAGTTGACTGACTTTTTCATCTCCGGTCAGTCGACTTTGCAGCCGTTGGATACGAAATCAAGGGCCTGCAGTTCATCTTCAACCTCCACCGCCTGAGCCGCTAGCCACCACCGGCCAAACAGCCGCCCCCCGCCGCCCACGGCCGGCGGTGCACCGCCCTGCCCGCCCCGAAAACACTCCCCACCGCCAGTCCGCGCCCCCCCGGCCGTCCCTCTCCCCCCCGTGCCGAGCTTTTTCTCCGGCGATTCCCACGCCACCGCCCCACCACCATCGGCGACCACCGCCCCCACCCTGAACCCTAAGATAGATAGTGGGGTACCTCTCCGGCGAGCCCCCCTTCCCACTGCGGTTGGTTCTTCCTTAACTCTGGCGAGCACCCCCACCCCCTGAAAATCGACTGACCCAAAAATCGATTCAGTCGACTGAAGTGCAGCTAAATCGGAGCAGCATCGCAAGCAAGAGCAAGAGCGAGAGCAGCAGCGCGAGCAAGAGCAAGAGCAAGAGCAATAGCAAGAGCAAACCAGGCAGGGGACCAAGAGCAAGAGCAGAGTAGCAGCGCGAGCGAGAGCTAAGCAGCAACAGCTCCTACTGATGTGGACGTTGCCGCCGAGGGAGCGCCGCCGTGGATGGAGCAGCACCGTGTCGGCTCGGGACCGAGCGCCGCCAGCATCGTGATATCGAATCAAGAAGAAAATGCGGCGATTAGTGTACAACCTCTTTGGTGGCGCCGATTAGGCCGCAGTTTCATCCGAGGAAACAGTGATGATGCTTCTCTTCCGGTGGTGCAGGTGAAGACAGCGGTGTGGGAATGGAGGTGGTGCGAAAGACGAGGGGAACGTCAGGGCAGCTCCTTGGAGATGGAGGGCGGGGTGGCTGAACCGGCGGGACAACGAGATCGACAATGGATCCTCATCCGGTACGGTGGATGAGGGACGTCGAGGTGTTGCTGTGGACGACGTCGTCGGGGAAGAGGCTCTGGCTATGTGGCGGACGGAGGAGGGTGTGGGGCTTCGCGGGTTTTCGTGGCCTCAGTGTATGAATGGGTGGGAGGATGGGATGGGAGTGGGGAACCATGGCTCAGGGACGCGCTTGTCTGAAATGTGGGGTAAGTTACAAAAGTACCCCCACCGATTTGAGGCGGTTCTTTCGGTTCAGGGGTATCACGGGCATTTCACGTGTCGGGATTTCACAGGAGGTGGGAGTTTTCGTGCGAGTTGTAATTTTGGAATAGCAAGGCGCGGGTTGAGATGGAGGGAGTTGTCGAAGCACAACGAGGCAAAGATATATCTTAAATATTTTGGGCTAACAAGGCGCGGGTTGAAATTTCCGGCCAAGCCTAACATGTACTGTACCAAATCAATTCACACTACAAATGTCATTCAAAACTTTGAATTCATGTTATGTTCAATTAAAATATTTTGCTACGTGTATAATGCATGCAACCTACTACTCAAATGAACGTTTTAGTGCATTTCGAACGTTCATTTGAGGAGTGTGCGGCTTCAATATGAACTAAATTTGAATTCGTTTCTCTATTTGAATAAGATGTACAATAATGATTGTTGTGAAGTCAAACCATTTGAATTCGTTTCTCTATTTTAATAAGATCTACAATCATCATTATTGTCAAGTTAAACTATCATTTGTGTATTATCTTCACAGCACACCACATGATTAGTCTCAAGCTACATATGAACTATGTGTACTATATGAACTCGAGCTCGATTTTTTGAATCCACTTTATGTTGATTTCAAATCACAGTACATTTCAAGCTCTAGCTAGATCTTCAATAATCTAAACCATGTCTCATATATATAATGTGTTTATCACATAATGTATGGTGCCCCGCCCCCTACGCCTACAAGTATTTAGTTATGAGTTTCAAACACCACACATTACCACAAATTAAAATAAAATGTGAGAATGTTCGATATATAGTATTGTTTAGATTGTTTGATATTTAGTTGTAAGCTGCAAACGCCACACATTATCACAAATTCAAATAAAATGTGAGATTATTCGATGTATAGTATGGTTTAGATTGTTCGACATTTACTTGTGAGTTACAAACGCCATGCATTATCACATTATGGTATAACATGTGCAAAACCACAACATGCATATCACCGCCATATTCATGCATGCATATGTTTATAACACTATGGTCTCCTATTCAAATATATGAATCCACTTTCATATCAAATTATGATCTTTGTTAGTCTCTTACACCCACACAATCCTCTAACCTTTGTAGCTACCACTAACTTTCTCTCGTGCATGCACATGCCCTCCTCGCCCTCCCCCTCCCTCAACATTCTATCCATCGCGCACATTCATTTTTTTGTCTTTAGGTCGTTCTCCCACAATCTCCACAACTCCTTTTCGACACACACCGATCGATAAACCTCTCCAGGGATGTCTGCCTACAACATACACACGCACCTTCAATCTCCTCCTTTATATGTGTCCATGCCTCGTGTCTCTCATACGGTCCCACACACGTGTAAACTCTCGCCCCTCTTTTCATCGATCTCACAGCCGCACACTCCTCCCCCTATCTAGCTAGTAGCTGGGCCTCTCGCACCACCTCCTAGCTCCATTCTCTCTGTCTATCCGTCTCGTTGGGCCTTATTTGCCTCTAACAAATGGATGTACATCGACCGATCTCCTGCTATACATATAGCTAGCTAGGTCCTTATAACTCGTTTTCCCCACGCGTCGATCAATCTACCTCATTAGTTATGTCTCTCCCTTCCTTCGACAAACAACTATTGGTCTACCGATCTAGTTAGGGTTGCTTACCAAACACATGGTCCCCCTTCATCATCCATGGATGCGTCCCGACAGATCTATCATGCACAACCACACACAGAAACACATCCCCGCTCTTATTGATAATATTGCAGTTCCACCCTCAGTTTGTCTAGTAGGCCTCTCCCACCATCTTCAAGAAGCTACTCCATCACCCATCCGACACTCTACCCCTCTCCCTCCCTCTCCTCTCTCTCTCTCTCTCTCTGTGTGTGTGTGTGTATGTCCCATCCTATTTCCTGTCCTTCAGTTATGTATGGATGTCAACCGATCTCCCTCAAGACATAACTGGGTCTCTCCTTCTCAACACATATACGAGTCGTTATACCTTTATAGTTAGGCCTCTGCCTCCCCCTCCCCCACCCCCTCCCACACACACACACCGATACATCGAGCGTAGTCCTGTCTCCCTGCCACACACAAACTTGACATGTGCCCTCTCACGTTCTAGTAGGTCAGTCACCCTATATCTTTGACTTGCACACACATTTTTTTAGAGAAAAGGCGAGAGCCCGACTTTATAGATAAAGCCACCAGGCAGAGTATATGACCAACAACAGCACCCAACAAAGTATCACGCGCAGAAGATAAAGTATCATTACAAGGCCAGCGGCCTTACATGGCACGCAGGCCAGCCTAAACCAGACACCAAAAGAGCATTCAGGAAGCCGTCCTCAAAGAAAGCCGAAGAAGCCCAGACGCCGTAGATTTCATCTTGGATAGCATGGCGTCGAAGGCCTGGAGGTCCCCTTCTTTAGTCAATAATCTCCACTGCTGCAAGAAACCATTGGCTTTAAATAAGCAATTGACAGGATTAGCCGGAAAAATATGTTCAATCGAGAACTTATTCCTAGTAGTCCACAACGACCAGCCAATCGCAGCCCATCCAACTAAGAAGACTCTTTTAGAATGGCCAGAAAGAAGATTGACATAATGCCTCAGGTCTTCAAAAGAGGAAGGGGACCAATTTACATGTAACCAGAGTCTGATGCAACTCCACATAAGTTTAGCTAAGGAGCAGTGAAAGAAAATATGCTCGGTGTTCTCCAGTGCCCCACAAAGCACACACCTGTCGGACCCCGGCCCGTTTCTTTTCTTAATCTGATCGGCCGCCGGAAGCTTACTCCGGATAGCTTGCCAGAGAAATATCTTGATCTTAGGAGGAATTCGAGCCGACCAGACATGCTTAAACTTGACCGGGCGCCCCCCAGGGATAAGCTTGGAGTAAGCAGATTTAACCGAAAAATGCCCCGAAGAGGAGAGGGGCCACACCACGGCATCCTCTTCCTCCAAGAGCAGGGGGAAGCAAGCAGTAAGGCGCTGCCAATCTTCCAACTCTTCAGGAGAAAGAGAACGACGAAAATCCAGAACCCAACCCCTAGCCGAGAGCTCAAGATAGAAACCCCAGTATCATCGCAATATGAAAATAGAACCGGAAAAGCAACAGCCAGCGTGGAGTCCCCGACCCACCAATCAAGCCAAAACCGCGTAGACTTACCGTTCCTAACTACAAATTTTACAAGGGACCGAAAGATCGGCCGGACTTTAACCAGTTGATGCCAAAATTGCGACCCACCCGCAACCGGCGCGAACATAGGACTCGAGGAGGGGAAATATTTAGCTTTTAGGATAGAGAGCCAGGGTGGCAGTTCCTCAAGAGTCATGATCTTCCACCACCATTTGATCATAAGACAAGTATTCATCACTCGCATATTAATAATGCCCAGACCCCCTTTGGCCTTGGGGCGACATATAATGTCCCATCTGACCATCCTGTACTTACGTTTATTGTCCACTGCGTTCCAATAGAAAGCACCCCTATGCTTGTCAAAACCATTATGAACCCCACTAGAGAGAAGATAGAATCCCATTAAGAACATAGGTAGCGAAGAAAGACAGGAGTTAGTAAGGGCGACCTTGCCCGCTTGCGTATTATATCGCCCTCGCCAAGGGAGAACTCTGTTGCCAACTTTGGTAACCACCGGAGCGAAGTCTTTAGCCAAAAGTTTAAGCGGGGAAATGGGGAGGCCTAGATATTTGAGAGGGTAGGATCCCAAAGAGCAGTTCAGAAGATGGGCCACCCGCTGCGCCTCTTCGTCCGAGACCCCAGTCACTACAACCTCACTCTTAGAGAAATTGATTTTAAGACTTGAGAGCGCTTCGAAACAAAGCAGAAGGAATTTCAAATTGGTGAGGCTATTATCATTAAGTTCCATCAGAATTATAGTATCATCCGCATATTGGAGATGAGAGATGCCATTAGGGATGAGATGAGAGCTCACCGGAGTGATATGACCAGCCAAGGCAGCTCGAGAGAGAATGCGAGATAGAGCATCAGCCACAAAGTTGAAGAGTAAAGGGGACGCTGGATCCCCTTGCCTGAGGCCCCTGCCATTAGCAAAAAACTGGCTAATTTGGCCATTGACAGCCACAGCCGTGTGCCCCCCAGAAACCAATTGCATCAAGCGCTACATAACAGGCCCCTCAAAGCCCTTAGCCAAAAGAACTTGCCGAAGGAATTTCCAGCTAACCGAGTCGTAGGCCTTTTCAAAGTCAAGTTTGAGAACCACATCCTTGGTCCCTCGCACCCGTAAGTCATGAACAATCTTATGTAAACAAAGTACCCCGTCCAAAATGAACCTCCCTTTGATGAAAGCAGACTGGAAAGGGCTAATGGTCCGATGTGCAGTGGGAGATAGCCTAGTGGCCATGCCCTTTGCAGGCATCTTTGCGAAGTTGTTGATTAAAGCAATCGGCCTAAATTGAGAAATCATATCTACACCCTTGACCTTAGGGATGAGGGAGAGAACCGCATAGTTAAGTCTAGAAATGTCAACCGATCCCAGCCAATACCCTTGGATGACAGCAGAAATTAGACCTTTTAGTTGGGGCCAGAATTGTCAAAAGAACGGAATGGAGAAACCATCAGGGCCTGAAGCCGCATTAGAATTAGCCGTCCGAATAGTATCAAAAATTTCCTCCTCAGAAGGGGGAATCAACAGAAGCTCATTATCAGCATGAGAAATCCTATCAAGGGGAGCCCAGAATCCCGGGGCTAGCGCGAATCCGAGGTCTGGTTTAGCCGAAAGCAGGTTAGAGAAGAACCGAACTACATGACGGATAATGACCGGCGGTTCAGAGACCCTAACACCATCAATAATGAGGCTGTTAATCAAACATCTACGCCGTCTGCCATTCGCAATGGCGAAAAAGTAAGCCGTGGGAGAATCACCCTTAAGAGTCCAATTAATCGTACCCCTTTGCTTCTAATACACTTCCTCTTGGCGATGAATAGCCAGAAGCTCCTTCTCAAGGCCATAGCGAACTTGCCACTCAGTAGCCGAGAGACCACCGTTGTCCGCACGGGAGTCGAGGGCACTAATTTGAGCACTCAACCTAGATTTGTCGCGCCTCGACTCAGCAAAGTGGTTCTTGGCCCATCCTCTAAGGAACTTGCGTAGGGAGTAAGAAACATAATGCCAGTCATCCATAGGGCCAAATGAATGATGGGGGGAGGTAAGAAAGCCCAAGATCTTCTGAGCCAGCATATCAGGGAACCCTTCCACTAAAAGCCAGGACGCGTCAAATTGAAATCTTTGGCAGCCATTGGGGCAGAGACCATCGTCAAGGATGAGAGGAGCGTGATCGGACCCGACGATGGGGAGGGCCCGAAGTGAGCAGCGAGGAAAAAGGCCATCCCAAGCAGGGCAGATAAAAACTCTATCAAGAACCGAGCGAATAGGACAAGTCTGTCGGTTGGTCCAAGTGTAGCGGGCCCCAACCCTCGGGATCTCATGGATAGCCGTGTCCCTGATGAAAGCATTAAAAGCCTCGGCCCGCACATAGGAGAAATTGACAGAACTCTTATCAGAAGGATACTGAAGCAGATTAAAATCACCCCCAATCAGGAGTGGCAGTTGGCAGGCATCAATTTTAGTAAAAATCTCATCCAAGAAAATTTGTGACAAGGAATGATCAGCCGGACCATATACTACCATAAGTTCAAGGAGGGTGTTATTGGAACGTAGGGAAACTACCATACTAGCCCAGTATATACCATGGTCGAAAGCCACAAAATCAAAGGTGACATTATTGGTGCCCAGAAGAAAGCCGCCGGACTGACCAACAGAGGCCACAAAATTCCACCTAAGTCTATCAATCCCAGCAATCGCCGATAGTTCAGAAGGAGAAAAGGAGGGTTTAAGAGTCTCAGCAAGCCCAATAAAATCAATTCTTTCAGCACGCATTAAGTCCTTCAGTTGGTCTCTGCGCCCCCTAGCGCAGAACCCTCTAATGTTCCAAAACAGGGCCTTCATCTTAGGGAAAGGGTTTTAATTCTCAAGCTCGACCTGCACGGAGCCTTGCAGGTTTTAGCACGTTTCCCAGCCCCACGCTTCTGCACCAGAGACAGCTGCCCCCTAGCAACCTCGCCCGATTCCCCTCCGGCCACAACCAGAGGGGCATCCATCCCTGTCCCGGCCTCCTTGGCCTTGGCGATATCAGCCTGAGCACGTTCATTAGCACGAATCAACTGCAACAGAGAGGAGGGAGAACCCACGCTAGCGTCTAGACATATCCCAACATCAGCTAATATCGAAAGGAGATGTTCATCGGAATGGGAGGGTAAAACAAGCCTAACAGGAGACTGAGCCAAAGGGGGGGAAGGAGATGAGGGTGAATCCAAACCTGAGGGGGGAAGATCACGCGCCACCGCATGCCGAGCCACCCGATCCACCACGCGCTCGCCACTGTTGGAGGCGCGGCCACTCTTGCGAGCGGTCGAGGCAGGAGAGCGCACAGGGACCGGAGGGGCCCGACCAGGGGAAGCCGCCGCCGAAGAAGGGCCCGAAGCCGCCCCCAGGTTCGCCTCCAGACGGCGGCAGAGCCCAGCCGCCGACTGCCTGGAGTCCCCCGAGGCCCGGCTCTTCGCGGAAAACTTCTTCACCGAGGACTTCTTCCTTTTCTTGGCCGCCGAAGGTCCCACTGGAGGTAGATCTTCAATGCCGGACAACGAGGGGGAGGTGGGGCGCACGGGCATGTTGGAGCATGCCCCCGACAAGGGGGTGCCCTTCGAAGCAGCCGCGGCCGCAGGACCAGCCACCGTACCAGGCACCGAGCCCTGAACCCCACCACGCGCCGGAGCCGGAGCACAGTCCTTCATTAGCTCCTGCTCAGCAGGAGAAAGCCCATCCCACGCAGAATGGGTGAATCGGGGATCCGTGCCATTCAGCGAGTCCTCAGGACCCCCCCACCCTCCCGGCTCTTGTCATCGTCACCCGAGGCCGGGGGAGGAGGGGGGGGAGGAGGAGCGACCGCACCAGGAGCACCTTCCACCCGAACTCGAAGACGAAAGCCACCAGCCACCGGGAAGACATCAACAGAACCATGGATGCAGATCGGATCAACACACCACACACGAAGGCGAGCAGGACCCAGAACCGACAGCGAAGCAAGATCGACCTCAATAGGTTTCCCGATAAGCACCCCAAAAGCCATCAAGAAGGACGCGGTGCGCAAGCTGGGAGGCACATCATCAACGAGCACCCAGACATCAGACAGAGGAGATATGGTCTTGGATCCGTTGGAAGCCGCTTTGACCGATACAACAAGTTGATTCACAGGGAGAGTGAAACTGGTATAGGAAGACATCATGCAAAGACTCTCTTTAGAGGGGAAAGTGGCCGCAAACTCGAAATCAGAAAGCTGCCGGATCTGCCAGTCCCAACCCCCTTCATCCCACATATGAAGTTCATCCAAGAGGGCTTGTGAAGAGATATGCTTGTCTTGGACAGTAATGACACCCACGTTGGACAGGGAGGGAATGGGAGCAGCTGCGGGGACTTCCTTGTCCATGGCAAAAAAAGAGCAACCCGGGAGGCCAATCCCAAAATGGACGAAGGAGGGGGGCTTGATCCTACTCTGACAGTCCACCGTTAGGTGTCCATCCTCCCTACAGATGAGACAGAAAGGAGGGTTCTCGCACCGAGACTGGAAATGGCCAGGGCGATGACACGTGAAGCAGGTGAGGATGGGATTAGAAACCTGGGAGTGAGAGGAGTTACGGTTCGCACCACGAGAAGGCGGCGGAGGGAGGATGCCATCTCTAGAAGAACCACCTACGGCACCCGCGCCAGCACCACGTCCCGCCGCAGGGCCAACCGGACGCCGGGCCGGGGCCCCAGAGCCACCACGAGGAACGAAGCGGGATGACGCGCCGGCGCCCGCGGCGGCCCACCCATGGGAGCAAGCGAGGAAGGAGACGAGGAGGGGCCCGAAGATCCCGCCCGGCTTCCCTGCGCCGCCTGTTCCCAAGGGTCGACCACATGCACCGGAGCTGCGGGCACCAAGGACGAAGAAGCTATCGGCCCGGAACCAGACGCACGTGGCAAAGCGGCACCCGCCTCCGACCGCGAAGCCTGGAGCTTGGCGCGGAGCGACGCCTCAAACTCCAGATCCGCAGTGGCGTCGCCAGAGCCGTCCCGCCGGTGCTTGAGGCCGGAGACAGCGTCGCTGGAGGACCCACGGGAGCGGTCCATCGCCACCACCGACGAGAAGGGGAGGAGGAGGGGAGGGGGAGGCTTGGATCTGACAAAGCGGCGGATAGGGAAACGGCGCCGTCGCAAATCAGCAGCGGAGGCAGGAAACCCTAGAAAAGGGGGAACCGACCCCTTCCGGACCCATAAATAGCCGGAGCCAGCCAGGCCGGGCTCTGTCGAAAGGGCCGAAGGGGGAGGCGGACTCAACTGGGCTGGCCTAGGCCCATCAGACTCAGACACGAGGGGGGGGGGATCAGCCGTGGAATCCAGCGAAGGGGCCGACACAGGCCCACACGGCCCGTCACCGACTAGAGGGACCCGGCCCACAGACCGGGGCACCAACGCAAGACCCAATCCCAGATCAAGGGTTTGCGCCGGCGTCGCCGACGACGTGGAAGGGAGGCACCTGGACGGCGATGAACCGGAGGGCACCGCCACCGAGGAGGATGAGACGGGTGAGGCCATGGCGTCCACCCCCGGGCTCACCAAAGAAGGATCCGCCGCCCAGGGAGCGGCGCGCCGGCACCCACGGCCAACATGACGCCATCCATCCGGGCCCGCATCAAGCGCACACAGCCGGCCCCGACCCCCCGGAGCAAACTTGCGCCGATGGCCCGCCACCAATAACGGAGGCAACCCAACCACCGATGCCGAGCGAGGAGGAGGGGGAGTCTCAGGATCAGAATCGGAGCCAGAGTCATCGGAATCAAGGGCCCAGAACTTGTTGGCCCGTGGCGCTGCCAGGGCCACCAGACAGGGAGGGGGGAACGCAGGTGGGAGGGGTTCGGGCCCCGCCGCCGGTGGATAGCCTGGAGAGGAGCACGAGGGGAGAAGCGAGCAGGGGAGCGAATCTGACTTGGACGCCGGGGATGAGGGGGAACCGCAAGCCGACGGCGTCCCGCGGGGAGGGAGCGAGGGAGGGGAGGAGAGAGCCATCCCTGGTCCGGAATCACATCACTTGCACACACATACACACACAATTTCGATGGCTCTCTCCATCGATCTTGCACCCACCCACTTGATCCTCTCTTCGACTCTATCGATATCTATGACCCCTCCCTCTCTTCTTGTGGATCGCTCGACCCTCTATATATGATATGGATAGGCCTCCATTTCACACACATTGCATGCAAAATTTTGTTTGAGATGTCATCGACACATATTCCCACAAATACATTCACGAAATCAACCCCCCCAAACAAAATAACACTCATGAACGCACACACCATCTGTCTAGGTTTGTATCTCTCTCTCACACACCCACGTAGGTGGGGGACGTGCATGGAGAGAAGAGGTGCACGCACGGCGCACGTACTCCCGTCTCTTTCCCAACCACACCCGCCTGGATACACGGTGGAGCTCATTTCTGTACGAAAAGGCAGCCCACGTGGTAATTTGGCACGTGTACTGGTTGTCCACTTGATGGAGGGAGGATCGTCTACCACGAGTGAACAAACAAATTGCGACTTGACGTGTTATGTTAAAAAAAGAGGCAAACCATGTGGGGCCTACCTTATAGGCAAGGCTCTATACACTGGAGTACTTTTGATGTGTCTCGTCAACTCGCAGAACGAGGAGAAGCTTTCTTCGTACGCCATCTCCCCCGCCCATGGGAGCGGTGGCTCGCAGGATGAGGTGAAGCTTGCTCTCCATTTCAGTTTACAAGTCCTGCGCATATACCTTGGTTGCCAATTTTATCACCCTAATATAATCGGTATAACACAAAAATTATACCGTTTGAAAATCAAACATTTGGAGTTTATATTGGTATATTTCTTGTAATATATGACTTGTATTAGGTTGGTCAAATTGACGACCTAGGGGTTAGCCTGTTCGCTCATCAAACTTGAGGTCTCGGGTTCGATAACTACACTTGAGCATAATTTTGTTTTTGTTCGACTTCTTTCTTCCACCCAATGACAGGTAGGCCCCGCATGACAGAGAGAGAAAGTGATCTGGGGCGGTGCCAGGAGGATTCTTTGACTTGTAAAAATGGATGGATACGGAGCTATATGATCTCGTAGTGACCGTATAATCACCTCATCACGTATAAGCTGCAGCCTTGGCGCTTGTTTTCTAGGGTTTGCACTCTTCACACTCTCTCTTCAGTATATATATACACGTTGGAGCCTCAGCGCTTGTAGTTGCTCTCTTCACACTCTCTCACCCTCTCCAAATCTAAACAAGACTTCATTGGCCTCTCTCTCTCCCCTCACTACTGGTCAAAGAGCCAGCAGGATCTGTCCACAGGAAAGGAGGCTTAACGCTGTCGCCGTCGGCGAGGGAGGGCATCCACTACCTGTGCAGCTATTCACTTTCACCCAGCGGTGGCGTAGAAGGGCCTCCAACCCCTTCTTCTTCGCCGCCATACATAGTGTGGGCCGAACGGCCTCTGGTCGCCCACCGAACCACACCCCAAGAACCTTATGGTATAATTTACTTATTCCACATGCATTGCTCTAGCCGCATGTGGGCCTTTTCGCTTCTGCACTCGAATCTAGGTGTTGGATCAAACAGGAAAGTAGTGGGGAAAGTTGTATAGCATGAATCTAGGACATGCTTCAAAGAGGAAAGGAATGGGGGAAAGTAGTGGGGAAAGTTGTATAGCATGAATCTAGGACGTGGTTCAAAAAGGAAAGGAAGGGGGGAAAGTAGTGGGGAAAGTTGTATAGCATGAATCTAAGACGTGGTTCAAAGAGGAAAGGAATGGGGGAAAGTAGTGGGGAAAGTTGTATAGCATGAATCTAGGACGTGGTTCAAAGAGGAAGGGAAGGGGGAAAGTACTAGTACATACTGGCTATCCAGCACATACGTTGGTCGAAAAGGGAAAACAGTGAGAAACACAGTACGCACATCTGTAACAAACTAAGCTTTTGTTTTGGGGGACAAGGTTGTAGAGCTTGAGCAGGACTAGATTTGCTGCGTTCACATAGGGAAAGGTGTCTAAAGATAACAAAACTGGGACCAACACAAATATGCTCCTTGGTTGTTTGTTCTTTGTTGCAACAGACTATGCATCACCTCTTCATACTGTACATCGGTAGATGCACATGGTGCTCGTGCGTCCACTATCCCGTGCAACTCTTTAGCTGTTGTTAATCTAAGGCCCTGTTTGGTTAAAAACTCCCTAGTCCCTACCTGCTTGGTTCCAGGGACTAAACATGGACTAGAGGTTATTAAATGACATGCTAAAAGACCATGTTACCCATAGTAATGAACTAATAGAGACAAGGTGCGATGCAGGGCAGGGGCAACTGTTGGAAAAAGTCCCAAAAAGACTCTTCCTCGGGGTCTTCTTTCTTTAGTCCCAAATGCCCACTTTTAGTCCCTAAAAGTCCCTCCTGTTTGGTTTAGATGGGACTGACATGGAGTTTTTTTAGTCCCTACACCAAAATGTCCCTGTAAACAAACACCCTCTAATAATGCCGTTGGAAAATTAATGCAATGCCATAGTTAAAAGCAAATTACATGTTTAACGAATTTTATTGTTAATATAATCTCTCTGTTAATATTAGTCAATGCCACCGTTTGAGAAATGCTACTGTCTTGCTTTCTTTCCCATTTAGATAAGTTAGATGCTTCTTTTTCTTGGCTTCTGTGTCATCCACCATTATTGACCACTAGTTGTTTCCTTTGCACCTCTGTGTAAATAGGGTTATCTACTTCACCTCATTGCTATTGTGACCTTTTGTTGCACTACACAAAACACTTTTGTTTTAAGAGTGTTTTGTGCAGTTTAACCAAAATGTCACACCGACAATGTTGTTTGATTGCTTGATCTTATTGGAACTGCACAAGAGGAGATCTTACTTCCTATCCATGTTGGCAAATTTGGTTCAGATCTTCTTCTTGTGAGTTGTTTGAATTCCATGTCATGAGAGGTCAGTACTAGCCTTCTTTCACATGATTCTGCAGTGTGCTTTCATTTGTTGTGCTACTTGTATGGTAATGTTGCTTGATTTTAGTGAACTGCACAAATGGAGACAAGACTTCCAATCTGTATGTGCACCGTAATATCCCATTGAGGTAAGATAAGGATATTCACAACTGTTGGCCTGTATTTTGCCACTTTCATCAGAAAATTAATGTCATTGTTTAGTGCTATACTTGTTCTCCCTAATTGACATGCCAAATCTTACATTGAAGGCGAAGCTTGTCTTTTATTGAACCAAGTGATGAAGGGGAAGAACAAGCGGAAGAAAAACAAAAATCAACTCCCGGTGCTATAATGAAGCACTGGAACTGTGATGACACAAGTAATGGTATAGTGTTGCATCTTAATTTATTGCTATGGCTGGAACTAGCAATTGTTTTGCCACTGATTTGATGCCACTCTTAATGTAATATGTAATTATCTCTACTTGTGCAAACAAGGATCTTCTTTGAAGATACCATATATTTTAGTGGAACTGCACAAGAAGATGTTGGAAACATTAAACTAATTGAGGAGTATATAGTAAGCCTGGCCACCACAGTAGATAGCAATAGATGGTTCCAGAGAAGTGCTTCATCTGTATGCTCTACACAATAAGCCTCCTGACAAAGGTAGTTACTCGCCCACGGATTTCATCCATATGATTGAGTTTTGTCATCTCTATTGGTGTTGTGCTACTATTTAGATACTGTCATGAGAAAGTGGTATTGTCCTTGAGAAATGCTTCATCTGTGCTATTTTAAATATTTCCTTTCCTTTTTTTCTAGCAAACAGGGATGCTAGCATTTATTTGTCCTCTTGTCTTTGCACAATAGGATCATCCTCCTCTGAAGAATAATATGGAGTACGTGAAGTGAGTAGTTCCGATTATGCCAGGATGAAGAAGCCCTGTCTATCTTCTCATCAGAAGGAGCAGTTGAAGGATGGTTACATTACTCCCCACAAGACCAAACTAACTTCAGCTCAGAAGGACTGAGAAATCTCCATTTTCTTGCTGTGATGCGCAAGTACAATGTTGTTCTAGGATTCTTTCCGGTGAGTTCCATTTTTCCAGAAGTGTGCTCTACATGGACCATGTAGGTGCCTGTTTAAACTATCAATTCATAGTACAATTTGCTTTATACTAATCACCTTTTTTTGTATTTGTGCAAACAGGGGTGCTCAGCTTGATTTCAATGGGAACTGCACAAAATGTTCATGAATACATTGCATCATTCATTTCCACCACAAGAAAGGAAGTGCCGATAAGTTCAAGGCGTTGCAACATATAAGGGCGAAATCATACAAGCTACACACGAATTTTGTTGATTTTGGTGGAACTGCACAAAAAGAATAGCTGGTTTATTTAGCACGAGGTGCCATGTCAATGTCCGAACTGATGGCAAACCCTGCCCATTCCACAATCATAGGCATTTGATATTTTGGAATGGGACAAGCTTGTCAAATTTTGCTCATTAATGTTAGCAAGAAGACATGCGTTTGATATTTTCGAATGGGACGCCCTTTGCTGTCAGCAGCGTCGATCGATTTTTCTTTATTCTTTAGTTGTGAAGTAAATATTGGCTTTGACATGTGAATCGCTGAGATGCATAATCATCAATTGTTTTGAATGTTCTATATGAATTGTCAGGCCTGTGTGTTTGATTGCAATGTACATGAACGCTAAAAAGCTGCTCAAATTCTTTGTACTCCTTCTGTTCCTTTTTACTTCGCACATTGTGAAAGTGCATACTTTTTTCTATAAGATTGGTCAAAGTAGAGATACTTTGACTGCAGACAAAACTTGTATGCAGACTAGAAAGGGCCGGAGGGAGTACATGTGAAACTGCTGCAAACGAGGTGATCACCCTGGGAATAATGCTAGTACGTATTGTTTTGCATGTTCATCCAATGCCAGTGATACAAGAATTCGAACTAATTGAAATAAATTCATTCATACACGGTCGGATTTCATATAAACATGCCGGATTTCATTACATTTTATACATTCTTGAACTAAAAGGGGTGCACTGGAGGTATAATTAATTAACCGAAGCTACCCACCTGTGTCCGGCTGAGCTGAGCAGAAGCTTATTCTCCAGTGGACTGAGCTTAGTGACTTAACTACAGGTGCAGTTGTGTAACTGACGTGTGGCCCAGATGCCTGTTGGGCCCATGTGTCAGTCAGCGAACTGCACCAGCAGTTAAATAGAACCAGCGTCCTTCTCCAACATAGCTCTCTGACTCCATGTCGCCGCCAAGAAGCTAATTGGCCGTCAATGGTCAACCCGCCTAGCTTGGCTTCAACCGGAGGGTAGCAGCGGTGGCCTTACTTGGACCCGAGCGGCGATGACCTACCGTGTTCTACTCGTCCTCATTTTTCTGTGTGGCGTGGCCTTGTTGGTAGCGGGGCGGGGCCTCGACGGAGCCGGCGATGTCCTCTATCTCATTGCCGGTGGGGCGGGAGAAATCCTCCCCCTCGTTGCCAGACGGGTAGGGCCTCGGCTGAGCCGGCAATGTCCTCTGCCTTGTTGTTGGTGGGGCGGGGCCTCAGCGGAGTAGGGCCTCCGCCTCGGTGCCGTCGGGGCGGGGCCTCGGCGGAGCCGGCGATGTCCTCTATCTCGTTGCCGGCGGGGCGGCGCCTCGACGGAGCAAGGGCAATCCTCCCCCTTATTGCCGGCAGGGTGGGGCCTCGGCTGAGCCGGCGATGTTCTCTGCCTCGTTGTTGGCGGGTGGGGCCTCGGCGGAGCTGGCAGTGTGCTCTGCCTTGTTGTTGGCGCCGCGGGGCCTCGGCGGAGCAGGGCCTCGTCGACGCCAACGGAGCGGGGACTCGTCAGAGCCAGCATTGTCCTCTGCCTCGTCCTCGGTCTCGCCAAACAGCGCCTCGCCCGCTTCATCGCCCTCTTTGTAGGCAGCCGTAGCCTCCGCCACCCGCATGTGGGACCGACAGTGCTCGAGGCGGCCCTCGCGGGCGGAGCGGTACGAGTCGAGCAGCGCCTCCTGCTTCGCCCGCTCCGTGGCGATCTGCTCCTCCGCCTGCAGGTGCTCCTGGAGGAGATGGTGGTTATAGGCGGCGTCGGCCTGCGCCTCCTAGAATTGCTCCTCACGCTTCTGCCTCACCGTGTCCATGTATTGGGCACGGGCCTCACCGATGGTCATGGTGCAATGCACCGACGAGGATGGCATAGAGGAGGGGGTTGGCGCCGGATCATCGACTACCATGTTCTCCATTGGGACACTGTCATCCTCTGGCTGGCTGCCGGCCAGACAGCCGGCGGCAATGGCTGCCATCTCCTTGTGGTCCGTCGTCCGCCCGTCCCGAAGAGCGCTGGAGCGCGAGGAAGCCATGGTGGGCAGTAGTGGTGTGGATAGGAGAAAGGAAACAGAGGCATATGATTGCGGCTATGGCCGGCACAATAGATTATATAGCAATGATGGGCGGCGGAGGGACGGACGTGTGGCGCTGGAGTAGCCGCCTCGGCAAACGCGTATCATTAATGTGAGCGGCAGACGGACGGACGGACGACACTTGTGTCGTTTGAAGGCGGAGCAATCGCCTTCACCGGGAAGCAGGGCGGGAGGCGTTGACCGTTTTGGACGGAAAGCGTGTGCGGGCGAGGGAGGCGGTCTGGGTGGGCCAGGACAGTCAGACTCGTGCTTGGCAGCGGGTCGGTCCAGCAGCCGGACATGCTGGCTCGCCAGCAAGCTCGCTGAGCTGAGCAACGACAATCAGATAATGGATGTAGCTTTCGACCAGGAGCTGGCGCCACTATCCAAGCCAGTTCATGCCGTGTTCACCATAGAGCAGGTGCGGCCGCACTTCGACGCCCTAATGGTGGAAGAGCTACCAGCGCAGGAGAACCTGAGCAGCCTGCAACTCCGTCTCCTCAACGAGCACCGGTGAACAAGCGAACGACAATGCCATCGCGGACATGTGGCCCTATGATCCTGGCTTCCCGAATGAGCAGCGGGCGCTGCATCAGACCATCCGTAGGGCCCACGAGGCCCTCTCTGTCATCTTTCAGTTGTTGCGCTCGCCGTGGCACTGCCGTCTCGCGTTGTCAACATGGTCGATGGACATGAGGAATGAGGAGATGACTTTACTTGGAGAGGATGACAGTGGGGACCCAGCAGGGCCATAGCCGCACATACGCAAGTGCCTCCTTATTATATACAACTGATTTTTTTTGCTTCCTCCTGGTTTCTGACATCACGGTCCCACACCATTGTCAACTTATGTAGTCAATAATGAGAGAATTGCACAAGGGGCGGCCGACAGCTGGGACCAAGCAGCTCGAGCAGTATTTGTGTTTTTGAGGTGTGAGCACTGCAGAGTTTTTGTTGAGCGATGTTTTCGTTGTTGTTTAGAGGAGAGCAGGGTATTAACTGGGCGGGTTGTGGCCCGTCTAGCCCAGGCCAGATATCCAGCCCAGATATTATTATTTTTCAAGCTGAAAGTGGCTAGCCCAGCTATACTTTTTTTTGAGGAATACCCAGGCAAGGTCGACTTGTTACTCTCTGGCCCGCTGGGCTGCAAATCTTTCCTTGGAGGGATGCATTAGGCTTAACAAGAAAATGGGCTTGAAGAAATAATAAATGGGATGTAATTATCAAAACTGGGCAGTAACTATAAAAAAATGCACCAAACACGTAATTACTTTATAAAATATTATTTTTGGATATTGAAAATTTTAATTTCATTAATTGTTGCACACGCAATGTTTCATTTGATTTTTACGTAATACAAATTTATATTGAAGTTGTATTTAATCTGACTAGAATTTCGGGATAAAAATATTTCGGATCCCATCAAAATGTGGGAAATTTTATTGAATTCTGTTTTGAATGGTTGGTTGAAATTGTTAATCGTTGTCCTAGCTAGAAAATGGGTTGTACTTTTAACAAACTGTAAATGGGCTATAATAAATTCATTAGAATTCAAAAATGGGCTGCACATTCTTACAAATCTCAAATGGGCTATAAGTTCTCTCCCACACACTTGTGGACTTACTAAGTTGACGCGTCCCCTCAAAAAAAAATAAGTTGACTCGTATGCAAGGCTTTGTCAGCTTATAGTCAACACACGGTTCTAGCAGCAGTGGCAGTTGGATGTCCATCCAACGGATGCCGTGCTTCTTCTTTAATCTCAGATATTCTAGCTTCACCTGCCCAAAAAATGATTCCTCCCCCTGACATCTGGGGCGCACCGTTTCGGAAGCTGACCTGTGAGCCTACTAAGTTGATGCGTACCAAGGGCCTTGTCAACTAAGTCAATATAAATGATTCTAGCTGCAGTGACTGTACGATGTCCATCCAACGGCCGTCGTGCTTCTTCAACCTCTGGTCTTCTTGCTCCAGCCGCCCAAACCAGCGCCGGTCATGCCGCCTGCTCCTGCCTCCCGTGGCCGGCTGTGCTGCCACGGAGGCCTCACCGCCTCCTACTAATCCCACCGCTGGCCAGGCCATCCCTCCACTCACCCACACCCCCTGTTATTCTACGGCGACGACAGCCTCACACCATAGCCGAACCAATGAACCCTTGTACTCCTCTTTGCGTGGGCATCCACTGCCGCGTCTTCCCCGGCTCCATGTCGTCCCCTTCCTAGGCCTCGCTGTCGTCCACTACCATGGTGCTCTCGATGCAGCATGGTTAATGTGGTCAACGACCGACTTCCATCGGAAGAGTACTATACATGGAGAGGCTGACAGCTGGGTCCACGGTCGCAGCTGATACGTCTCCAACGTATCTATAATTTTTGGTTGCTCCATGCTACCTTATCTACTGTTTTGGACTATATTGGGCTTTATTTTCCACTTTTATATTACTTTTGGGACTAACCTATTAACCGGAGGCCCAACCCAGAATTGCTGTTTTTTGCCTTTTTCAGTATTTCGAAGAAACGTAATATCAAACGGAGTCCAAACGGAATGAAACCTTCGGGATCGTGATTTTCCAACCAAACATGATCCAGGAGACTTGGAACCTACTCCAAGCAGTGTCCGAGGAGGTCACAAGGGTGGAGGGCGCCCCCTGGGCGCGCCCCCTACCTCGTGGGCCCCTCGGAGCTCCACCGACGTACTCCTTCCTCCTATATATACCTACGTATCCCTGAACGATCAGAACAGGAGCCAAAAACCTAATTCCACCGCCGCAACCTTCTGTATCCACGAGATCCCATCTTGGGGCCTGTTCCGGAGCTCCGCCGGAGGGGGCATCCACGACGGAGGGCTTCTACATCATCACCATAGCCCCTCCGATGAAGTGTGAGTAGTTTACTTCAGACCTTCGGGTCCATAGCTAGTAGCTAGATGGCTTCTTCTCTCTTTTTGGATCTCAATACAATGTTCTCCCCCTCTCTCATGGAGATCTATTTGATGTAATCTTCTTTTTGCGGTGTGTTTGTTGAGACCAATGAATTGTGGGTTTATGATCCAGTATTATCTATGGAAAATATTTGATTCTTCTCTACATTCTTTTATGTATGATTGAGTTATCTTTGCAAGTCTCTTCGAATTATCCTTTTTGGTTGGGCTAACTAGATTGGTAGTTCTTGCAATGGGAGAAGTGCTTAGCTTTGGGTTCAATCTTACAGTGTCCTTACCCAGTGACAGAAGGGGCAGCAAGGAACGTATTGTATTGTTGCCATCGAGGATAACAAGATGGGGTTTTTATCATATTGCATGAATTTATCCCTCTACATCATGTCATCTTGCTTACGGCATTACTCTGTTTTTACTTAATACTCTAGATGCATGCTGGATAGCGGTCGATGAGTGGAGTAATAGTAGTAGATGCAGAATCGCTTCGATCTACTTGTCTCGGACGTGATGCCTATATACATGATCATTGCCTAGATATACTCATAACTATGCTCAATTCTGTCAATTTCTCAACAGTAATTTGTTCACCCACCGTAGAATACTTATGCTCTTGAGAGAAGCCACTAGTGAAACCTATGGCCCCCGGGTCTATTCTCATCATATCAATCTATATCACTTTATTTACTATCTTTGATTTTACTTTGCCTTTACTTTTTACTTTGCATCTATCTATCAAAAATACCAAAAATAATATCTCTACCAGATCTCACTCTCGTAAGTGACCGTGAAGGGATTGACAACCCCTAAGCGTTGGTTGCGAGTTGCTATCATTTTGTGTACATACGAGGGACTTGTGCGTGGTCTCCTACTGGATTGATACCTTGGTTCTCAAAAACTGAGGGAAATACTTACGCTACTTTGCTGCATCATCCTCTCCTCTTCGGGGAAATCCAACGCAGTGCTCAAGAGGTAGCAAGAAGAATTTCTGGCGCCGTTGCTGGGGAGGCTCACGCAAGCAAGTCAACCATACCAAGTACCCATCGCAATCCCTATCTCTCGCATTACATTATTTGCCATTTGCCTCTCGTTTTCCTCTCCCCCACTTCACCCTTGCCGTTTCATTTGCCCTCTCTTTCCCAATCTCCTCCTCTCTTTCCCGTTTGCCTTTTTCCCTTTGCCTTTCTGCTTGCTCGTGTGTTAGTTTGCTTGTCGTCATGACTAGTTTCATATGATCTCCGTTATCTCCCGAGAATGAAGTCTTAAATTTTAAACAAAGGGAGGGAGAAAGTCTAAAAGATGCTTGGTATAGAATTTGCAATGCTCAAAATAAATCTACCAGGAAGCAATCTACTTCAGTTCTTCTTCACAATTTTTACGTAGGTGCTAATCCTTGGTATAGATATATCCTTGATACCAATACTGGAGGGAATTTTTTGGTAGCCATACTTTTGATTCTTATAATGCTTTAATAGATATATTTGGCTCACCACCTCTTTTGATTAATGGAACTACGTTAACTTTGGAGCATGTTATGCAATGACTTGAAATTATTGTGAATAAAGTTGCTACCATTGAATCTATTGAAAATCTTGATAAAAAGATCCATAATCAAATTACCAAATATGGATCTAATGTAGGAATGACTTTGAAAAATATTAAAGAAAAAGATCCCATAGTCAATGAGAAAATAAATCTAGACTCCACAAGAATCGATAAACTTGAGGGTATCATTACCAACTTGGGAACCGCTTTTTCTTCCGTGCAAAATACTCCAAGTTTGTCTACTAAAAATACTAAGCTTATTTATGTTCCTAAGAATAAGGGTGAATCATCTAGTAAGGAAACTGCGGATCTTAAATCTATAAGCGTTCATCCCAATCTTTTTTCCATCATTAAGGAACCTTTTGCTATAGATGAATTTTTCAATCTTTTGCATAAAAAATTGACAATTACTAGAAAGAAAGAAAATTCCAAAGGAGGTAGATGCCTCATTGAAGAATTGCCTACCAAAGATGGCAATACCTAGATCTATCCTTACTTTTATGCCTAGCTAGGGGCGTTAAACGATAGCGCTTGTTGGGAGGTAACCCAATTTTACTTTGTGTTTTTTGTTTTTGCTTCTGTTTAGGAATAAATAATCCATCTAACTTCTGTTTGGTTGTGGTTTTATGTTTTAATTAGTGTTTGTGCCAAGTAGAACCTATAGGATAACCTACGATGATAGTTGATTTGATTCTGCTAAAAAACAGAAACTTTGCGCGCACGAATTTAGTTATGATAAATCACAGGAACGAGATTTTGCGTTAATTCTTCTTGATTCTGATCAATAAAAAAAGTTTCCAGGACATCCTATTTTGGTAGAATTTTTAGAGTTCCAGAAGTTTGCGTTAGTTACAGATTGCTACAGACTGTTCTGTTTTTGACAGATTCTGTTTTTCGTGTGTTGTTTGCTTATTTTGATGAATCTATGGCTAGTAAATTAGTTTATAATCCATAGAGAAGTTGGAATACAGTAGGTTTAACACCAATATAAATAAAGAATGAGTTCATTACAGTACCTTGAAGTAGTCTTTTGTTTTCTTTCTCTAACGGAGCTCACGAGATTTCTGTTGAGTTTTGTGTTGTGAAGTTTTCAAGTTTTGGGTGAATTCTTTTGATGGATTATGGAACAAGGAGTGGCAAGAGCCTAAGATTGGGGATGCCCATGGCACCCCAAAGATAATCCAAGGACACCAAAAAGTCAAAGCTTGGGGATGCCCCGGAAAGCATCCCCTCTTTCGTCCACTTCCATCGGTAATTTACTTGGAGCTATATTTTTATTCACCAACACGATATGTGTTTTGCTTGGAGCGTCTTCTATTATTTATGACTTTGTTTGTTAGTCTACCGCAATCATCCTTGTTGTACACACCTTTTGAGAGAGCCATACATGAATTGGAATTTGTTAGAATAGTCTATGTGCTTCACTTATATCTTTTGAGCTTGATAGTTTTGCTCACGGTGCTTCACTTATATCTTTTGAGCGTGATAATTTTTGCCCTAGTGCTTCACTTAGATCTTTTAAAGCACGGTGGTGGATTTGTTTTAAAGAAACAATTTATCTCTCATGCTTCACTTAGATTATTTTGAGAGTCTTTAATAGCATGGTAATTTGCTTAATGTTAATATACTTGGTGTTCAAGATATGTGAAACTTTTCTTTTGAGTGAATTGAATACTAAGATAAGTTTGATGCTTGATAATTGTTTTGAGATGTGGAGGTGATAATATCAAAGTCGTGCTAGTTGGGTGATTATGAATTTGAGAAATACTTGTACTGAAGTTTGCAAGTCCCGTAGCATGCACGTATGGTTAAAGTTGTGTAACAAATTTGAAACATGAAGTGTACTTGGCTTGTGCATCCTTATGAGTGGTGGTCGGGGACGAGCGATGGTCTTTTCCGACCAATCTATCCCCCTAGGAGCATGCGTGTAGTACTTGAATTTTTGATGACTTCTAAATTTTTGCAATAAGTATATGAGTTCTTTTGACTAATGTTGAGTCCATGGATTATACGCACTCTCACCTTTCCACCTTTGCTAGCCTCTTTGGTACCGTGCATTGCCCTTTCTCACCTTGAGAGTTGGCGCAAACTTCGTCGGTGCATCCAAACCCCGTGATACGATATACTCTATCACACATAAACCTCCTTATATCTTCCTCAAAACAGCCACCATACCTACCTATCATGGCATTTCCATAGCCATCCCGAGATATATTGCCATGCAACTTCCACCACCATCATCATGACATACATTAATTTTGTCATATTGCCATTGCATGATCTTGTAGTTGACATCGTATTTGTGGTAAAGCCACCATGCATTATTTTCCATACATGTCACTCTTGATTCATTGCACCATCCCGGTACACCGCCGGAGGCATTCATATAGAGTCATATCTTGTTCTAAGTTTCAAGTTGTAATCCTTATGTTGTAATCAATGGAAGTGTGATGATCATCATAATTAGAGCATTTCCCAAAGAAAAAAAAGAGAAAGGCCAAAAAGAAAAAAAGAAAGGCCCAAAAAAAAGAAAATAAAAAAAGAGAGGAGAAAAGGGCAATGCTACTATCTCTTTTTCCACACTTGTGCTTCAAAGTAGCACCTTGTTCTTCATGTAGTGAGTCTCATATGTTGTGCTTCAAAGTAGCACCTTGTTCCTCATGTAGTGAGTCTCATAAGTTGTCTTTTTATACTAGTGGGAATTTTTCATTATAGAACTTGGCTTGTATATTCCTACGATGGGCTTCCTCAAATGCCCTAGGTCTTCATGAGCAAGCGAGTTGGATGCACACCCACTAGTTTTCTTTTGTTGAGCATTCATAGCTCTAGTGCATCTGTTGCATGGCAATCCCTACTCCTCATGTTGACATCAATTGATGGGCATCTCCATAGCCCGTTGATTAGCCTCGTCAATGTGAGACTTTCTCCCTTTTTGTCTTCTCCACACAATCCCATCATCATATTCTATTCCACCCATAGTGCTATATCCATGGCTCACGCTCATGTATTGCGTAAAGGTTGAAAAAGTTTGAGATTATTTAAGTATGAAACAATTGCTTGGCTTGTCATCGGGGGTATAGAAGTTGGCAACATATTTGTGTGACGAAAATGAAGCATAGCCTAACTATATGATTTTGTAGGGATGAACTTTCTTTTGCCATGTTATTTTGAGAAGACATGATTGCTTTGATTAGTATGCTTGAAGTATTATTATTTTTGTGTCAATATGAACTTTTGTCTTGAATCTTTCAGATCTGAATATTCATACCACAATTAAGAAGATTTACATTGAAATTATGCCAAAGTATCACTCCGCATCAAAAATTCTTTTTTATCATTTACCTACTCTAGGACGAGCAGGAATTTAGCTTGGGGATGCCTGATACGTCTCCAACGTAACTATAATTTTTGATTGCTCCATGCTACTTTATCTACTGTTTTGAGCTATATTGGGTTTTATTTTCCACTTTTATATTACTTTTGGGACTAACCTATTAACCGGAGGCCCAACCCAGAATTGCTGTTTTTTGCCCTTTTCAGTATTTCAAAGAAACAGAATACCAAACCGAGTCCAAACGGAATGAAACCTTCGGGATGGTAATTTTCAACCAAACGTGATCCAGGAGACTTGGACCCTACTCCAAGCAGTGTCTGAGGAGGTCACGAGGGTGGAGGGCGCGCCCCTACCTCGTGGGCCCCTCGGAGCTCCACCGACGTACTCCTTCCTCCTATATATACCTATGTATCCCCGAACGATCAAAACAGGAGCCAAAAACCTAATTCCACCGCCGCAACCTTCTGTATCCACGAGATCCCATCTTGGGGCCTGTTCCGGAGCTCCGCCGGAGGGGGCATCCACGACGGAGGGCTTCTACATCATCACCATAGCCCCTCCTATGAAGTGTGAGTAGTTTACTTCAGACCTTCGGGTCCATAGCTAGTAGCTAGATGGCTTCTTCTCTCTTTTTGGATCTCAATACAATGTTGTCCCCCTCTCTCGTGGAGATCTATTCGATGTAATCTTCTTTTTGTGGTGTGTTTGTTTAGACTGATGAATTGTGGGTTTATGATCCAATATTATCTATGGAAAATATTTGATTCTTCTCTGAATTCTTTTATGTATGATTGAGTTTTCTTTGCAAGTCTCTTCGAATTATCCTTTTTGGTTTGGCAAACTAGATTGGTATTTCTTGCAATGGGAGAAGTGCTTAGCTTTGGGTTCAATCTTGCAGTGTCCTTACCCAGTGACAGAAGGGGCAGCAAGGCACGTATTGTATTGTTGCCATCGAGGATAACAAGATGGTTTTTTTATCATATTGCATGAATTTATCCCTCTACATCATGTCATCTTGCTTATGGTGTTACTCTGTTTTTACTCAATACTCTAGATGCATGCTGGATAGCGGTCGATGAGTGGAGTAATAGTAGTAGATGCAGAATCGTTTCGATCTACTTGTCTCGGACGTGATGCCTATATACATGATCATTGCCTAGATATACTCATAACTATGCTCAATTCTGTCAATTGCTCAACGGTAATTTGTTCACCCACCGTAGAATACTTATGCTCTTGAGAGAAGCCACTAGTGAAACCTATGCCCCCGGGTCTATTCTCATCATATCAATCTATATCACTTTATTTACTTGCTTTGTTTTTACTTTGCCTTTGCTTTTTTACTTTGCATCTATCTATCAAAAATACCAAAAATATTATCTCTATCAGATCTCACTCTCGTAAGTGACCGTGAAGGGATTGACAACCCCTAAGCGTTGGTTGCGAGTTGCTATCGTTTTGTGTAGGTACGAGGGACTTGTGCGTGGTCTGCTACTGGATTGATACCTTGGTTCTCAAAAACTGAGGGAAATACTTACGCTACTTTGCTGTATCATCCTCTCCTCTTCGGGGAAATCCAACGCAGTGCTCAAGAGGTAGCAAGAAGAATTTCTGGCGCCGTTGCCAGGGAGGCTCACGCAAGCAAGTCAACCATACCAAGTACCCATCGCAATCCCTATCTCTCGCATTACATTATTTGCCATTCACCTCTCGTTTTCCTCTCCCCACTTCACCCTCACCGTTTCATTTGCCCTCTATTTCCCAATATCCTCCTCTCTTTCCCGTTTGCCTTTTTCCCTTTGCCTTTCTGCTTGCTCGTGTGTTAGTTTGCTTGTCATCATGACTAGTTTCATATCATCTCCGTTATCTCCCGAGAATGAAGTCTTAAATTTTAAACAAAGGGAGGGAGAAAATCTAAAAGATGCTTGGTATAGAATTTGCAATGCTCAAAATAAATCTACCAGAAAGCAATCTACTTCAGTTCTTCTTCGCAATTTTTACGTAGGTGCTAATCCTTGGTATAGATATATCCTTGATACCATTACCGGAGGGAATTTTTTGGGTAGACATACTTTTAATTCTTATAATGCTTTAATAGATATATTTGGCTCACCACCTCTTTTGATTAATGGAACTACGTTTACTTTGGAGCATGTTATGCAAAGACTTGAAATCATTGAGAATAAAGTTGCTACCATTGAATCTATTGAAAATCTTGATAAAAAGATCCATAATCAAATTACCCAATATGGATCTAAGGTAGGAATGACTTTGAAAAATATTAAAGAAAAAGATCCCATAGTCAATGAGAAAATAAATCTAGACTCCACGAGAATCGATAAACTTGAGGGTATCATTACCAACTTGGGAACCGCTTTTTCTTCCGTGCAAAATACTCCAAGTTCGTCTACTAAAAATACTAAGCTTATTTATGTTCCTAAGAATAAGGGTGAATCATCTAGTAAGGAAACTGCGGATCTTAAATCTATAAGCGTTCATCCCAATCTTTTTTCTATCATTAACGAACCTTTTGCTATAGATGAATTTTTCAATCTTTTGCCTAAAAAATTGACAATTACTAGAAAGAAAGAAAATTCCAAAGGAGGTAGATGCCTCATTGAAAAATTGCCTACCAAAGATGGCAATACCTAGATCTATCCTTGCTTTTATGCCTAGCTAGGGGCGTTAAACGATAGCGCTTGTTGGGAGGCAACCCAATTTTATTTTGTGTTTTTTGTTTTTGCTTCTGTTTAGGAATAAATAATCCATCTAACTTCTGTTTGGATGTGGTTTTATGTTTTAATTAGTGTTTGTGCTAAGTAGAACCTATAGGATAACCTACGATGATAGTTGATTTGATTCTGCTGAAAAACAGAAACTTTGCGCGCACGAATTTAGTTATGATAAATCACAGGAACGTGCTTTTGCGTTGATTCTTTTTGATTCTGATCAATAAATAAATTGTCCAGGACTTCCTATTTTGGTAGAATTTTTAGAGTTCCAGAAGTTTGCGTTAGTTACAGATTGCTACAGACTGTTCTGTTTTTGACAGATTCTGTTTTTCGTGTGTTGTTTGCTTATTTTGATGAATCTATGGCTAGTAAATTAGTTTATAATCCATAGAGAAGTTGGAATACAGTAGGTTTAACACCAATATAAATAAATAATGAGTTCATTACAGTACCTTGAAGTAGTCTTTTGTTTTCTTTCTATAACGGAGCTCACGAGATTTCTGTTGAGTTTTGTGTTGTGAAGTTTTCAAGTTTTGGGTGAATCCTTTTGATGGATTATGGAACAAGGAGTGGCAAGAGCCTAAGCTTGGGGATACCCATGGCATCCCAAAGATAATCCAAGGACACCAAAAATTCAAAGCTTGGGGATGCCCCGGAAGGCAGCCCCTCTTTCGTCCACTTCCATCGGTAATTTACTTGGAGCTATATTTTTATTCACCAACATGATATGTGTTTTGCTTGGAGCGTCTTGTATTATTTGTGTCTTTGCTTGTTAGTCTACCACAATCATCCTTGCTGTACACACCTTTTGAGAGAGCCATACATGAATTGGAATTTGTTAGAATAGTCTATGTGCTTCACTTATATCTTTTGAGCTTGATAGGTTTGCTCATGGTGCTTCACTTATATCTTTTGAGCGTGATAATTTTTGCTCTAGTGCTTCACTTAGATCTTTTAGAGCACGGTGGTGGATTTTTTTAAAAGAAACTATTGATCTCTCATGCTTCACTTAGATTATTTTGAGAGTCTTTAATAGCATGGTAATTTGCTTAATGTTAATAAACTTGGTGTTCAAGATATGTGAAACATTCTTTTGAGTGAATTGAATACTAAGATAAATTTGATGCTTGATAATTGTTTTGAGATGTGGAGGTGATAATATCAAAGTCGTGCTAGTTGGGTGATTATGAATTTGAGAAATACTTGTGTTGAAGTTTGCAAGTCCCGTAGCATGCACGTATGGTTAAAGTTGTGTAACAAATTTGAAACATGAAGTGTACTTGGCTTGTGCATCCTTATGAGTGGCGGTCGGGGACGAGCGATGGTCTTTTCCTACCAATCTATCCCCCTAGGAGCATGCGTGTAGTACTTGAATTTTTGATGACTTCTAAATTTTTGCAATAAGTATATGAGTTCTTTTGACTAATGTTGAGTCCATGGATTATACACACTCTCACCTTTCCACCTTTGCTAGCCTCTTCGGTACCGTGCGTTGCCCTTTCTCACCTTGAGAGTTGGCACAAACTTCGCCGGTGCATCCAAACCCCGTGATACGATATACTCTATCACACATAAACCTCCTTATATCTTCCTCAAAACAGCCACCATACCTACCTATCATGGCATTTCCATAGCCATTCCGAGATATATTGCCATGCAACTTCCACCACCATCATCATGACATACATTACTTTTGTCATATTGCCATTGCCTGATCTTGTAGTTGACATCGTATTTGTGGCAAAACCACCATGCATTATTTTCCATACATGTCACTTTTGATTCATTGCACCATCCCGGTACACCGCCGGAGGCATTCATATAGAGTCATATCTTGTTCTAAGTTTCGAGTTGTAATCCTTATGTTGTAATCAATGGAAGTGTGATGATCATCATTACTAGAGCATTGCCCAAATAAAAAAAGGCCAAAAAGAAAAAAAGAAAGGCCCAAAAAAAGAAAATAAAAGAAGAGAGGAGAAAAGGGTAATGCTACTATCTCTTTTTCCACACTTGTGCTTCAAAGTAGCACCTTGTTCTTCATGTAGTGAGTCTCATATGTTGTGCTTCAAAGTAGCACCTTGTTCCTCATGTAGTGAGTCTCATAAGTTGTCTTTTTATACTAGTGGGAATTTTTCATTATAGAACTTGGCTTGTATATTCCTACGATGGGCTTCCTCAAATGCCCTAGGTCTTCATGAGCAAACGAGTTGGATGCACACCCACTAGTTTTCTTTTGTTGAGCATTCATAGCTCTAGTGCATCTGTTGCATGGCAATCCCTACTCCTCATGTTGACATCAATTGATGGGCATCTCCATAGCCCGTTGATTAGCCTCGCCAATGTGAGACTTTCTCCCTTTTTGTCTTCTCCACACAATCCCATCATCATATTCTATTCCACCCATAGTGCTATATCCATGGCTCACGCTCATGTATTGCGTGAAGGTTGAAAAAGTTTGAGATTATTTAAGTATGAAACAATTGCTTGGCTTGTCATCGGGGGTATAGAAGTTGGCAACATATTTGTGTGACGAAAATGAAGCATAGCCTAACTATATGATTTTGTAGGGATGAACTTTCTTTTGCCATGTTATTTTGAGAAGACATGATTGCTTTGATTAGTATGCTTGAAGTATTATTATTTTTATGTCAATATGAACTTTTGTCTTGAATCTTTCAGATCTGAATATTCATATCACAATTAAGAAGATTTACATTGAAATTATGCCAAAGTATCACTCCGCGTCAAAAATTCTTTTTTATCATTTACCTACTCGAGGACGAGCAGGAATTAAGCTTGGGGATGCCTGATACGTCTCCAACGTATCTATAATTGTTGATTGCTCCATGCTACTTTATCTACTGTTTTGGACTATATTGGGCTTTATTTTCCACTTTTATATTACTTTTGGGACTAACCTATTAACCGGAGGCCCAGCCCAGAATTGCTGTTTTTTGCCTTTTTCAGTATTTCGAAGAAACAGAATATCAAACGGAGTCCAAACGGAATGAAACCTTCGGGATCGTGATTTTCCAACCAAACGTGATCTAGGAGACTTGGACCCTACTCCAAGCAGTGCCCGAGGAGGTCACGAGGGTGGAGGGCGCGCCCCCCTGGGCGCGCCCCCTACCTCGTGGGCCCCTCGGAGCTCCACCGACGTACTCCTTCCTCCTATATATACCTACGTATCCCCGAACGATCAGAACTGGAGCCAAAAACCTAATTCCACCGCTGTAACCTTCTGTATCCACGAGATCCCATCTTGGGGCCTGTTCCGGAGCTCTGCTGGAGGGGGCATCCACGACGGAGGGCTTCTACATCATCACCATAGCCCCTCCGATGAAGTGTGAGTAGTTTACTTCAGACCTTTTGGTCCATAGCTAGTAGCTAGATGGCTTCTTCTCTCTTTTTGGATCTCAATACAATGTTCTCCCCCTCTCTCGTGGATATCTATTCGATGTAATCTTCTTTTTGCGGTGTGTTTGTTGAGATCGATGAATTGTGGGTTTATGATCCAGTATTATCTATGGAAAATATTTGATTCTTCTCTGAATTCTTTTATGTATGATTGAGTTATCTTTGCAAGTCTCTTCGAATTATCCTTTCTGGTGTGGCCAACTAGATTGGTAGTTCTTGCAATGGGAGAAGTGCTTAGCTTTGGGTTCAATCTTGCGGTGTCCTTACCCAGTGACAGAAGGGGCAGTAAGGCACGTATTGTATTGTTGCCATCGAGGATAATAAGATGGTTTTTTTATCATATTGCATGAATTTATCCCTCTACATCATGTCATCTTGCTTACAGCGTTACTCTGTTTTTACTTAATACTCTAGATGCATGCTGGATAGCGGTCGATGAGTGGAGTAATAGTAGTAGATGCAGAATCGTTTCGATCTACTTGTCTCGGACATGATGCCTATATACATGATCATTGCCTAGATATACTCATAACTATGATCAATTCTGTCAATTGCTCAACAGTAATTTGTTCACCCACCGTAGAATACTTATGCTCTTGAGAGAAGCCACTAGTGAAACCTATGCCCCCAGGTCTATTCTCATCATATCAATCTATATCACTTTATTTACTTGCTTTGTTTTTACTTTGCCTTTACTTTTTACTTTGCATCTATCTATCAAAAATACCAAAAATATTATCTCTATCAGATCTCACTCTCGTAAGTGACCGTGAAGGGATTGACAACCCCTAAGCGTTGGTTGCGAGTTGCTATCGTTTTGTGTAGGTACGAGGGACTTGTGCGTGGTCTCCTACTGGATTAATACCTTGGTTCTCAAAAACTGAGGGAAATACTTACGCTACTTTGCTGCATCATCCTCTCCTCTTCGGGGAAGTCCAACGCAGTGCTCAAGAGGTAGCAGCAGCAAGGAAGTGTCTCCTTATTACGCGGAAAATAATGATTCCTCCACCTGACAGCAGGGACCCATGGGACGGGCCACCATATTTCGCGAAAAAACATTTCCCCCTGACTGTTGGGACCTACCAGCTACATCTTCGCACGCAAGAAAGTGCGTCCATATTACGGGCAAAAAAAAATGATTCGCTTCCTGACTATTGTGACCCACCAGCTACATCTTCGCACACAAGGAAGTGCCTGACAGTCGGGACCCACCTGGTTGAAGCGTACGTAGCATTGTCATTCTGGTCGCGAACATGTACGTACATACTGGTCGATGTAGAGGCGCGCACATGCCATAGTAGAGGCACGCACGTAGCATGTACACGTACGTACAACGGTCAGGGTGCAAGAAAGAAAATACGGCCACGTATGTACATACGGATGGGGTCTCGAACGCCTACTCACGCATACATACGGCTAGGGCTCGTGTACATGGTTGGGTTGGAACAGAGAAACTACGTCATCGTCGTGTTCATGGGGAGGCAACGGAATGCGTCGTGTTCATTGGGAGGCAACAGAATGCGTGGGAGCCAACGGGCTTGGACGGAACAACCGATGGAAATGCGGCCTGGCGTACCGCAGGACGGAGGAAACAGCCTTGTGTTCGACCGGCCATGGTCGAAACAGGATCCTGTTCATCGGGAGGGGTCTGGCGTACCGCAAAATGGAGGAAACGGACTTCTGTTGGACCTCCTACGGTCGAAACGGGGTCCTGTTGATTTGGAGGGGTGTGGCGTACCGCAAAACGGAGGAAACAGACTTGTGTTGGAGCGCTACGGTCGAAACGAGGGTCTTGTTCATTGGGAGGGGTGTGGCGTACCGCAAAACGGGACTCCACGAGATATTGTTCATCCCCACCGCCGACCTCCTCCAGCCTCCACGGGCTACCGTTCATACACCGTCGACCTCCTCTAGCCTCCACCTGCGACTGTTCATCCACGGGCTCCTGTTCATTCAGCCTCCACCGCGTGCTCCTCCACCTGCTACTGTTCAACCATCTCTCTCCACAGGCTACTGTTCAACCACCCCTCCATGGGCTACTATTCATCCAGCCCTCCACCGGCTACGTTCAACCACCCCTCCACAGGGTCGTCCTATTCATCCAGCCCTCCATGGGGTCCTGTTCATCCAGCCCCAACCGGCTCGATCGGGGTCATGTTCATCCAAATGCAACACCACAGGGTCCTGTTCATCCACCCCCACCAGGAGCTGTTCATCCAACCCCCCAACAACGCTCACTGTTCATCCAGAGGCAGCATCGATCGACTTCAGTTAGCAGTAGTAGCGAAGGAATCACTCGGGTTCAGTAATGTAGCTAGTGCAATTGCTCGGGTTCAGTTAGAGCCCAACGCCTCGCTCGGGTTCAGTTAGAGCCCAACGCCTCGCACCCATGCGCGTATGGTATGAGAGAAACTCGCATCGCTTGGCCCCCGACCACCCACCGTAACCGGGAACTCCCCGATATTTTCCTCGCCCTCGCTTCTACCGCAGTTTTTTCCATCATGGACGGCCCAAAGAATGTCATGCAGCTGCGTCTCCCGCCCGCCCAGGATGAAAAGCCCATTTTCTGTCATGATGTTTTGTCATAGAAGTAGGAGCCCACCACATCTATGATGATACTGGGTTTTGTCACAATTATTGTCATAGAAGTGTCATAAGTATGACAGAACAAAATTCGTTCAGACCAAAATGTCACGGATGTGTCTTTTTTTGTAGTGAGAGAGGGGGAGAGAGATGAGAGGCAGGAGGGGGCCGATGCCGCGAGGCACCTCACCCCGGCGAGCAGCCATTGGACGTGTGCACCGCCGCCGGAGGGGTGAGAGAGACAGAGAGGAAAAGGGATTTTATGTTTTATTTTTATTTACTTGTTTCTAGGGCGGGTCCTAGATGCAAGTGATAGAGAGAGGGGTAGAGAGAGAGTATTTAAATGTTTTTGTTGGGTCCACTTGTAAGTGAGATAGAGGGGTGAGATAGTTTTCCCTTTTTTAAAGAGTGGGTCTCGCATGTAAGTGGTCATCTAGCGAGGGGCAAAAATGTGCAGAAAACATCCCGAAAATGGTCAAAGACCTTTTACTAGACGGTAACGGCACCGATGGGCATTTTTATAAGTGCACCTAACGGTGGAAGGGCAAATTTGAGCATGCTTCAAAATCAGGGGCAAATCTGAGTAGTGGGTTTGAGTTAGAGGCACAAATGTAGAAGTCCAAATAACATATAGGTGGAAATAGTTTCCGGTGATGTTAAATTAATATTAAAAGGCTATAAATATAATTAGAAGGCTTTTATGTTTATTTAAATATCAATGGGTCTTAAAAGGCCAAGTGGTGGAAAGGATATTGGGCCGCTTGTGCCCAATAGAAGGTTGCGCCCCCTTCCCACTTGGGGAAGGAAGGGGGACGTTGAATTGGAGGGGGAATCCCCCTCCTCTTGTTAGGTCAAGGGGGGCTTCCCTCCTTGTGTGGCGCCTCCACCCCCTTCTCCAACCTATATATAGTTGGGGTTTTTGGCACTTTTGATACACAAGTTTTTGGAGCCTCCTCTAATTCTCTAGTTCTACTTCTAGTTGCTCCAGTTAGAGCTAGATTTGTATCCTATCTAATCCGCATAATTAGAAGCCCAGTGTGGTTCTAATCTCCTCCCTCTAATTCTCTGGTGATTATTAGCTCTGAACGGTGAAGCGCTACCGGATCGTGAAGACCATACACTTGTAGACTGTAGAGAGACCGTGCTTTCGGTCTTCCGTTCGAGGGATCATTCGTGAATGATTTGAGGGACTTCAAGTATGATTTACACCGACTCATATTCTTGCACCGCAACTCGGATTCGGTAACGATCTAATACAAATCGTTATTGCATCTTCATAATGTTCCTAGCTGATCATGGGGAAAAAATTGTTTTCTACTATGTTACCCAATAGTGGCATCATGAGCGGTTCTATGAGTAGATGCATGCTTCGATCTAGATCACATGTGGATGTGAGGATTTGATGTTCTTGCTATAATTCCCTCGAGTGTTGCTTCGGTTTAGTTCATTGATGGCATGATGTAGCTTTATACAAAGTTTTGACAACCGATCGGCTGTAGCTGTCGATGATCTGCTACCAGTTCTTTGGGCTTCATCATAGTCAAGAATAGTGAACTGTCACAAAAAAGAGAGGGCAATGAAGATGTTTGTCTTGTGAAACATAGTAGAAAACAAAAAATCGGCCTATGATCACCCAGAACAATATGAAGATGCATAAATGGTTTGGATCATGATCATTACTGACTTAGCGAAAGTAGACGAGTTGGTCTAGACCATACTTGGAGTCCCTCGAACCATAGATGAATGATCCCGCGAATCGCCCATGAATCCCTCGAATGGAAGACCAGAAGCACGGTTTCTCTACTTGGTTGCAAGCATACGGTCTTCACAATCCGGCAGCGCTTCGCCATCCAGAGCTAATCATCATCAAAGAATTAGAGGGAGGAGATTAAAACCACACTGGGATTTTAATTATGAGGATTAGAGGATCTAGGTCAAGCTCTAATTGATCAAGTAGGACCAACTAGAACTAGAACTAGAGCACTAGAGGAGGCTCCAAAACTTGTATGTCCCAACAGTGCAAAATCCTCTAGTATATATAGGTTGAGGGGGAAGGAGGGGCTGCCACACAAGGAGGGAGACCCGTCCTTGGTGCATCGCCAAAGGGGGAGGAGAACCCCCCCACTCCAATTCGGCCTCCCCACTTGGAAAAGTGGGGTGCCTCTCCTATTGGCCCATGGTGTCCCAATTCAGCTTCCACCAGTTGGCCTTTAAGGCCCATTGATAATAAATTAAATACAAAGGCCTCCTAAAATTATTAGAGACTTTTATTATTAATTTAACACCATCCGAACATTTTCCACCCAATAAACTCTGAAACCCTTCCGATGGCCCCGAAATGCTTCCGATTCCTCTCGAAACTATTTCAAATATTAATGAAACAATTCCACAAATGAATACTCCATACTCTCATACTACTAACACTCAGAATATCATTATTATATTAAGCTTGTGACCCTGTAGGTTCGGTAAAACATAGACATGAATGAAACCCCTTTGTTCAATGAGCGATAGCGGAACCGTGGACGTCCATATCGATTCGTATGATTACACGAATGACATTCAAGTGAACCTTTTATTATCATGTGATGTTTCCTTTGCTTCACGATACTTCACAAAACCCGAGATGAATCAGTATCCTATTGAGTCATACACATGCTCACTATACTGTTATCCTTGCTACTGATTTTGTTCTTCTTTCTCCTTGAAGTGTTCTGGCATCCCTGTGACATATTCACCTATGTCTAGTGATACGTCTCCAACGTATCTAATTTTTTTATTGTTCCATGCTATTATATTATCTAATTTGGATGTTTTACATGCATTATTATGCTATTTTATATTATTTTGGGGACTAACTTATTAGGGATTTTTATTTATGTGCCCCTCATTCCTTAGCTCTACTCATTCATCCACATGCTCTTCTTTTGATCACTTTTCCCCACTCCCTTGTCTGAAACCCTCATAAATGGTCACAACGGAGGATGCCGTCAGGTCAAACCATTGACCGTTAACTCTGATGAGTGGGGCTGCAATAGACTCTGTCGCCCGTTGGACCTAACAAGTGGGGTCGCATTGAGACACGTCAGATGAGCTTCTTTGAGGGACCCCCTTGTCTGAACCTCAAGCCACTACAACACCATGCCGCTCTGCCCCCTCCACCGCCGTCGTGTAGCCTCCACCGCCTTCATGCCCTCCAAGCACTAAACCATTTCGCCTCCACCGCCGTCGTGCCCTCCACCAGATCTACCCCCACACCCCCTCAGGATTAAGCCCATCAACCGTGGAGAGGATTGGGTCAAATCGGCGGCGAATAATTCATGGATTACACCTGGGTAAGCGTCATTTCCCCTCTAACAGATTTGCTGATTCATAAATTCGGCCCTATTTGATAGTTAGTCGCGTGAATTGACCAAATTTTGCTGAATTGTTCCCGGCCTAACTGTAATTTTTTCTTATTTGAATTGAATAGGATTGATCATGAGCTTGCTTTTCGGCCGGCGGTTAGGATGGAAGTTAGTGTGCTACGCGGTAGAAAACCGCATATGATTACTGGATTTTTCTATGCAAAGGTGGTAGAAACAAGTATGTAGTTCAAATATTTGCTCGCGACGCTCCAAAATTCTTCATATGGGTGGAGCCCTGCCGATGCTGCTGAACTGAAAATTTCAGCAGTACGGAGCAAAATTTTCTCCAACTAACTTGCGATGAGCATCTTGGATTGCTCTTTACTTCGAATGTTGAAAGCCGCTTCGGTAAAATCCTTATTGAGGTGCTTTAGCCACGCAATGAACGTGAGAAGGGGAAGGTTGTTCAGAAATCTTCTATCTCTGCTAATAGCGAGGGCCTCAGCACTCCTTGTAGGTCAAAACCAAGCAAAGCTAGTGGTTCTGAAAGTCACAATATGTCTGCTGCCGCTTCTTGTGCCGCTTCTCCTGTCGCTGCTGCAGTCGATGTAGAGCAAGATGTATATCCAGACGAAGAGGTGCCTCGAAATGATGATGAGGATGAGAATATCTTCCCTGATCTTGTAGATACTGTCAGTAAACAAGCAACGGAAGATGAATATCAGGAGGAACCTATCAGTCGTGCTAGATTTGATGACACTGCCGATGAAGAGAGGCGGGAGAACATCGACAGCCTAGTTTTAGATGAATATGATGGTGAGGACATGCCAACAATTGAGTGGAACAGGGAAGATCCTTAGCTAGTTGTCGGCACCATATTCCAGTCGATGGTGGACTGTCGTAATGCAGTGACTACATATTGCATTCTCACTGAAAATACACATGTGATTGATAGGAGTGAGCCAACAAGGTTCACTGTTCATTGCCAATATGATAGGTGTAGATGGAGGTTGCATGCATCACATATGTTGAGGAGCAACTTCATTCAGGTTTGTGTATTTCAGTTTATACTGATTCATTTTTTCGGGTCACTGTGTAATGTTCTCTAACAATATTTTGTTTGGGTCCCATTTTGTTTCAGATAAAAAAGAACCCACTATCAGTGTCAAAACAGGGAGATCTCGGGTAGGGGGTCCCGAGCTGTGCGTCTGAGGATCGAAGGTAACAAGGAGGCAGGGCACACGATGTTTACCTAGGTTCGGGCCCTCCTGATGGAGGTAATACCCTACTTCCTGCTTGATTGACTATGATGAGTATAGGGGTTACAAGAGTTGATCTACCTCGAGATCATAATGGCTAAACCCTTGATGTCTAGCATGTATGATTGTGATTGCCCCTATGGACTAAGCCCTCCGGTTTATATAGGCACCGGAGGGATATATAGTTGTACGAAGTCGGTTACAAAGAAAGGAAAGTACACAATCCGCATGCCAAGCTTGCCATCCACGCAAAGGAGAGCCCCATTCGGACACGAGGAAAGTCCTTCTATCTTGAATCATCACGGCCCATCAGTCCGGCCCATGTCACACAGGCCGGCTCCCCGAGGACCCCATAATCCAGGACTCCCTCAGTAGCCCCTGAACCAGGCTTCAATGACGACGTATCCGGCGCACAGATTGTCTTTGGCATTGCAAGGCGGGTTCCTTCTGCGAATACTTCGAGCAGTACCTTGCTCATGATAGTTGTATCCATCTCTGTTTAATAACTTCTACTTCAAGCTGTAAGGGCAACAAATACCCGAAAAGAAAATCACGTCCATAGTCGATTTTTCCAGCGAGGCGTTATGTCCTGGCCTTGTTAGTATTCTGAACTGTTTTACAACCCTCGCTTTGTGTTTTGAGACATGGTCATAGGCACATCTTGTCAAAGCAGGGATCGTGCCCCCCTTATTACGGGATTTTCATAAACAGGGGTTTGGGTAATCCAATCGTGCCGTTCACACGTCCCCTTGGGAATAGGCGAGATTTAAGGCTCCAGAGGGCACGCTTGATACCCACTGCCTTTATAAGAAGATAAGGATCCGTCTTTTTACCCATGCCTTCTTCCTCCTCTGCCCATCTGTCATTCGAGATCCAGCGCCCAAGTCTCAATCCTTTCCATCTCCACCAAACACTCCTAGCCATGTCCGGATCTGGAGCGCAGGGCAAACGGTTGGCCTCCTCTGTTACAGAGGAGAACATCAAGGAGCTCCGGGAAGCTTGGTATTTGGCCACGGACATAGTCCACTAGCTTCCTGCCAAAAAGCAGATCGTTCCCACTCTGAAGCCTAACGAGAGGGTAGTCTTCATCCCCCACTTCCTTCGCGGACTAGGGTTCCCCCTTCATCCTTTCTGAAAGTGCGTTATGTCGACTAGAGGGGGGGGGGTGAATAGGCTATTTTTATGAATTCTTCACTAAGGAATTTGCCGGTGAGGAAATTCCTTAGCGAAGAACTATTAGCAGCGGAATAAGTACTCAGAAGTAAGCATAACAGAATACAAGCATGGTCATCATGATGAAATGAAGACTAGCATAGAGTACAGAAAGCGTAATCACAGGATAACACAAGATGAAGACAAACAGACTGAAGAAATTGAACTGAGGAAATTGAGAAAGTCTTCAGTCAAAGTCTTCAAATACAGATATGAACAAACACTCAACACAATAATGAGGAAATGAAAGGGTTGAGGAAATAGAACCAGTTAGGTTGGTGAAGACAATGATTTGGTAGACCAGTTCCAACTGCTGTCTCAGTTGTACGTCTGGTTGGAGCGGCTGAGTATTTAAACTCGAGGACACACAGTCCCGGACACCCAGTCGCTGAGCACGCAGCTCAGGACACCCAGTCCTCACCGTATTCTCCTTGAACTAAGATCACACAGATCTCATCCAATCACTCGTGGTAAGTCTTCAGGCGACTTCCAAACCTTCATAGACTTGGTCACTCGGCGATCCACAATTCCTCTTGGATGCTCTAGACCTTGACGCCTAACCGTCTGGAAGAAGCACAGTCTTCAAAGGTAACAAGCGTCGGATCCATGCAGGATCAATTTCTTCAGTGAAGCTCAATCACTTTGGGTTTGTAAGGGTTTGGTTTTGGGTTTTCCTCACTCGATGATTTTCGCTCAAAGTCCTCGGAGGATGGGTTGCTCTCAAATGACAAGTGTCAAGTTCTCTCAGAGCAGCCAACCAGCTAGTGGTTGTAGGGGGCGGCTATTTATAGCCTAGGGAGCAGCCCGACATGATAAGACATAAATGCCCCTCAATGATATGACCATTAGGTGGATAAGATATTTTGGGACAGCTGGCGCGCAGCACAGCAACGGTCGGAAATTTGACTCTCAAATTCCTCAGGGCTATCATGTTCCTCACTGTGTAGGTAATTCGCACTGACGAATTCCTAACTCCTTAGTCAGAACAAATTCATCAGCGACCAGAAGAACTTCGTCTCTGTCACTGAAGAAAGTGACTGAACTGTATGAGATTTCCAAAGGCTTCACTCGAAGGGATTGGTAGGTGTAGGATTTTGAGTTGAGCATCACATGGAAATTTTTACTTAGTATTTCCTCGACCCCCTTTAATAGTACGGTGTTTCCTATGACTCAAGAAAGAGAAAATGAAACTATGAAAACAAAAGTCTTCACGCTTCATGTTCCACAAATGAATACCAAGTCTTCAAGGTCACACCAATTTCTTCACTTTCAAAGTCTTCAGAAAGTCTTCAGAATATCAAAGTCTTCAGTTGAAGAACTTCATTTTTAGGGGTCGACTTTCTCTGTAAATATCAAACTCCTCATAGACTTATAGACCTATGTACACTCACAAACGCATTAGTCCCTTAACCTATAAGTCTTCAATACACCAAAATCACTAAGGGGCACTAGATGCACTTACAATCTCCCCCTTTTTGGTGATTGATGACAACATAGGTTAAGTTTTCAACGGGGATAAACATATGAAGTGTATACACTGATATTGAGGAATTTTATTACAAGATATAGAAGAACTCCCCCTAAAGATGTGCATAGTGAGGAATTTGATTTTGAGGCAATGCACATTTGAAGAGTTGAATCATGGAGATCTCCCCCTATATCTTGTAATTCATACACGCATTTGATATATGGTGCCTGATGAGATTCAGCATGCGTGCAATGTCATTAACGAGGAATAAGCATGCAAAGCATAATGCAACAAAAGTATCAGCGCACCATCGGGTTTAAGATTACAACTCGATCCAAATAAAAGTTTCAGAAGAACGAGAGTTGTAACTTAAAAAAATGCCCTTAATATAGACCCGCTTGAAGACTAACTCAGATTTCTCCCCCTTTGTCATCAAATGACCAAAAGGATTGAAACTGAGGACTAACGCCCCTGAAGAATTTCAAGTCGATGGAGGAGCGCCAGCGTTGTCGGGGTTGTTTGTTGTAGCAGGGCCTGCCGCAGTGTCGTCCAAATCTTCAGACTCATCAGTGTCACGCGATGAAGAATAAGAGCTGGCCACCAGTGGAGGAATTTTGACCCTCTTGAATTTCTTCGGAGGAGGTGCAGACCAGTCAAATTCTTCCTTGAGACCCATAGTCTTCAGTTCTTCAGTGCTATAGACATGAGTGAGGACAGCCCAGGTGCGGTTGAAGGTTTCATGAAGGTAGTATTGGTTCTTATTCACTGCATTGTGTGTTGAGGTCATATTGTGAAGAAGTGCACCAAACTGACGCTTTACCCATTTGTGATTGCGATCAACCTTCTGATGAAGACTGAGGAGTAACTCACGGTCAGTCATCACCCCGGGTGCTGTGGCTTGAGGATTTTGCTTGGCTGAGGTATTTGCGGCAGAGTCATGTGTGGCAGAATCGTCATTGGTAGAGTAAGATGCAGCCTTGCGAAATTGACCATCCAATGGACGAATGCCTTCATGGATCACAGCAGTGGCCTTGCCTTTATCATCAGCTGATGAAACTATCCGTTTGAGGACTTCAATGGGAGGCAAGTAGCTACCGTGGTTCAGAGTGTCATCTTTGTAATTCAGTGAAGATCTTGCCCTGATGAATCTCATAATCCAAGGAGCATAGGGCTTCAGCTCGAAAGGTGACATAGCAATATTGGCCAGAGTCCTCATGAAGAAATCATGGAAGTTGACGGGAACACCATGAATGATGTTGAAAAGCATATTCTTCATGATGCCAACGACTTCTTCATCATTTGAGTCGTGGCCTTTGATAGGACTCATTGTCTTCGTCAGAATTCGATAGACAGTTCGAGGCACATACAATAATTCCTTGACGAGGAATTTGGTTCTTGGGGCCTGCCTTGGCTTCAAAGGCTTCATCAGCACTTGCATATAGTGATTCGAAAGTTCTGGTTCGTTGTAGATACAACGAGCACCATTAAGTGGAGGACTGAGTGGTAGAGCACTAAGCAATTCAGTTGCTGGTGCCTTGTAGTGAGCATTTTCAGACATCCAGTCTAATACCCATGAGTTCACGTCTTCAGTGTCTCCAGTGATATGCAGAGTTGCATAGAATTGAAGAATGAGTTCTTCATTCCAGTCACAGATATCAATGCAGAAATTCAGAAGTCCTGCGTCGTGAAGAATACTGAGGACTGGCTCAAAGCCGGGCAGAGACTCCATGTCCACATGAGGAATATGTGCATGATCGAAGACTTTGTCTTTGTTGAAGAGCACTAAGGAATAGAAATTGGCTTGGCTGGCAGTCCAGAAACGCCTCTTCCTTATGCGAGCAGAATCATATGGATTATAATCAGTGAAGAATACGTGCTCGGCAAAGAAATCTTCAGCCTTGAACTTCTGTTTGCTTGAGAATGGATTCTTTGGCTTTGGTAGAGGGGTGTCAGTGAGTTGCATCACCACCTCAGGAATCACGAGCTCAGGTTCTTCAGGCTGAGGAATTTCTTGTTCCTCAACAGGTGCAGTCTAAGGATCAGCAGCAGCAGGTTCATCAGCACTAGTGGCTGGAATTTCTTCATGGACAGATGAAGTGGGATGAGTTTCTTCAGAGCCCATTTGAACAGTTGGAGCAGGGGACTGAGGTATCTGTTGGATTGGGGTGAAGAGTGGAGAATTTGGATGATGACTGTCCCAAAAGTCATCGTTCATCACTGGCGTTGTGCTTCCAATATCCACATCTTCTTCAAGTTCCTCAACACCGGCCTCTTCAGCTGTGAACTGAGGCATAAGCGAGGAAATGATTGGGGTTAAAGGGATTGCTTCCACTTCAATTTCTTCATCAATCTGCTCTGACGAAGCAGCAGAATGATTTTCTTCATCAGATCCGCTTGGGATCTCATAGTCTTCTCCAAAAGGAACAAGGTCCTTTGATGGCATGGAGGAAATCGGAACAACATCAATTGGATTTTCGAGTGAGCTGGTCATTGGCTTCATTTTCTTCGCAGCCGAAGAGTTTGACGCAGCTGTTGCCTTCCTTTTCTTCACTGCAGCTCGCTCTGCAGCCTTGGTCTTCTTCACATCAGAAGCAGATGGAAGAATTGGAGTTGGTGTGGGCGCGGGAGGAGCTGAGGTATCTGGTTCATTTTCTTCAGGCGCAACTGATGCAGTTGCTCCGATCTCTTCAGTTTCTTCAGGCGCACCACTAGTGGATGCCCTGGCAATTTCTTCAGCGGCTGGAATTTCTTCACCAGCCCTGGAACGAGCATTTTCTTCAGCAGGCTGAAAGTCATCAGTGGTGCTGGCATGTTCTTCAGCAGGCTGAGCAGAGTCTGCAGCCTGAAGATTTTCTTGTTGCGATGGGACTGCAACATTTGTGAATTTCTTCGTCAGATTGACGAATCTTACTTTAGCTCCTTGCCAATGAGCATAGTAGGCATCAAAGTCTTTGCTGAGGGCTTGAATTTCAGACTAAGCCTGGAGAAGTTCCTCAGGTGTCATTCTGACAACATTTTTCTTCAGGAGCTTCTCCTTTCTGTATTGAGCTTTCCTGATCTCTCTTGCCTTTTCAAACTTCCATTTCTCTTCAGTGATGAAATGGGTCAGCATGTGACTTTGAACAGGGGTCAGATGAAAATCAGGCATAGGGGTGTTTGGATCCTTGTGCCAGAGATCAATATAATCGAGGATTTTTCTTGGATCCAAAAGTAGTGGCACAGATGTGCCTTTGGCTCTAGCGGCCTTCACCTGTCTGTCTCTGATGATTTCTGCAAGTTCATCATCAGAAGCTTCATCATCAGAAGGCACATGGAATGCGACCTGTTTCTTCTTTGGACTTGGCCGAGGACCTCGTCCAGCTGTTGCTTTGGTCTTCAACAGTGTGGGGCCTGATGAGGAAATTGGTGCAGCTGAGGAACTTGCCGAAACACCAGAGGCAATCGAGAAACCAGCTGTCCTTTGACATGTAGCGAGATGCACAGGAGCTGAGGACTTTGAAGGAGCTGTTGAGGACATTGGTGAAGCTGTAGCAGTGTGAGGAATTTGTCGTGAGGGCACTGTTGGTGAAGCACTTGGCTTATGAGCAGGCTTCTTTGGCATGGATTTCCTCGGTTTGACCGAGGCCTCAGTAGCACTAGCAGTGGCATAATCCTCATTGAATTTCTTCACTGCCTCCTTGGCTTATCTTGCCAATTTAGCTTGGCGCTTAGCCCATTCTTCAGGAAAGTCCTCACCACGTTTGGTGCTAGTGGGGTCTGCTACTTGGCCAGGTGCCAATGGAGCTCTTGGGCATGGAGGATTGAGGGCGAATTTCCTCATGTACTTTGGAGTCACATATCTGTATTCCCTCCATTCCCTTGCCCATCTCCGTTCAATCCTCTGAATGCGCACCTTGCGCTGATTTTTGTTTTCTTTGCCAAATTTTGCTTCATCAGGTGTGCAATAGTCAGCATAAATTTCCTCAGGGATTTCAAACGCAGTCATAACCTCAGGTTTCTTTCCTCCTTTTTGCGGCTTCTTACCGTCTGCCATATTCTTCAGTTGAGGAATTTGAACAATCGAGTTCTCTGAAGAAGTATGCAGTTTTTCTTCGAGGAACGCTGCAAATGATTTAAGTTGATGAGAACCTAGTGATTCAGCAGCAGACATGAGTACCTGTGAACAGACTACAGGTGCGAGGAATTCGGAGAGGTCATATGCGTTCTGAGGAGGTTTTTCGAAAAGAACAAGTTTTGAGGAATTTGACCAGATGAACCTTGAGGAATTTCACTAAGCGTTCTTGTCTTAGGTTCCAGAGTTGTACAGATCGAAGATCCACACAATTAGGGAATCTTGAAGAAAATGATTGCTTAGAGAAACAGTTCAAGATCATATGATGTGTGGTGTTCATATGTGTGAAGATTTGAAGAATAAACACCTTTGAAGATTTTCAGGAAAGTTTGAGAATCAAAGTGAGTAATAAAAGTAACTTTTAATTACCTGAAGTGAAGAACACGATGAACTGAGAAGAACAGATGTGAAGCTCGTCAGGTTAGATCTCCCACGCCCTAACTTGGCAGAGGAAGACAACTACGGCGGCTGGGAGTGAAGATTTCCGCGGTCGGCGTGAGTACGACGGCGACGAGGTCGAGGCAGCGAAGCTCTTCCTCACTGGCGACGATGGAGTAGCGGCGGCGCTAGGGTTTGAGGAGCTTGAGCGGGAGAGAGAGGTTGAGCGGAGTAAAAGAAGTGAGGATGGAGAGAGGGGTATTTATAGAGGCAGTGAAAACTGTTCGCCTGAAGATTTAGTACGAACGTGCCCCTGACCATTCTCCTTCTCATGACATGTGTCACCCACGTACTGTGTAGTGGAGATCGTGTACGATCGTGGGTGAGTAAAATAATGCATCGTGGGTTGCGGAACGGTTTGAGCGGCAAAACTGAAAGTTTGGATAAGATCAGTTTTAAAGTTTCGTTCGCAATTTCTTCAGCTGACAAGGACACAGTGAAGATTTTGAACGATTTTCAAATAGAACGCACATGAAGAATTTGTGAAAAGATTGGGTTGAGTATAGCATAAAGGGGGAAGGGTCCGATCACATTCACTTAGCAGAAAAAACAACTTGAAGAAATAGCTATAAGTGAATGCTGTAGAGGACATAAACTCATATATATATAGCCAATGAAGAAAAATGAAGGAAACATTGAAGATTTTGAAAAGTTGAAGAATTTGAAAAACTGAAGAATTACAAAACTGAGGAAAAACTCAAATTGAAGATTTTCAACTTTTTGTGGTGGCGTGACCCACCGTATAAGAATGATGATTTCAGACACCGCGTACAATTGTCGTAGGGTTCTGAGAATCAAATTCTTCATTAATTTCTTCACACTTAGAGTGTTATTCTTCATTGATTGAAGAAAAACGTTTCTTCATGTGTTGCACATCTAAGTCATCAATTTTGCATAAGTGTTAGGATGTGTGTCCTTTTCAAAGAACATTCGAAGAATATGCTTCACAGCCTTATGGTGTGATTCCTTCGGTGCAGCTTGAAATCGGGCACACATGCAAACACTAAGCATTATATCTGGCCTAGATGCACATAAGTACAATAAAGAACCAATCATGGAGCGGTATACCTTGTGATCGAAGTCAATACCATTTTCATCAGTGCATAGATGGCCATTTGTGGGCATAGGAATTTTGACGCCTTTGCAATCTTGCATGCCGAATTTCCTCAGTACATCTTTGAGATATTTCTCCTGAGATATGAATATGCCATTGCGCTGTTGACGAATTTGAAGACCTAAGAAGAATTTCAACTCTCCCATCATAGACATTTGATATTCTTCACTCATCATATAGGCAAATTCATCACTATAACGTTGGTCAGTACAGCCAAAGATAATATCATCAACATATATTTGGCACACAAACAGTTCACCATCATAAGATTTAGTAAAGAGAGTAGGGTCGAGTGAACCGGGTGTGAAGCCATTCTTCACGAAGAATTCCTTCAATGTATCATACCACGCCCGAGGGGCTTGCTTGAGGCCATAGAGGGCCTTATTAAGTCTGAAGACTTTGTCAGGATTCTTTGGATCTTCAAAACCTGGGGGTTGAGCAACATATACTTCTTCCTCAAGCTTACCATTGAGGAATGCACTTTTCACATCCATTTGATATAAGATGATATCATGATGGTTAGCATAAGCAAGTAATATGCGAATAGCCTCAAGTCTAGCAACAGGTGTAAAAGTTTCATCGAAATCAATTCCTTCAACATGTGTGTAGCCTTGAGCTACCAGTCGTGCCTTATTCCTCACCACAAGGCCATTTTCATCTTGCTTGTTGCAGTAGATCCACTTTGTGCCAATGATATTATGCTTGCGAGGATCTGGACGTTTGACCAGTTCCCAGACATTGTTGAGCTCGAACTGATGTAATTCTTCTTGCATAGCCTGAATCCACTCCGGCTCCAAAAATGCTTCATCTACCTTAGTGGGCTCTGTGATAGAGACAAAAGCATAGTGCCCACAAAAGTTAGATAAATGTGAAGCTTTTGAGCGTGTGAGAGGACCTGGTGCTCTAATGTCATCGATGATCTTCTCCACTTGCACTTCTTTTGCAACGCGAGGATGAGCTGGTTGTCACTGAGGAGTTTGGTCAGCATTTTCTTCAGCACCATTTTCCTCAGCATTTTCTTCAGGTGTATCAGCTCGATGTTCTTCATGAACTGGAATGAATTCTTCAGCAAATTCTTCAGTAGGAATGACATCCTCAGTTGCCTTGAACTTGATAGAATCCTCAGGTGCTGGTTCATCTAACACAGAAGGTAGGTGCTCTCTTTGCGAGCCATTAGTTTCATTGAACCGCACATCTACAGTGTCAACAATCTTGTGAAGAACAATGTTGAAGACTCTGTAGGTGTGCGAGTCTTTTCCGTAACCAAGCATAAAACCTTCATGTGCTTTCGGTGCAAATTTAGAATTGTGGTGAGGATCTCTAATCCAACATTTAGCACCGAAGACTTTGAAATAACTCACATTGGGTTTCTTGTCAGTGAGGAGTTCATAGGCCGTCTTCTTGAAGAATTTGTGAAGATATACTCTGTTGATGATGTGGCACGCAGTATCAATTGCATCAATCCAAAAACGATGAGGCGTTTTGTATTCATCAAGCATAGTGCGAGCCATCTCAACAAGAGTTCTGTTCTTGCGCTCCATGACGCCATTTTGCTGAGGAGTATAGGGAGCAGATAACTCATGAGTAATACCAAGTTCATCAAGATAGTCATCAAGACCGGAATTCTTGAACTCAGTTCCATTGTCACTTCTGATGTGCTTGATCTTCACACCAAAGTTGGTTGAAGCCCTCGAGGAAAAACATTTGAAAACTTCCTGCACTTCATGTTTGTAAGTAACAATGTGTACCCATGTATATCGAGAGTAATCATCAACAATGACAAAACCATATAGAGATGCATCATTAGTGACCGCTGAGTAATGATTAGGTCCGAAGAGGTCCATGTGAAGCAATTCGAATGGACGAGTAATGGTCATGATAATCTTCGCTGGATGCTTGGCCTTGGTCATTTTTCCAGCTTCACAGGCTCCGCATAAGTGATCCTTGAGGAATTTGACATTCTCAATGCCAATGACATGCTTCTTCTTCGCAAGCGTGTGCAAATTCCTCATGCCTGCGTGACCAAGTCGTCGATGCCATAGCCAGCCTTCTGAAGCTTTTGCAAGTAGACACATGGCTGGTTGTGGTCCTGTAGAGAAATCAACAATATACAAATCTCCTCTCCTAAAGCCTTCGAAGACTTTGGAATTGTCAGCTTCCATAATCACAACACAGCGATACTTGCCAAAGACAACAACCATATCAAGATCACAAAGCATTGAGACTGACATGAGGTTGTATCCTAAGGACTCAACAAGCATGACTTTGTCCATGTGTTTATCCTTAGAGATCGCAACCTTACCAAGACCCAATACCTGACTTTTTCCTTTGTCAGCAAAGATGATATGCTTCAGATGTGACGGTGATAAGGGAGCATCCATCAAAAGATTCTTGTCACCAGTCATGTGATTTGTACATCCACTATCGAGGACCCATTCAGTGGTTTTGGGTTGATCATCCTTCAGATGAATTAGTGTAACTTACAATCTCATATGCTTCATCAATGAAGAATATGATATCAAGTTCATCAGATGAATTTCATCAAGCAGTAAACAGATATAGCAGTAGGAGGACATGTGAAAGTTTATTTCATCATGATTCGCCTGCGTCCTTTCAGGCAATTTTGTCAGGTCCCCAGCAAATTCTTCAGACGTTAAGGCACGTCTGGAGACCTGACCCTGCAGAAGAGATTAGTTCTTTTTCTTCACCACCCACATCTGAAGGGGTGGCAAAGAGTTCATCACTCTGCGAGCACCATACGAGAATGGTGGCATAGAAGCCAAACCATTTCGTTTCACATAAGAGGGGTTAGGGTAAGCATATGAATAAGCAGAGAAATTCTTCGAGGACTTATGAACATAATGGTTTGAAGAATAATGCACATATTCATAGCCCTTAGCTCTACCCTGCGAAATAGAGTTGTTAGCACGATGATAATCATATGAGGACTTTGATCCATTTGAGGAATTTGATCCATATGAAGAATTTGATCTGGGGTTCCTGTTCTTCACTTGTGGTGTCATGAGGACATTCACCTGAAGACTTTCAAGGCACTTCTTGGGAACCCAGATTTTCTTCATAGGAGAACCGTTCCTGCAGTTAGTGCCAACATATCTAGCAAATACTTCACCATTCTGATTTTTGAACAGTTTATAGTTGGGGTCAAATGACTCATCAGAAGGATGAGGAGATTCACATGTAAAGCCAGATAAGTTAGATGGATCAACTGGAGGTCCCTTTGCAGCAACCCATGAGGTTTTGGGGTACTGCTCAGGCTTCCAATATGTTCCATCAGCATTAAGTTTCCTCTCAAAGGCGATACCCTCTTTCCTAGGGTTTCTGTTGAGGATCTGCTTTTTAAGCACATCACAAAGAGTCTGATGCCCTTTGAGGCTTTTGTACATGCCTGTCATGTACAATTCCTTCAGCCCTGCATCGTCAGTGATACTAGCAATGTCCTCAGATGAGGAATTAGTGATAGCAGAGGCAGGTGAAGAATTTGTAACAGTTGAAGCATTTGAACATTCAGGTGAAGAATTAGCAGATTCACGTTCAATGCACTTTAAGCATGGAGGAACAAATTCTTCCTGAGAAGCGCTGATTTGTTGAGCTAGTAATGAATCGCGCTCCTTCTGAAGATCTTCATAACTCACTCTTAGCTTCTCAAGATCTTGCTTTCTTTGAAGAAATTCATAAGAAAGTTTCTCATGATCAGATAAGAGAGTGTTATGATGACTTTGAAGGTTATCAAACCTAGACTGAAGTCTCTGAAGATTTTCAGTCAGGGCTTTAGTGCGATCCATTTCTTCACCCAACATATCATCACTTTTGTCTAGCATGTTTTGAACCTTTTCAAAAGCCCTTTGTTGTTTTACAGCAATCTTAGCAAGTTTAGAGTAGCTGGGCTTGAGATCCTCATCAGATTCATTTTCACTAGATTCAGAGGAGGTGTATTTGAGTACCTTTGCACCTTTTGCCATGAAGCAATAGGTGGGAGCGTAGTCATCATTATCTTCATCAGGCTTGTCGGTGGGGTCAGTTTCTTCAGTGTTGAAGATGGACTTGCTAACGAAAGCAGTAGCGAAGGCCAAACTCGCCACACCAGATTCTGATTCTTCAGACGCCTCCTCTTCCTCATGTTCCTCAGATTCAGCTTCAGAGTCCATTTCCTTTCCAATGAATGCCCGAGCCTTCTTGGAGCTGCTCTTCTTGTGAGATGAAGACTTCGAGGATTTTGATGACGAAGATTTTGACGATTTCTTCTTCTTCTTCGCATCATCAGAACTGTAATCCTTGTATTTCTTCTTCTTCAATTCCTTTTCCCACTGAGGACAATCTTGAATATAATGACCAGGTTTCTTGCATTTGTGGCACAACCTTCTCTTATAGTCACTTGATGAGGAATCACTGCTTCTTGAGGATTTTCCAAAGCGATCACGTCTTGAGAACTTCTGGAATTTCTTCACGAGCAGTGCTAGCTCCTGGATCAATTCTTCAGGATCACCAAGGCTACTACCAGAATCCTCACATTCAGACTCAGACACAACCTTGGCCTTCAGGGCACGTGGTTTGCCATAGCTCGAACCATAGAGATCTCTCTTTTCGGCAAGCTGGAACTCGTGAGTATTTAGCCTTTCGAGGATATCGGCAGGATCAAGAGACTTGTAGTCAGCCCATTCTTGTATCATCAGACCCAGAGTATCAAATGAGGAATCAAGCGATCTCAACAGTTTCTTCACCACCTCATGGTCAGTGATGTCAGTGGCACCGAGGGCTTGCAGCTCATTTGAGATGTCAGTGAGGCGATCAAAGGTTTGTTGGACATTTTCATTGTCGAGTCTTTTGAAGTGGTTGAAGAGATTCCGAAGAACATCAACTCGAGAGTCACGCTGAGTTGAGACTCCTTCATTCACTTTGGACAGCCTATCCCAGATAAGCTTAGTAGTTTCCAAAGCACTCACTCTTCCATACTGTCCTTTACTCAGATGGCCACATATGATATTCTTCGCTTGAGAATCGAGTTGCTTGAATCTCTTCACATCGGTAGCGTTCAGTGAAGGTGAGACAGAGGGAACACCATTTTCCACAACATACCAGAGATCGTTGTCAATTGCCTCGAGATGCATTCGCATCTTGTTTTTCCAGTAGGGGTAGTCCGTCCCATCAAAGGTAGGACACCCAGCTGAGACCTTGATCATACCTGCGGTCGACATAACTAAAACTCCTGGCGGTTAAACCAAAATCACACAGAACAAGGGAGTACCTTGCTCTGATACCAATTGAAAGTGCGTTATGTCGACTAGAGGGGGGGGTGAATAGGCGATTTTTATGAATTCTTCACTGAGGAATTTGCCGGTGAGGAAATTCCTTAGCGAAGAACTATTAGCAGCAGAATAAGTACTCATAAGTAAGCATAACAGAATACAAGCATGGTCATCATGATGAAATGAAGACTAGCACAGAGTACAGAAAGCGTAATCACAGGATAACACAAGATGAAGACAAACAAACTGAAGAAATTGAACTGAGGAAATTGAGAAAGTCTTCAGTCAAAGTCTTCAAATACAGATATGAACAAACACTCAACACAATAATGAGGAAATGAAAGGGTTGAGGAAATAGAACCATTTAGGTTGGTGAAGACAATGATTTGGTAGACCAGTTCCAACTGATGTCTCAGTTGTACGTCTGGTTGGAGCGGCTGAGTATTTAAACTTGAGGACACATAGTCCCGGATACCCAGTCGCTGCGCACGCAGCTCAGGACACCCAGTCCTCACCGTATTCTCCTTGAACTAAGATCACATAGATCTCGTCCAATCACTCGTGGTAAGTCTTCAGGCGACTTCCAAACCTTCACAGACTTGGTCACTCGGCGATCCACAATTCCTCTTGGATGCTCTAGACCTTGACGCCTAACCGTCTGGAAGAAGCACAGTCTTCAAAGGTAACAAGCGTCGGATCCACGCAGGATCAATTTCTTCAGTGATGCTCAATCACTTTGGGTTTGTAGGGGTTTGGTTTTGGGTTTTCCTCACTCGATGATTTTCGCTCAAAGTCCTCGGAGGATGGGTTGCTCTCAAATGACAAGTGTCAAGTTCTCTCGGAGCAGCCAACCAGCTAGTGGTTGTAGGGGGCGGCTATTTATAGCCTAGGGAGCAGCCCGACATGATAAGACATAAATGCCCCTCAATGATATGACCGTTAGGTGGATAAGATATTTTGGGACAGCTGGCGCGCAGCACAACAACGGTCGGAAATTTGACTCTCAAATTCCTCAGGGCTATCATGTTCCTCACTGTGTAGGTAATTCGCACTGACGAATTCCTAACTCCTCAGTCAAAACAAATTCATCAGCGACCAGAAGAACTTCGTCTCTGTCACTGAAGAAAGTGACTGAACTGTATGAGATTTCCAAAGGCTTCACTCGAAGGGATTGGTAGGTGTAGGATTTTGAGTTGAGCATCACATGGAAATTTTTCCTTAGTATTTCCTCGACCCCCTTTAACAGTACGGTGTTTCCTATGACTCAAGAAAGAGAAAATGAAACTACGAAAACAAAAGTCTTCACGCTTCATGTTCCACAAATGAATACCAAGTCTTCAAGGTCACACCAATTTATTCACTTTCAAAGTCTTCAGAAAGTCTTCAGAATATCAAAGTCTTCAATTGAAGAACTTCATTTTTAGGGGTCAACTTTCTCTGTAAATATCAAACTCCTCATAGACTTATAGACCTGTGTACACTCACAAACGCATTAGTCCCTTAACCTATAAGTCTTCAATACACCAAAATCACTAAGGGGCACTAGATGCACTTACACTTTCGTCTGCGGCCTCATGTTCTACTATGGGCTAGATTTTCACGATCTAGCCCCAAATTCTTTCCTCAACCTTTCGGCGTTTATCCTCGTATGCGAGGCATTCCTCCGCGTCCCTTCCCACTTTAGCCTATGGCTCAAGGTCTTCAATGTGAAGCCAAAGGTGGTTCAGGGCCAACACGCGGAGTGCGGCGGCGCCATGGTGAGCAAACTCCCCAGTGTCAACTGGCCAAAGGGGACCTTTGTGGAGAGCGTCAAAGGATGGTAGCAGGGGTGGTTCTATATCACAGAACCCCGCAACGCCAGATGGGCCGCCGCTCCCGAGTTCAAATCTGGGCCACCGATGTGGCTTACATCCTGGCTCAATAAGGGCCAAGATTGGGCGCCTGATGAGGTGACGGCGCTGGAAGGCTACGTCAAGGGCATGATAAACAAGAATACCAGGCTCGCCAGCATGACCAGGTGATGATTTTTCGCCGGATTCTCCCTTATCAACGTCGGACTCAATATATGTGGGAATTCGACTCAGCCGGTCCTCGGACCCTGCAGTGGTTCTTCGGCACGACACATGAAGATATATGGAAGCTGCTCCTCAAGACTCAGAAGTCATGGCTGGAGATAACTGAAGACCGTGGCCTTGACTGCGCACGCCCGACCACTACTGTAAGTTTTATGATAACTTTTTATTTGCAAATTCGAGGAGTATATTAACCTTTCTTATTCCCCCAGGGCTGGACCAAGAAGGTGGAGCAGATCAAATTTCCGGCTCTGTTGCCTGAGGACGAGGCCACCCCCTTGCTGACGAAGATGCTAGTTGAAGGCCAAGAAGAAAGGCAAAGAGACCAGAGGTGGTCTCCGTCGTAAGGATACTTCGGTTGCCAAGTCTGAAGACTCGGAGACCCCCTCCTCCCATGACGAAGATGTGGAGGAGGAAGAGAGTAACTATCCCCCCCCCAAGGGGGGAAGAAGAGGCCGACTTCCACAGATCTGGAGGCGGAGGCGACCAAGAAGGGAAAACTCTCCCTTTCGGATGATTTCGAAGCGGATGACGATGCCATCCCAAAGCGGCACCTCAGGCCGAAGCCTTTGGCTGAATCGTAAGTATCCGAAGACACCACACACATATCCGATTTTATGCCTTATTATTATAACATTTTGAATTGTGCATTATAGCCGGATCGTGATTTCCCCCAACAATCATTGTCATATGGGAACTCGCTGGGGACGAGCGCGATGGAGAGCGAGTCACCTCTGCAGACTTCTCCACCCACTGCCACGAATGACACCAAAGTGTTATCCCAAAGAACCTCTCCAGGTTATGGGGAGGTACAGGAGGCCGTGAAGGTGGCGACGGAGGGTAACACCTCTGTAGCCGAAGAGAAAGGGAAATCAACCCCTATGGAGACCAGTGATGGGGGCAACGCTCAATTCAGCCCCCAACCGAATATTATTCCAGAGACCCACATGGCTCCGGAATCAGATCAGCAGCCTTCTTCAAGGGAAGGGGGCGTGCCGTCAACACCGGCGTCCTCTATCAATCCCGAGGCACCGGACACTCTGATGGAAGCGCTTCAAAGTGCTTCCATTATGGAGGAGCACCATACCCTTATGGGTATGGTGGTTGAAAAGGTTCAGTCCACTAAAAGCGGATTGAGCCAAGCCTACACTAGCTTTCTAACAGGATTTGAGGTACATGAAGTAATATATTTTTGGTTATTTACAAAAGGACTACTTGTATATAGATATTAGCCCCTGAGACTCTGTTCGGTGTTTCACGAAGAAGGGCCGAACAGAGGATCGAATAATACTTCATAGGAGCTAACGTATATGTCTATTTGGATGAGCGGACTGCGAAGCTGGCAGCAGCCTCGCATGCGGCCGAAGTCTCTGAACTAAAGCGGAGGCTGGAGGCAAAACAAGGTAAGTTATACCAAGCATGTCTGAACTAATATGAGCTCCAATTTTGTTATCTGACTGAGCTTTATGTTTATGCTTATAGTTGACAAGTCGGAGGTAGAAGGCCTCAAGAGTGCGCTGGCTAAGGCCAAGAAGGAGGCGGACGAGGAATGAACCGCCCGCCAAAAGCATGAGGAGAGGTTGGATGAAGTCCAACAAGATCTACTAGATGCTATAAGAAAATGTGAGTCCTTGGAGTGCGAGGTGTCGGAGCGAGCCTCCGAACTTGCTATGGCGCTCCAAAGTGCAAAGGAAGCCCGAGTTGAAGCCCAAGGCGCATGTCAGGAGATCCGAGAAGCCAAGTAGATCACGACGGGTAAGGTTTTTAATATGCAGAGCAAGTTCGTAAGGAGAAAGTACACCTTTTTGACACACATTTTGTCGTGGAATAGTCACGTCAGATGTCCTCGTGAAAGGACTTAGTTGTGGAGCCATCGCAACTAGGAAGCTTGAAGGGGTTAAATCGGGACAAGGGACACGAGAGAGTTTATACTAGTTCGGCCCCTTATGGTGAAGGTAAGGCCTACGTCTAGTTGGGTTGGTATTGATGTTTCGATGACCAGGGAGCGAGATACGCTATGCCTGGCTCTCGATGAGTTTTTTCTTGCCCTAAGCCGCCAGCAGGTCGTCCCCTTATATACATGGGTTGACGCCCTGTGACCTACAGAGTCCCGGCCGGCTTATAAACAGTGTCCGGCTCGGTGACTAGTTAAATATTCCTTACAATACTAGTCATGCTATTATGGCGGTTTAATACAACGGGCCTTAAGTCGCCCGTGGGCCTTAAGCCCTTTATTGAACCGCCATCTTCATGCTTGGCCTTGGGCCTCTCTCTGGTGAATCCTCTTTGCGTAACCCGGCCCCTCCTGGGCGGCTTACACAAATAGTTATATCTCCAACATTAGGCCCCGGATTGATTTGAACCTGTTCATGTCAATCTGAAAATACCTTAACATATACTCAATCTTCTGTCCGTGCAAAAGGTTTCCTTTAACCCGCCATGACATCATCTCTTGGATCCGGGTTAAGCTGGTGTGATGTCATCGTATCTTTCAACGGATTTCTGCCTTTATTGACTATTCCGAAAATCGAGGCGTCGGGGCCACTGGATAATAATTCTTATCTCCTCGTTTCCCGCACCGTCTCGGTTATCCTCTCCTTATAAATAGGCGCGACCTAGGTTTCCCATTCTCCTCCTTCCAGTCGTCTTCTTCCTCTTGCTTCCTCTCTGCCACTCGAGCTCCGCTGCCGCCGCCGCGGATCTTCCTGTCTTCACCAACTCAGGCCGCTGCATCAACCTGACTGGACCAGAAAGAACGCGACACCCTTCCGCGGCAACCTTGCATCGGTGAGTCTCCCCTTTCCTACTCCTTAGATCCACATCAAGGCCTTCGAGTTCTTCGAGTTCCTCGAGTTCTTCACTGTTCAGTAGCTCTCTTCCGTAGATTTCTTTATCCTCGCCCTTCTTGATTTTGAAGATGATAAAAACTGATGCGGTAGATGTTTTGCACCTACTTTGAAATGCAAATAAACCCCTTTCTGTCACATAGAGGCCCCATTCAAGCCCTTGAACTTTATCCGCTCCAGTCTTAGGTCTAGAAAATTTTCTTTTCAGAACAGTTGTTTGATCCAAGATAACAGTGGTAGATGGTAAAACCTGTTTGTATCACCCGGAAAATTATTTCTGTCAAATACCCATAAACACGACTGTCCATGTAGCCGGTTTAAATAAGTGATACTGAGCCGAAAACCTTGCTTTCTTCTCATGACCTTAAGAATTTTGAACTGCTCTTGATACTTGTAGCGGCTTAAATATTGTTGCACTGTCACCCTTATATCATTAGGCCCCTTGCTTAAGCCGCTACTTTAAATAATCTTGAATATTTCTCCCGAGTTAAACGTGAACCGGAACTTTTTACTTTGTCGTAGGCCATTGCTGTTATGGCTCCTAAGGCGGCCAAGGCCCCTGTGACTTGCAACTGGGTTCCATCCACAGTCACCAAAAGCAAACTTGCTGAGTTTGTGACGTCTGGCCATCTGCCATAAAAGGAGATCATGTCCTATCGTGCCCCTCACCCGTCTGAGGAGATACCTCAACCCAAAGATGGGGAGGTAGTCGCTTTCACAGACCATATGAACCGGGGATTTGCCCCTCCCGGCTCAAAATTCTTTAGGGAAGTTCTGGCTTTCTTTGACCTGAGGCCTCAAGATATTGGACCCAATTCTGTGTCCAATCTGTGTAATTTCCAAGTCTTCTGCGAGGTTTACTTAGGAGAGGAACCAAGCCTGCAGCTGTTCAGAGAGCTTTTTTACCTGAACCGGCAGAATGAGCGCGCCAGCGGACCTAGTCTTGAACTTGGCGGCATCTCAATCCAGCGGCGGAGAGACTGCCTTTTTCCTTACGCTGAGCTGCCGAGTCATCCCAAAGACTAGAATCAGACATGGTTCTACTGCCAAGACACCTCTTCGGCTAACGAGAAGCCTCTGCCCGGCTTTCGCGCCCTGCGCCTTGAGTCCAATCATCCTATGCCGGACACGTTAACTGCTGTTGAGCGCCTGCCTCTTAACCCCACCATCAGAAAGATCAAGGCCCTTTTGGGCAACGGGTTAACTGGCATTGACTTGGTCCGGGTCTAGGTCACCTGGCGGATACTACCATTAAGCCGCCGCTCCGGCTTAATGTGTACTTACACAGGCGAAAAGGACGACTCAGTGCGTCACAGCCCTGAGGACTTACCAGATGATGTGGCAGATGCTACAGTCCAATCACTATTGAAGGAAGGCACTGTAACCAGTAATACTTTCAATTTGCTTCCCTTCTGCAAGAAGAATCCGGCTCCTGCAGTAAGTTACTAGTCTTCACAAATACTCTTTAATATGTTACCTTCTGGTGCTTATGATTCCTTGTCTTTTTCCACAGGCCGATGACAATCAAGTATGACCATGACGCTGCAAAACTGGCCCGGGCGGCCAAGAAGACCGAAAGGAAAGCCGCCAGGATGGGTACCTCCAAAAAGAAGAACCCCAGCGCCTCTGATATGATGAGACTGGACGACTCTTCTTCAGATGAGGAAGAGGTAATCTTTTTAATTTTCTTTAATTCCTTCACCATTACCTTACTGACATTTAGATCCTTTCAGGAGGATACTGGGAACAGCCAAGCAGCTGGCGAAGAGGTAACTATAATTTCCTCCGACTCAGAGCCTTTGCCAACACAAAGAATCCGAAGGGTGACCCGGAAAGTAAGGTTTTCACACCCTCTCGCTTACCAAGATCCTCAATTTCTTTTGAAGCAACAGCAGTTTGAGAACCGGTGGCAGACTCGGGCCAACCAGGACGCAGAGCTTTCCTCCGGCTTACCCGATGTAACCAGGAAGCGTCGGACTGAGGTGATCTCCGACTTACGTTTTGTTTTACCCTTGATGGGTTTGATTCGCCAACCTCTCAATTCATCTGACTCCAACTATCAGGATACTTCCCCTTCTTCTGATGAGTCGATGCAATTGAACATGCCGGCTTTCAAAACGGCTCCCGGGTAATATAACTTTTCCTACTGTGAGGTTATCCATACTTACACTTTGATACTTATCTTTCCTCTTTGTTTGACAGCTTGCAAGTAAAACCCAGCAAGAGGGCAAAGAAGAATAAGCCGTCCCAAGACCCGGTGGTTACTGAACCGGTGCTTGACTCATCCGTTCCAGACAGCTCTGCTCCTCAGCCACCTCCTGAACCAGCTTCTGACATTCCGGAGCCAACTTCTGACCCGCCTGCAGAAGACGTGATTCACAACTCGGATGACCCGGAAACTCCTAGCCCGGCCAAGACAGTTAACCCGGAGGTTGAAATTGTGAAGAGCCAATACGTTGAACCGGGCCGGCCTACTGCCCTTGCCCAATGCACCGCCAAGGAGGAATTTGCCCAGAGCCGGAGGTCCAAACAAGACATCACCGATTACTCTCATCTAAGTATTGGTGATATAGTCTCGGGCTATCTGAACCAAGTACACAGTAGTCGTGACCTGGAAATTGACATGGTGAAGCAAATACAACATAAATCTGAGGTAAAATTTAAGCTTTCACTCTGAATCTTACTTACTGTACCAGCCCCCAAGTCTATTGCTTATGACTGAATATGCTGTAGACTTAGTAATCTACTAGCCATTAGTTTTGTCCGGTTTAAATTGAATATGTTTAACCCGGAGATAACATGAAATGTTAAATTTGGGTCACATTAGCCCCCAAGTGTCAAGTACTTTTACTTGTAAAGTGCTTGAGACTTAATATGTGTAACATGGTAAAATAGACTTAAAAATGCTTTAAACATACATTAGCCCCCAAGTGCCAAGTATCTTTACTTGTAAAATACTTGGGACTTAAATGTTATCTTACCAAGATTCTTACCATAACCCGATGTCAATGTAGGCCACCGCAAGTCAATTTGAGGCAGAGATTGCTGATTTGAAGAGCCAGTTGAAAACCCAAGAGCTTGAAGCTCAGAAAGCCAATTCCAAGTTTGAATTCAGTATCTCTGAACAAGAGAAGCTGAAGAAGAATTTTGAATCGGAAAAGAAGGCTTGGGTTGATGAGAGGGCTTCATTGGTGACCCGGGTTGAGACATCGGAGGCATCTTTTGCCGAAGCAACAAATGAGCTGTCCGACTTAAAGCGGCACATATCCCAAATGGTCTCAGCTATCTTTGGTAAGCCGCTCATAAACATTGTAATCCTTCAAGAGCTATTGTAATAGTTGCCTCCAGCTTACTATTATACCTGTGAATATGCAGGCCCCAGGAGAACCAATCTGAAGGAAAACATGCTTGTCAAGCTTAAGGCAGTGTACACCTTGACAGAGCAGTTGTACTTCGGGTCACAGCGTGCGTTGACCGTTGTGGCTTTATCAAATACCTCTCCCCGGCTTTTGCAAGATGTGTTGAGACATCTGTCGGTGCTACCTCAACGCATTAAAGACTTAAGGCGGGCATCTGCAAGAGCCGGAGCCGTGGCTGCGTTGAGTCGGGCAAAAGCATGGGTGCCAGAGCTTGACCTTGCTGACCTCTCTCTTGGATATCCAAGTCTTAAGGAGGATGGCACGGCTTTTGGCGAACAGGACTTCACTGCCTGTGTTAAGGTCATACGCCCTCTGGCGACTCTCATTGGGGAGGACACTAATCTCACCAAGTATTCGCTGGGTTATGATAGCGAGAACCGGAGAATCCACAATGTCCCATATGACCAAGTCAGCCTACTCCCTCCAACGCGTAAGCATACCTTTGCCCCTGAAGTGGACCCGGCCAGTTTAATAGATGATGAAGCTGAATTTGAAGCTTTGAGCGGCATTGACTGGGCCTCGTCCACCTTCCAGGACAAAACAACCGAAGGAGAGGCGGGGAAGGATAACCCGGAGTCATCAAGCCAGCCGGAGGAATGAGCCGCCAGCCGGGTTACAACTTGGCAAAAAACAATGTTTCACTTATTCAGACTCGGGGAGTCTTGTAATAGGATATAAAAACTCCTTAATGCCTGTCATGCCTTATGGTACTTATTGCTTTTGTTAAGCCGCCAGTACCAAATTCACCTTGCTTATGTTAATCAAGTGTTTCCTTGATCCTTCACCTTGCTCCGTTTTAACTTGCACGTAAAACAGGCAAGGCTTTCCTGGACGATTCACTGCACCAGCGGGTTATAGAATATTGATAACCTGGACATGATCAAAAATCATATGCATAAGCCGGTTCATGATTAGTTAAAACATAATCATAACAGCATACCTGCAACCCTTTTTGATAACCTCTCCGGCTCATATAAATTTTACTTGGCACTTGTTAGAACCTGAAGTAACTAATATAAAGCCGAAAAGATCAAGAACCATCTCCTCAAGAAGGTTTCAATGATAGTGAAAATACTCATACTTGCAAATGCTCACAGGCTCCTGATTCAAATACGATCAGAGAGCCGTTCCAAAGGGGTTAAGCTAAGATTCAGATACGATCATATAGCCCCCAGTGGCTTTGGCGATGCCGATCAAGTGGGTATCGACAGCTATGTTCTCTTTGGTTCGAATACGACCTATGTTTGAACAGGAAGCCCCCAAGTGAACATAAGAGTTGTTTAATGATGCTGATTCGAATACGATCCACGTCAGACCCAAAGGGGTTAAGCTATGATTCAAATTTGATCAGGAAGCCCCCAAGTGGGTTTGGCAATATGCCCATCAAGTGGGCATCGACAACTATGTTCTCTTTGGTTCGAATACGACCTATGTTTGAACAGGAAGCCCCCAAGTGACCAAGGCTAGATTCAGATATGATCATAAGCCGGACCAAAAGGAAATCCGGATTCAGATATGATCCGTCCCCTGTTGGCATTCTCCATCACCTGATAAAGAAAACATGAAACATTCTTTATGGGAAAAAAGGACAGAGGTCTTGCTTTATTGCTTTATATAATATGTACATTATAGAAAGTATCTTAAGAAGTAACTTAAGTATAGTAAGGCCGGAGATGAGCTATGTTCCACGGCCGGCGGGTCTCCTCCTCCGATTTAAATGAGTCCTTGTGCTCTCGAATATCGATGAAATAATATGACCCGTTGTGCAGATTCTTGCTGACCACAAAGGGTCCTTCTCAAGGCGGGGATAGCTTGTGCATATCAGACTGATCCTGGATGAGCCGGAGCACCAAGTCACCTTCCTGAAAGGTTTTGCTCTTAACCCGGCGGCTGTGATAGCGGTGCAGGTCTTGCTGGTAAATCGCCGAGCGGGCTATTGCCAAGTCTCGCTCCTCATCCAACAAATCGAGTGCATCCTGACAAGCCTTTTCGTTATCCGCCTCAACATAAGCCACCACACGGGATGAGTCGTGCCGGATGTCACTTGGTAGGACCGCCTCTACTCCATAAACCATGAAGAAAGGTGTGTATCCCGTAGATGTGTTAGGCGTAGTGTTGATGCTCCATAACACGGAGGGTAACTCCTCCACCCAACAACCCGGAGTTCGTTGTAAAGGGACCAAGAGCCGGGGCTTGATACCTTTCAGGATCTCTTGATTAGCTCTCTCTCGTCTTGACCATTGGATTGAGGATGAGCAACAGCCGAAACATCAAGCCAGATATGTTCTCTTTGACAGAACTCTTCCATGGCACCCTTAGAGGGATTAGTGCCATTATCAGTTATGATGCTATGCGGAAAACCAAAACGAAAGATCACCTTTTTAATGAACTGAATCGCCGTGGCTGCATCACATTTACTGACCGGCTCTGCCTCAACCCACTTGGTAAACTTATCCACTGCCACTAGCAGATGTGTCTTTTTATCCTTGGACCTGTTGAAAGGTCCAACCATGTCAAGCCCCCAGACTGCAAACGGCCAAGTAATTGGGATCATCCTCAACTCTTGAGCCGACACATGAGCTCGTCGTGAGAACTTTTGACACCCATCACATTTACTGACCAGATCTTCTGCATTAGCGTGAGCCGTCAACCAATAGAAACCATGACGAAAGACCTTGGCCACTAGGGATTTTGACCCGGCATGATGGCCACAATCTCCTTCATGGATCTCACGGAGTATTTCTTGGCCTTCTGCAGGTGACACACAACGTTGAAACGCCCCCGTGACGCTGAGGTGATGTAGCTCGCCGTTAACAATTGTCATGGATTTAGAACGCCTGACGATTTGTCTCGCCAACGTCTCATCCTCCGGCAACTCACCCCGGGTCATATAAGCCAAGTAAGGCACCGTCCAGTCCGGGATAACATGAAGAGCCGCCACCAGCTGTGCCTCCGGGTCTGGCACTGCTAAGTCTTCCTCGGTAGGTACCTTGATAGAAGGGTTATGTAACACATCAAGAAAGGTGTTGGGCGGCACCGGCTTACGTTGGGATCCCAGCCAGCTTAAAGCATCAGCCGCCTCGTTCTTCCTTCGATCAATGTGCTCCACTTGGTAACTCGTGAAGTGACCAGCCACAACATCTACTTCATGACGATAAGCCGCCATGAGGGGGTCTTTGGAATCCCACTTGCCTGACACTTGTTGAGCCACCAAATCTGAGTCGCCCAAGCATCGCACCCGGCTTAAGTTCATCTCCTTAGCTATTCGGAGACCATGAAGTAATGCCTCATATTCAGCTGCATTGTTAGTACATGGAAACATAAGCCAGAGCACATAACGAAATTTATCACCTCGAGGGGAAGTTAACACCACTCCAGCCCCCGAGCCTTCTAGCTGCCTGGACCCGTCAAAATGAATAGTCCAGTATGTGTTATCCGGCTTCTCCTCAGGTGCCTGCAGCTCTGTCCAATCATTGATGAAGTCCACCAAGGCCTGAGACTTAATAGCCGTTCGGGGCATGTATTTCAAGCCATGAGGCCCAAGCTCAATAGCCCACTTGGCGACTCGTCCTATGGCCTCCCTGTTCTGAATAATGTCCCCCAAAGGGGCAGAACTTACCACAGTTATAGGATGGCTTTGAAAATACTGTTTCAACTTCCGGTTTGCCATGAACACCCCATAAACAAGCTTTTGCCAGTGTGGGTACCTTTGCTTGGATTCAATGAGCACCTCACAGATGTAGTAAACCGGTCGTTGAACCAGATGCTCCTTGCTGGCTTCCTTATGCTCCACCACGATGGCAACGCTAACGGCTCGCGAATTGGCAGCCACATATAACAACAAAGGCTCTTTGTCAATTGGAGCCGCAAGAACCAGCGGCTCAGACAATTGTCTCTTTAAGTCCTCAAAAGCAGCATCAGCGGCCTCACTCCAAACAAAAGTGTCAGTTTTCTTCATCATTTGATACAATGGGAGGGCTTTCTCACCGAGCCGACTTATGAACCGACTTAAGGCGGCTATGCGACCCGCCAGTCGCTGAACATCATTGATGCACGCCAGTTTAGCCAGAGAGGTAATCGCCTTAATCTTCTCCGGGTTAGCTTTGATGCCTCTGTTGGACACCAGAAAGCCCAAAAGCTTGCCTGCAGGGACACCAAACACGCATTTGGCCGGGTTAAGCATCATCTTGTAGACCCGAAGATTATCAAAGGTCTCCTTTAAGTAGGATATCAAGGTCTCCTTTTCTCTGGACTTCGCCACAATGTCATCCACATAAGCATGGACATTACGCCCAATTTGGTCGTGCAAATAGTTCTGCACACACCGCTGATAAGTCGCCTGGGCACTCTTGAGCCCAAATGGCATAGATACATAGCAGAAGGCTCCAAATAGAGTGATGAAAGCCGTCTTCTCCTGGTCCTTAACTGCCATCTTAATCTGATGATAACCGGAGTAAGCATCCAAAAAACTCAAACGCTCACAACCCGCCGTAGCATCAATGATTTGATCAATACGGGGAAGAGCAAAAGGGTCCGCTGGACAAGCCTTGTTTAAGTCCATGTAGTCCACACACATCCGCCAGGTGCCATTCTTCTTGAGGACGAGCATCGGGTTAGCCAACCACTCCGGATGAAAAACTTCAATGATAAACCCGGCTGCTAAGAGCCGGGCGACTTCTTCCCCAATAGCTTTTCGTCGTTCTTCATTAAAATAGGGAAGAAACTGCCTTACCGGCTTATACTTTGGATCAATATTGAGAGTGTGCTCAGCGAGTTCCCTCGGTACACCCGGCATGTCAGAAGGTTTCCATGCAAAGATGTCCCGGTTCTCACGGATGAACTCGATGAGCGCGCTTTCCTATTTGGGATCCAAGTTGCTGCTGATGCTGAATTGTTTAGAAGAATCACCCGGGGTAAAGTCAACAAGCTTTGTCTCAGCTGCCGACTTAAACTTCAATGCCGGGTCATGCTCTGTAGTTGGCTTCTTCAGGGATGTCATATCCGCCGGGTCAACATTATCTTGGTAAAATTTGAGCTCCTCCGCTGCGCAGGCTGACTCAGCATAAGCCGCGTCACCCTCTTCACACTCCAATGCTACCATACGACTACCATGTACAGTGATGGTGCCCTTGTAACCCGGCATCTTGAGCTATAAATAAACGTAACATGGGCGGGCCATAAACTTAGCATAAGCCGGCCGTCCAAACAGAGCGTGGTATGGGCTCCGGATCTTGACCACTTCAAACATCAATTTCTCAGCTCGGGAGTCATGTTCGTCTCCAAAAGCCGACTTACCAGGGACAACTCCATGGAAAACAGTGTTGGATGTTCTTAGATGTTTATCAGTCAATCCCATGCGCTGAAAGGTCTCGTAGTAAAGGATGTTGATGCTACTACCCCCATCCATGAGCACCTTGGTGAACTTATACCCACCAACCTGAGGCGCCACTACCAAAGCCAACTGACCTGGGTTATCGACCCGCGGAGGATGATCCTCCCTACTCCATATGATGGGCTGCTCTGACCACCTTAAATAACGAGGGATTGCCGGCTCAACAGAATTCACCGCCCTCTTATGAACCTTCTGGCCACGTTTGCACAAGCTAGTGGTAAACACGTGGTACTGTCCACCGCCCAACTGCTTCGGATGGCTTTGATAACCCGACTATTGCTGCTGATGTCCGCCTTGACCAGACTGCTGCTGACTGTTGCCACCTGGATGCCCCTGAAAACCAGAATTTGAACCGCCGCCCGGGCCATGAAAGCCGCCAGCCCCTGAGCCGCCACCAGATCCTTGACCACCGTCGAAGGTGTTGGAGTTTTTGAACGCCTTCATGATCGCACAATCCTTCCATAGATGTGTGGCCGGCCGCTCCCGGGTGCCGTGTCTCGGGCAGGGCTCATTGAGTAGTTGCTCCAGTGATGGGCCTGACCCGCCGGATCGCGGCGGTTTACCCTTACGTCTCGGATTGTTACCTCGTACATTGGCATTGGCCACGAACTCTGGGTTACCGTCCGCCTTACACTTATTGCCGCCTTGAGCCCCCGGGTTATGCTGCTGACCCTTTCCATTGCCGTTCCTTTTTCCCTTCCCTGTCTTCTCATCGTCAGATGCGGGATCCTTGGTACTATCAGAATCGGCGTATTTGACTAAAGCTGCCATCAGTGTACCCATATCTGTGAGGTCATGCTTAAGGCGCCCCAGTTTCATCCTCAGCGGCTCAAAACGGCAATTTTTCTCCAGCATAAGAACTACAGAGCCGGCATCCATCTTATCAGAGGAATGAATTATCTCTTTGACCTGGCGTACCCAATGGGTGGTGGATTCTCCTTCCTCTTGCTTGCAATCCATCAAGTCCACAATCGACATAGATTGTTTACAGGTGTCCTTGCAGTTCTGGATGAACCAGGCCTTTAACTCGCCCCATGAACCAATGGAATTGGGTGGTAAGCCCTTTAGCCAAGACCGGGCCATTCCATCCAACATCATGATGAAATACTTAGCCATTGTCGCGTCATTGACTTCCAGCAACTCCATGGCCATCTCATAACTCACGATCCACGCTGCAGGCTGTAAATCGGCCGTGTAATTTGGCACCTTTCTAGGTCCCTTGAAGTCCTTGGGCAGACGTACGTCACGCAGAGCCGGCACCAGGCACGGGACACCGCTGGTTCTAGTGGCTACTCCCGCCTCAACCGATGTCATTGGATACTCCGGGTGATCATTCTCCTGACGTACTTGGTCCTGCGCCGGGTTATAGTCCCCGGGTTGGTTACGCCGTTGGGCATTGCTTGACAAAGCTTCCGACTCCATGCGTCTGCTGTAACTCGGGCTCCAGTTCTGGCGAGGCGGTGCTACCCAAGGCGGGGGAGTCGAATGAATCTTGTCCCGGCTATAAGAATAGTTCTCCTGCTGAGCCAGGGCTGTCTGGAGGAGCTCCCTGACCCTTCGGGTCTCCACCGCCGTCGGGTCATCTCCTTCCATAGGAAGAGCCGCTAAACGTGCTGAGGCTGCGATCAAGTTCTCCATGGGGTTGGAAATGTGACCTGGTGGAATCAGCACATAACGCGGTGGTGGCATGCTCACATGAGGCGGCACCATATCCCTGGGCTGAGCTGGTCCTCCTGTTCCGGCTGTCATAAGCCGATCATCCTCTGGCGGGTTACTAGGGCCGGCCCCGGGTGTAGCAAAGAGAACCCGGGGGTCGTAATTCGGAGGTAAACGGGACTGCGTTTTCTGATGTATCCTCCTCATTACCTCATTGGATGCGTTCAAGCTCATCGTGAGCTGGTAAGCTTCTGACTACAAGCGCTGTGCCCGGGCGTCGAGAGCCGCCCGTTCTGCAGCTAGTCTTTGTATCCTCAGCTGCCAAGGCCTCCTTGGCCTGAGCTATCTCCTCACGCACCTGAGCTACTGTTGTGTCGTGCTCATCCTTGTCAGCAGGAATAATCGCAGCGGTTAACAGGGCCGTAAGCCTGTCCATGAGATCCATCAGCACCTGAGCCGATGGGCGCACGGGGCCGCCTGCCCCGGCTGCTCCTGACCCGGACGTGATCGCTGCGGCTGCCGTGGAGTTTGAACCGGGCTGAGTCCCAGCCATGAAGATTCCAGCCCATCTTGGCGGCTCATCGGGGTCCGGAATACTGATGCCATCGGAACAGCCCCCGAGCGCGCCGTCTTGTACCTGATACAACGAATCTGTTGAGCCGGCGGACGAGTTACTGTCTGAGAGGACGGCCGGTTCACCCCCATCTTCAGATCCAGAAAGTTCCTCTCCGTGGACGCAGCCCACGAAGGCACGCCTCATGACTGGCTGAGTCCGGGTCTTCCTTGCACGCTGAGCCGTCTCGACGAGGTCGGTGCAGTTGTCCGGCTCAGGGCCCGGCTCACCGATCCGGCCAATGAAGACGTGGATTCCGTTGAAGGGGACCCGGTAGCCGTACTCAATTGAGCCGGCGTCGGGGCCCCAACCTTCGTCGTTGACGTAGATCTTGCCGCGACGACTCTTGGTCATCCGGCCCACTATGTACCCCTTGAGCCCGTCGAAGTTTCCCTTCAAGAACTCAAATCCACCGTGCACTGGCCCCACGGTGGGCGCCAACTGTCGTGGAATAGTCACGTCAGACGTCCTCATGAAAGGACTTAGTTGTGGAGCCATCTCAACTAGGAAGCTTGAAGGGGTTAAATCGGGACAAGGGACACGAGAGAGTTTATACTAGTTCGGCCCCTTACGGTGAAGGTAAGGCCTACGTCTAGTTGGGTTGGTATTGATGTTTCGATGACCAGGGAGCGAGATACGCTATGCCCGGCTCTCGATGAGTTGTTTCTTGCCCTAAGCCGCCAGCAGGTCGTCCCCTTATATACACGGGTTGACGCCCTTTGACCTACAGAGTCCCGGCCGGCTTAGAAACAGTGTTCGGCTCGGTGACTAGTTAAATATTCCTTACAATACAAGTCATGCTATTATGGCGGTTTAATACAACGGGCCTTAAGTCGCCTGTGGGCCTTAAGCCCTTTATTGAACCGCCATCTTCATGCTTGGCCTTGGGCCTCTCTCTGGTGAATCCTCTTTGTGTAACCCGTCCCCTCCTGGGCGGCTTACACAAATAGTTATATCTCCAACACATGTGGAGTTCTCCAGGAGCGTTTACGGATCTTCGCCGAAGTATTGCCAATGCGGCAGACTTCTTCCGAGCCGAAGAGGGGAGCTCAACAGAGAAACTATTCTGATCGTAGTACCTTGTGCCAGAGCAGCCTATGCCCCTCATTGATCAGCTGAAACAGCTGACCGAGCTACACAGGATGGCCGAACTGGCCATGAAGGATATCATAGTCCGTCTTTGGCCAGCTGAACCCATACCTAATAGCTATTTCGGGCTTGTGAAGTGGCTAATCGATGCCTGCCCATGGCTTGATGCTATAAAGTTACCAGTCTGTATCGAAGGTGCCCGGATGGCCTTCGCCCGCGTCAAGGTGCAATGGGCAAAGATGAATGCCACCAGTCCTGCAACCGAGGGACACTAGCAGGCAAGGAGCATCGTATGCCGGAGCGATACTTCGACGACGTCCTTGAAGGTTCCCGCATTATAGAGGGCCTGTGTTCGAAGGACATCATATTTGAATGAATGTAGCCATGCTGCCCAAACTCTATATAATGAAAACAAGGTGTTTTGTGTAATTTGAGTCTTGTTTTATCTGAATTTATTTATCCTCCTTTGCGGTCGTTTTATTAAATCTGAGAGTTGGCCAGTCGTCAGCTTCAGCCCCTCGCGTAGATACTATGGGGGTGTTTGGAATAGCACAAAAACACACTTAACCCAACGTCTTGGTCCTTGAAGGAGGTGCTAGTGCGGTGAACCAGACAATCAGACTATGCGGCTTGATCACTCTCACTTAGCCATAGGAGTTTGATAATAAGATTGTAGGTGCAGCCCCTGGTATTGTTCAGCAATCCGAACTCGGGTGCTGTAGACACCTGACCAGGTAAAAACCAGTCCTTCGTGTGACACGGAGAAAATCGCAAGAGATTTATACTGAGTCACCGAATAGCTAACCAGTTCTTGCCACATCATGACAGTCAGTTTTTGGCTTTCTCTACTGAGGTGTTTAGCCGGCCAACCAGAAACACAATCGCAATAGTTCTCCCTTTACTTCCTTAGCCGAACAATCGGAATGTAAGGTAGTAACCATAGGAGCCGGGCAACCCAACTATTGATCCAAGACATGATTCAGAGCTGATGCATATAAAGCTAGATTTAGGACGCCGAATTGCACTTGTGGAAGTGTTCGGACTTATGTTAAATTTAATACATGTACGCGGCTGAATGGAGCCCCTGGTGATTTAGGTCGTGCCGAGGTGTACATGATGATCAGATGACGAAAAAAAGGAAAAAATATAAATAAGCCAGTACCAAATAATTTGGGCGAAAAAAAGTTTCCATTATAGTCTGATTGATACGTCAAAACGTATTTGTATAGATAATGCTATAAGTATCAAGGCTATTTTACATGCCGAGCGCAAAGGAAAGCCGTGTACAGGTATTTAAGAACAAGGGAGGAGGTGATCTTGAAAGATCCTTTAGGTACTCCGCCGTACATCTGTGCTGCTTTTCCCCTTGGTGTGTGATCCTTTTAGAGGATTAATGAATAAGTTTTCATAAGGGGCCGGAAACGGGGCCGTTGACACCATAAAAAGGAGTGATGTAGGTTGTAACGAACCTGTAAAGAAAAAATAAAGTTAAGAAAAAGATAGATTGGGGTCCTGATATGGTTGAGCCATATTGTGGACTTCATCCTTGATATGCCTCCATCGTCGCCCATGGTATTCCCTGGGGTGGAGCATAGGGAACGTATGCTGCACCTAGCGCAGAATTTCAGAAACAAATTCAAAGGTAAAGTTTATGATAAGAACTTATGGCCAACATCATACACATGCAGTGAGAGGAAGCATGAGCATCATTCGAGAGTGTAGTATGATCACAATCCTCTGGTGAAGGAGTACCTAGATGCACATCATGGAAATGTTTGGTCAAGAAGCAAATTCAATGAAATCTACAAAGTAGACTATGTGAACAGTAACCTGGCAGAGTGTTTCAATGCAAAGATCAAGTCATTGGAAGGGCTTGTGATATGGCAAATATTTGATAAGATTCGGTAGATGATCATGATAAAGATGGCTCTTTGAAAAAGAATTGCAGAAACAGAATATGTTGGCCATATTATGCTCCCATATCTTATTAAGTCATTACATGCCATGGCAAGAGGACTGAACATGAAATGCATTCGAGCGGCGACACACAAGGCTGAGGTAACATATACTGACAGTAAAAATAGGGAATGGAGATATCCAGTTAACCTAGCAACTAGGGAATGCAGTTATAGGCCTTGGCAGCTCTGTGGGAAGCCATGCATACATGCCCTATATCTAATGGCTGTTGTAGGTGGTGAAGATGGTGAAGTTGATCAATACATCTCTGAATATTTTTCTGTTGCCAAATTTAGGGTTGCTTATGCTTCCAATGTGCCTCTACTCTTGGGAAAATACCAATGGAATATAGTAGATCCGGGGTTCAAACTACATTCTCCTATACTGACTAGACAACCAGGAAGACCAAGGAAGAACATGATCGGAAGAGATGAAGTGGGTCGTGTAAAAAGATAGCGTAAGTGCAGAAAATGTGGAACCCTATGGCACATTGCTAGGCTATGTACCAATCCAGTGGATGCTTCATTTGGAGAAGAGGAACAATGGGCAACAACAAATGCAGAGGTGAATGCAACATTAGAGCAGATTGAAACTAATACAGATGAGAATGAAGCAGCAAAGCAGATTGAAGCTAATTCAGAGGAGAATGAAGCAACTGAATTAGCACTACCAGCAGCTTGGTATGTGTGCAACAACCTTCCCTTTTTTTGTGCATTTCTTCTCTCTTTTTTACGGCTTATAATTTTTTCCTGTTTGATCTAGCTCTAGGAAAATTAGAGGAAAAGAAGAGAAAAGGCCAAGAGAGAAAGAATTAGAATATGAAGCCATGGCTTCTGAAGGTTTTGAATCCCGTTAACTGGCCAGTGCATGTTCTCCGTCAGCACCTTGACAGCCACCACCTTAAGTGAAGATCAGAAGGAAGAAGAAAAAGGTGGATCTCCCACCTAGGGAAACCAGGAGCAAGGCTGTTAAGCCGTCGCGAAACACAAGGAGTAAGGCAAAGATGTGAACTTCGAACGTTGAATGCAAGTTGTAAAGTTTGGACTTTAAGGATTTGTACAATGGTTTCTGTTGTCAATTTGAACAACTATGAAAACTTGTAAGGTTTAATATTCATACTTTGATGTGAAATTTGAGGCAGAATTTGCATTCTAGGCAAATTTTGAATTTGAACCAACACTTGAACTTAGATATGTGGTGTGATGTTGCAATGTTTGCTGAACTATTGTAAACGTTAGGTGATCAATCTGATCTCTATTGCATGGTAAAACTTATAGTCATGGGAAATGTGCTCCAAATGTGCTCCGAAGCTAGGGTAAACTGCCCCATTTATAATCAAGTATTTTTTGGACCTATTCTAAATGAGCCAAATATTTTTTTATTAACACCTATTCAATCTATATAGTGTAGATTTGGAGTCTCGCTATTTATTGAATTAATCTTCATATTTCTACTTTTTTTTGAAAATAATGTGATTTAATAGAAAACCATTAAAAACACATTTAAAAGATGAAAAAGGAAAACTAATTTCAGATCCTTATTATTCACTTTGAAATGAAGCTTTGGTGATTTTTTTTATTTTTCCAGTTTTTCAAAAAACCTATCTCCTTTCCTTGAACTCTCTGTACCATTGTACGTGATAGATCATGTGTGTGAAGGTTTTTTCATGAAAATGTCCATAGAACAATTTTATAATTTTTTTGTTGGTAACATGTCACATAAGACAACATTGTGCGCAGGTTTTATATTTTTTTGATTTTTTAAATTAATGGTGCTCATTTAACCACGATCGTGCCAACTAGTTTTTTTTTTGAAAATGACCGTAGACCAAGTTTAGTATTTTTTTCCTTGTTAGTGTGTCTTATAAAACGACGATTTGCGAAGGTTTCATACTTTTTGGATTTTTTAAAATTAGTTATGCTCAGTTGAATATCGGTCAAACACAAGTTAACCCCATTGACCAACTCAAAATCCCTCTAAACCCCGTGGGGTTTCACCTAACCCTAGCTCCAAACATCAGCCATCCGATCATACCCTAGCTCCAAGTGACATCCCTCAGATGTGGCCTTCTAGAAGGAATTCTAAGGCCAGGTTGCTTGCAGGCTCCGCGCCGTTGGATCACAAGGACGACTCTGCATCGTTGGATCATTGGGAAATCTACAAGAGGCGATCCGCGAGATGTTGGTTGTGCTCGCCCACCATTGCCACCCCTGTCTTCTTCTTCTCCTGCGGTGACCAGAGGAGCCACTCGTCTGCTTCTTCTTCTTTGGCGACTAGATCTGTCGAGCTCCACTTTAGCCTCCCGCCCCTCGTGGCCCCAGTATGGTCCAGTGCCCATGGAGCGATGTCCTGACTGCCCATGCACCGCGCCACTTAAAAGGTTGACTTCGAGGGGGGACAAGAACGGCAACTTTGGGCGCGAGTTCATGAAATGCGAGAGCAAGCCAGAGGGGCAGGTTAGATCTCATGATTTTTCTCTGACCCTTTCTTTTTCTCTTTGCTTCTAATTCTTTTTCGTTGGATATGAGATTAAGGGTTCATGATTTCGTTTCAGATCATGAAGAAGTGCACACATGTTGAATGGATGGATGACTATGTTTGGAGGCTTCAAGGGGAGGGCTTGCTTCAATTCAATGGGGCCACAACCCGAGAGGTCAATCTGCTGTCAGCCACTCAGAATTTGGTCTCTGAAAGTGCTGCTCTGACAGTTGGGATGCAGATCTAAAGGGGGAATTAAAGAAGATGAACAAGAACTCGAGGAAGATGATTCAGTTGAACAAGCAAGCGAATATGATAGTTTTAGGATTTTATTTTTGTAGAGTTGCTCTAGGATTTGCTTAATTGCTAGTCATCCCTCATTAGAGATGTTATTTGTGTCGTGTCATGTGCTCTACGATTTGCTTAAGGGTTTGTGGATCATGTGCTCTCTGTGTTGCTTAATTTGTGAATCATGTGCTCTACGATTTGCTTAAACTATGTCTCTATCTCCATCTCTGAATCTCTGTAGATGTTAGTTTTTGACACTTTCAGTTTCGTCAGACAACACCGAGGGCAAGAGAAAAAATGTAGTTATTGGGCACAAAATGAAACCAAGCTCTGGTTGGGCCATCACATTGCGTTGATTGTCGAAGGCCCACGAAGATTAAAGAGGCCTAGAAAATAGTGCATGCGCTGGCTCTGTTTTCCCCCTGTTTTTTGCTTGATTGTTTTGATTGCACCTACAGAGATTGAGTGCATGTTGGTTACATCATTTGAAATTACACAACAATTGATATTGCCACCAATAAGTCAACAATTACTGTTTTGTTTCATACAATATGGCCACAGCAATTGATATTGCCACCAACAAGTAAACAATGGGCTACCGTTCAAAAAATATTTTCATCCTGCAAAATGGCCACAAACTATTCAAAAATTAGCTTTTTTTGTTCATACAATATATGTATCCTACAATATATATGGGCACCAACAATTCAAAAACTTTAGCTTCTTTTTCTTCTTCTTTTCAAAATCAACATGGCTCATTTTTCTAGCTTTAATTTCCTTTTTGACACCTCAACTAGTCCATTAGCCACCCGTACCAAAACTTGGAACCAATAAAACCTATAATATAAGGGCCAAAATTATTTTCATCATGCCAAATGGCCACAAACTATTCAAAAATTAGCTTGTTTTTGTTCATACAATATAGGGAATAGGGCCACCAACAACTCAAAAAAAATTAGCTTTTCTCCTTCTTTTCAACATCAATATGGCTCATTTTTCTAGCTTTAGTTTCCTTTTTGACACTTCAACTAGTCCATTACCCGCGCGTGCCAAAACTTGACCCTAAAATATATGGGCCAAAATACAAATATTACACAACATGAATATAACAAGACGAATGGGCTACCCTCCAACCACTTTTATAGGACTAACCCCAAAACTTGCTAGTTTTCATTGAGGGATACCCTTTCATTGATTTAGCAAGCAAAACACAGATAACCAACGACATATCAAATAAAAGTAGCAAGCATAACATAGTTCTTAGGGGATAGGGTTCCCAACATGATATAACACGACAGAGATAAAAAGTTCATGGTACAACCAATGACATAATTAAGATAGAAATATGTAAAAAGCCCTAACACCCTAGGGCAAGAGAAGCTTCACGAGATGGGGCCTTCACCATCATCTTCATTGCGCCTCCTCTTCACCGCTCCTCTTCACTGCTCCTCCTCCATGCCGTCCTCTCCGAGGTAGTAGGGGAGGTTGTGCATACCGTTGCGGGTGGGGAAGATGTTGTTGAAGTCCGTGAAGATGTTGTAGGTGGTGAATGCGATGAACTCGCACCCACACTTGTAGGATCGAAAGTATGTCTAGAGGGGGGTGATTAGACTACTTGACCAAACAAAAACTTATCCTTTTCCCAATTTTAGTCTTTGGCAGATTTTAGCTATCTTAGAACAAGTCAAGCAATCTCAACACAATTCAAGTAAGCATGCAAAGAGTATATGAGCAGCGGAAAGTAAAGCATGCAACTTGCAAGATTGTAAAGGGAAGGGTTTGGAGAATTCAAACGCAATTGGAGACACGGATGTTTTTGTCGTGGTTCTGGAAGGTGGTGCTATCGTACATCCACGTTGATGGAGACTTCAACCCACGACGGGTAACGGTTGGGCGAGTCCACGGAGAGCTCCACCCACGAACGGTCCACGAAGAAGCAACCTTGTCTATCCCACCATGGTCGTCGCCCACGAAGGACTTGCCTCACTAGCGGTAGATCTTCACGAAGTAGGCGATCCCCTTGCCCTTAAAAACTCCTTGGTTCAACTCCACAATCTTGTCGGAGGCTCCCAAGTGACACCTAGCCAATCTAGGAGACACCACTCTCCAAGAAGTAACAAATGGTGTGTTGATGATGAACTCCTTGCTCTTGTGCTTCAAATGATAGTCTCCCCAACACTCAACTCTCTCTCACAGGATTTGAATTTGGTGGAAAGAAGATTTGAGTGGAAAGCAACTTGGGGAAGGCTAGAGATCAAGATTCATATGATAGGAATGGAATATCTTGGCCTCAACACAAGTGTAGGTGGTTCTCTCTCAGAAAATGTAAGTTGGAAGTGTTGGTTCGTTCTAATGGCTCTCTCCACGAATGAAGAGTAGGTGGAGGGGTATATATAACCTCCACACAAAATCTAACCGTTACACACAACTTACCAAACTCGGTGGGACCGAATTGAGAAACTCAGCCGGACCGATTCAGCAAATCTAGTGACCGTTAGGATTTTCGGTGGGACCGACATGCAACTCAGTAGGACCGATATGGTTAGGGTTAGGGCATAATGTAATCTCGGTGAGACCGATTACATAAACTCGGTGGGACCGATTTTGGTAATAAGCTAACCAAAGAGTTGGTCAGGTAAACTCGGTGGGACCGGTTTGCTCATTTCGGTGAGACCGAAATGTTACGAAAAGGAAACAGGGAGTTTACATTGGAATCTCGGTGGGACCGATCGCTCATCTCGGTGGTACCGATACGTTACGAAGGGAAACATAGAGATTACCATCCCATCTCGGTGAGACCGAGATCCCTATCGGTGAGACCGATTTGCCTAGGGTTTGTGGCAGTGGCTATGACATTTGAACTCGGTGGCGCCAGATAGAAAGAATCGGTAGGGCCGAGTTTGACTATTTGTTTAGATCATATGTGGATGTGGGAAAGTACTTGAGGGTTTTGGAGCATATCACTAAGCACTATGAAGGAAGAACCTCATTAAGCAACACCTCATCCCTCCTTGATAGTATTGGCTTTTCCTATAGACTCAATGTGATCTTGGATCACTAAAATATAAAATGTAGAGTCTTGAGCTTTGATCTTGAGCCAATCCTTTTATCCTTAGTATTTTGAGGGGTCCACTTTTCTCATCCATGCCATGCCATTCATTGAGCTTTTCCTGAAATATTTATCTTGGAATAATGTTAGCTCAATGAGCTATATGTTGTTAGGAATTACCAAAACCACCTAGGGATAGTTGCACTTTCACACACCAAAACACCTTGCCGAGGAGGTAGTATGCATCAAATCTGTTTCTGAAGTTGGCGATGAGCCCTATCGGTGAAGTGCAGGAGTTTGGACGCACTTCCTCCAGTCAGAACATCACCGATGATCCCGCAGGGAGGTGGGCGAAGCCCGCACCCAGGAACCACTGGGAAAACTCCTTTGCACCCCTCCAGCATGAGAACACCCACACGCGGAGCGTCATCTCCATGACAACACCAGCGGGATACCCCCTCTCCGGCATGGTCGGTGGGGGCTCGAAGGTGGGGCCGTTGTACTGCATCCTCGCTCGCTTTGAGGGTGCTCTATGTTTGGTTGAAGAAGAGAAGGGGGCGGTGCAAATGGATGTGTGGAGAATAGGTGGAGGGGTGGGTGGTTTAAATAGGGAAGGGCAGTGGCAATGACCTCGCTCTGGATTTGCTACGTTCAAACGAGCCGCCTCGATCAATATGCCACTTTAATTGCCAACAAGTTTTAATTGCCATGAGTGGATCAAAAAGGCTGAAACAATGCTCTACATCGAGGAGACACGTGTGCAAGAAGAGACGAACTAGCGGCAGCAACGGTCCCTATGTCCGCGGCGGGTCGCGTGCAGGAAAGAGGCTCGGTCAACGCATCATGGCGGAGGGCATCGGCGCATGCAGGCAGGCTAGTTATGTGCATGCATAGTAGGCTAGATGGACATGTCGTGCATGAATAGCAGGCTTCTTCCATGGCGGCGCGCGCAAGCCTTTCATGCAACGGCCCAACAGTGTAAAAAAACCACAGCCCAACGGGTGAACATCGACATCATTCAACGCGGCCCCAATTGTCAGGTCCAACGGGCAACACAGTCCAACGCGGCCCCACTCGTCAGAGTTAATGGTCAAAGCACCAACCTGACGACATCCATCGTTCATGACCATTTCTAAGGGTTTCGGACAAGAGAGTGGGGAAAAGTGCGCAAACATTAAGAGCATGGGGATGAATGAGTATGGCTAAGGAACCAGGGGCACAGATGTAAAAATCCCAACTTATTAACCTAGAGCCTAGTGCCAGTTTCTGTTTTTCCTTGTTTTTTGACTTTTATAGAAATGGAATATCAAATGGAGTCCAAACGTAATAAAACTTTATGGTGATTTTTCTTGGACCAGGAGAAACCCATGAGACTTGGAGATGAGGCTAAAAGCCCCACAGGGAGGCCACAAGCCATAGGGGCGCACCCCAGGGCTTGTGGGCCCCTCAGAAGCCTTCCAACCCTAATTACAACACTATATATTCTCAAATATCCCCCCTATATCAGAGGGCACACCAAAAATACTTTTCCGCTGCCGCAAGCCTCTGTTCCTGTGAGTTCCCATCTTGGGGCCTTTTCCGGCACTCAGCCGGAGGAGGATTCAATCACACACCAACCTTGCTACCCTTCCTATGATGTGTGAGTAGTTTACCACAGACCTACGGGTCCATAGCTAGTAACTTGATGGCTTCTTCTCTCTCTTTGATCTTCAATACAATGTTCTCCTTGATGTTCTTGGAGATCTATTCGATGTAATCTTCTTTTGTGGTGCGTTTGTTGAGATCCAATGAATTGTGGATTCATGATCAGATTATCTATGAATATTATTTGAGTCTTCTCTGAACTCTTTTATACATGACTCATATAGCTTTGTATTTCTCTCCGATCTATCGATTTGGTTTGGCCAACTAGATTGGTTTTTCTTGCTATGGGAGAGGTGCTTTATGATGGTTCAATCTTGTGGTGTCCTCACCCAGTGACAGAAGGGGTAGCGAGGCACGTATTGTATTGTTGCCATTAAGGATAAAAGGATGGGGTTTATATCATATTGCTTGAGTTTATCCCTTTACATCATGTCATCTTGCTTAAGGCGTTACTTTGTTCTTATGAACTTAATACTCTAGATGCAGGCAGGAGTCGGTCGATGCGTTGAGTAATAGCAGTAGATGCAGAATTGTTTCGGTCTATTTATGACGGACATGATGCCTATATTCATGATCATTGCCTTAAATGTCTTCATAATTATGTGCTTTTCTATCAATTGCTCAATAGTAATTTGTTTACCCACCGTATGTTGTGTTCAAGAGAGAAGCCTCTAGTGAAACCTATGCCCCCGGGGTCTATTTTCCATCATATATTTTTAGACCTATAAACCAAAAAACACAAAAATACCTTGCTGCAATTATTTATATTTACTTTATTTTGCTCTTTTATTTATCTTTTATACCTATCTCTATTAGATTGCACTCTTGTTTGTGACCGTGAAGGGACTGACAACCCCTTTTTTGCGTTGTGTGCAAGTGTCTGTTAGTTTGTGCAGGTGCATATATTGGGGACTTTCTTGTGCCTCCTATTGGGTTGATACCTTGGTTCTTAACTGAGGGAAATATTTATCTCTACTTTGCTGTAGCACCCTTTCCTCTTCAAGGGAGAAATCAAAGCAAGCTCAAGAAGTAGCAGGAAGAATTTATGGCGCCGTTGCTAGAGAGGTTCTACATCAAGCCTACCAAGTACCCATAATAAACTCTCATCTCTTGCACTTACATTATTTGCCATTTGCCTCTCGTTTTCCTCTCCCCCATTTCTAAAACGTTTTCAGAAAAACACAAAAATATTTGCCTTTTTATTTGCTTTATTTCTGTTTGCCTTTATGTCTTACTTGGTTTGTTTGCTTGTTCGCTTGGTATAATTGTGATTTTATTGGAAATAAAGAACAAAAGCGTATGGATCTTCATCCACTTGCTAATCTTTTTAAAAGATCCAACTATGATGTACCAATTTCTAGTGAGTTGAGTGTTATCTTTATGAAGTTTTGCTTGAATTTCGTGAATCTGAAAATTATGATGAGATTTATGAAGTGATTCACGATAGCTCCTTGAATGAAAAGCATGATTGCAACGATGTTATTATAAATTAAATTAATTTCAATTGTACTAATAATATGCAAAACCCCAAACTTGGGGATGCTAATTTTGCTATGTCCACTACTTATTGTAATGATCATGATTGGGGTGATTCTTCTTATGATCTTGAAAATTTATTTAAGCCTCATGATAAATATGTTTGCAATAATATTTAAAGAGGATTTGTAAGAGTGTAAATTCTAGGTAATAATGATCCCACTACTTTGGAGAATGATCAATCTTATGACATTTTTGATAAAAGTGGGCTTAGAGAGGTCTTGACTTTATGTGGTGATAATCCCACTATTTTGGAAGAGTGTCAACTTTGGATGCATGTGGATCATGTAGAGAAAATTTTATGTGATGACTATATTGTTACATTTGATTATGATCCTACATGTAATTATTATGAGAGAAGAAAATATGATTGTAGAAATTTTCATGTCACTAAATTACCTCTCGTTATGTTGAGATTGCTATTGTTTCTTTCTTCTTCCTTGCATATTCTAGTTTTTGCATGTCTTGATAATTTGTTTGCTTATAAAATTCTTATGCATAGGAAGTATGTTAGACTTAAACTAGTTTTTCACATGCTATATGATGCTCTGTTTGTGCTTCAATTTTTTGCCTTTCATGTCAGCATCATTAAAATTATCATTGCCTAGCTAAAAGGCTTTAAAGAAAAGCGCTTGTTGGGAGACTATCCAATATTTTTATTTTATGTTTTTATGCAAATACACATTATTACCTCTGTAGTAATTTTGTTTTAATGTTTTAATTAGTGTTTGAGCCAAGCAAGACCTTTGGGATGCTTTGGTATATCGTTGATTTGGTTTTGCTAAAAAACAAAAACTTTTGCATCCAATAACTTAATTGTTTAAATTCATTGGAGCATGGAAAAATTATGAATGTTTCACATAGGATTGATATATGAATTTCCTCTGTTGTCCTAATTTTTTAGAATTTTGGAGATAAAGAAGTATGACTAATATTCTGGTCTCTACAGACTGTTATGTTTTTGACAAATTCTTTTTTCCATGTGTTGTTTGCTTATTTTGATGAATTTATGGGTAGTATCGAGGGGTATGAACCATGGAGAAGTTGGAATACAGTAGATATAACACCATTATAAATTTAGAATGAGTCCACAACAATACCTAAAGTGGTGATTTATTTTATTATACTAACGAATCTTACGAGTTTTCTGTTGAGTTTTGTGTTGCGAAGTTTTCATGTTTTGGGTAAAGTTTTGATGGACAACAGAGTAAGGAGTGGCAAGATCCTAAGATTGGGGATGCCCAAGGCACCCCAAGGTAATATTCAAGGACAACCAAGCATCTTAGCTTGGGGATGCCCCGGATGGCATCCCCTCTTTTGTCTTTAATCCATCGGTAAAAAATTACTTGAGGCTATATTTTTATTCACCACATGATATGTGTTTTGCATGGAGCGCCTTGTATGATATGAGTGTTTGATTTTTAGTTTGCCACAATCATCCTTGTTGTACACACCTTTTTAGAGGGACATACATTAATCATGAATTTATTAGAATACCCTATGTGCTTCACTTATATCTTTTGAGCTAGGTAGTTGCTCTAGTACTTCACTTATATCTTTTTAGAGCACGGCAGTGGTTTTATTTTATAGAAATTGATGAACTCTCATGCTTCACTTATATTATTTTGAGAGTCTTAAGACATCATGGTAATTTTCTTAGGTTATAAATTTAGTCCTAATATGATGGGCATCCAAGAGGGATATAATAAAAACTTTCATATAAGAGCATTGGATAATATGAGAAGTTTGATTCGTTGCATTTGTTTTGAGGTATAAAGATGGTGATATTAGAGTCATGCTAGTGAGTAACTGTGGATTAGTAGAAATACTTGTGTTAAAGTTTGTGATTCCCGAAGTATGCATGTATGGTGAACCGTTATGTGATGAAGTCGGAGCATAATTTATTTTTTGATTGTCTTCTTTATGAGTGGCGGTCGGGGACAAGCGATGGTATTTTCGTACCAATCTATGCCCCTAGGAGCATATGTATTAGTACTTTGCTTTGATGGCTAATAAATTTTTGGAATAAGTATGTGAGTTCTTTATGACTAATGTTGAGTCCATGTATACGCACTCTCACCCTTCCACCATTGCTAGCCTCTCTAGTACCGCCCAACTTTCGCCGGTGCATTAAACCCACCATATACCCTTACTCAAAACAGCCACCATACCTACCTATTATGGCGTTTCCATAGCCATTCTAAAATATATTGCCATGCAACTTCCAACGTTCCGTTTATCACCATCATTGTCATATTGCTTTGCATGATCATGTAGTTGGCAAAGTATTTGTGGCTTGGCCACCATTTGTATTTTTTATACATGTAACTCTTGATCATTACACATCCCGGTATACCGCCGGAGGCATTCATATAGTCATATTTTGTTCTAGTATCGAGTTGTAATTCTTGAGTTGTAAGTAAATAAAAGTGTGATGATCATCATTATTAGAGCATTGTCCCATGTGAGGAAAGCATGACGGAGGCTATGATTCCCTCACAAGTTGGGATGAGACTCCGTACTTAAAAAATAAAAAGAGGCCAAAGAGCCCAAAATAAAAAGAGGCCAAAGAGCCCAAACAAAAAAAAGAGAAAAAGAGAGAAGGGACAATGTTACTATCCTTTTTCCACACTTGTGCTTCGAAGTAGCACCATGTTCTTCATGATAGAGAGTCTCCTATTGTATCATTTTCATATACTTGTGGGAATTTTTCATTATATAACTTGGCTTGTATATTCCAATGATGGGATTCCTCAAATTGCCCTAGGTCTTCATGAGCAAGCAAGTTGGATGCACACCCACTAGTTCCTTTTGAGCTTTCATACACTTATAGCTCTAGTGCATCTGTTGCATGGCAATCCCTACCAAGGTTGTTAGAATCGTGATTTTGAATAGAATCGGAGCTCCGATGGTAGGATCACAAATCATAGAATCTTCACTATCAGGATCGTAGAAACGTAGATTCTATGAACTAAAATTGTAGAATCATAGGGCTTAGTTTGGATCGTAAAATCGTAGAATCATATAACAGAATCGCGATTCTGACAACCTTGATCCCTACTCACTTGCATCGATATCAATTGATGGGCATGCCCATAGCCTATTAATTTGCCTAGTTCATGTGAGGCTTTCTCCTTTTTATCTTCTCCTCACAACCTCCACCATATTCTATTCCACTTATAGTGCTATATCCATGGCTCATGCTCATATATTGCGTGAAAGTTGAAAAATCTTGCGAACATTAAATGTATGAAACAATTACTTGGTTTGTTATTGGGGCTGTGCATGATGAAATATTTTGTGTGATGGAGATAGAGCATAGCAAGACTATATGATTTTTGAGAAGACATGATTGCTTAATTAGTATGCTTGAAGTATTATTGTTTCTATGACAATATTAAACTTTTGTTTTGAACCTTATGGATCTGAACATTCATGCCACAATAGAGAAAATTGCATTGATAAATATGTTAGGTAGCATTTCACATCAAAAATTCTGTTTTTATCATCTACCTACTCGAGGACGAGCAGGAATTAAGCTTGGGGATGCTTGATACATTTCCAACGTATCCATAATTTATGATTGTTCCATGCTATTACTATTTTATATTAATTTCGGGACTAACTTATTAACCTAGAGCCCAGTGCCAGTTTCTGTTTTTTTCCTTATTTTTGACTTTTACAATAAAGGAATATCAAACAGAGTCCAAACGGATTAAAACTTTACGGTGATTTTTCTTGGACTAGAAGAAACCCACGAGACTTGGAGAGGAGGCCAGAAGTCCTACGGGGAGGCCACAAGCTGTAGGGGCGAGCCCACAGGGCTTGTGGGCCCCTCAGAGACGTTTCAACCCTAATTCCACCACTATATATATTCTCAAATATTTCCCCTATATTAGAGGGCACACCAAAAATACTTTTCTGCTGCCGCAAGCCTCTGTTCCCGTGAGATCCCATCTTGGGGACTTTTTCGGCACTCCGCTGGAGAGGGATTCGATCAAGAAGGACCTCTACACCAACCTTGCTACCCTTCCGATGATGTGTGAGTAGTTTACCACAGACCTACGGTCCATAGCTAGTAGCTAGATGGCTTCTTCTCTCTCTTTGGTCTTCAATACAATGTTCTCCTCAATGTTCTTAGAGATATATTCAATGTAATCTTCTTTTGCGGTCCGTTTGTTGAGATCCGATGAATTGTGGATTTATGATCAGATTATCTACGCATATTATTTGAGTCTTCACTGAACTCTTTTATGCATGATTGATACAGCTTTGTATTTCTCTATGATCTGTAGATTGGTTTTTCTTGCAATGGGAGAGGTGTTTTGTGATGGGTTCAATCTTGCGGTGTCCTCACCCAGTGGCAGAAGGGGTAGCGAGGCACGTATTTTATTGTTGCCATTAAGGATAAAAGGATGGCGTTTATATCATATTGCTTGAGTTTATCCCTCTACATCATGTCATTTTGCTTAAGGCGGTACTCTGTTCTTATGAACTTAATACTCTAGATGCAGGCAGGATTCTGTTGATGTGTGGAGTAATAGTAGTAGATGCAGAATCGTTTCGATCTACTTGTCATGGACGTGATGCCTATATTCATGATCATTGCCTTAGATGTCTTCATAATTATGCGCTTTTCTATCAATTCCTCAATAGAAATTTGTTTACCCATCGTGTGTTTTCTCCAAGAGAGAAGCCTCTAGTGAAATCTATGGCCCCCGTGTCTATTTTCCATCATATATTTTCATATCTATAAACCAAAAAACCCAACAATACCTTGCTGCAATTTATTTATATTTATTTTATTTTGCTCTTTTATTTATCTTTTATACCTATCTCTATTAGATCTCACTCTTGTTCGTGACGTGAAGGGATTAACAACACCTTTTTGGCGTTGTCTGAAAGTGTTTGTTAGTTGTGCAGGTGCATATATTGGGGACTTGCTTGTGCCTCCTACTGGATTGATACCTTGGTTCTTAACTGAGGGAAATACTTATCTCTACTTTGCTGCATCACCTCTTCAAGGTAAAAATCAACAGAAGCTCAAGAAGTAGCATCTAGCCAGACAATGATTCATGTAGTCACACTGAGAGGGTCCTAAGAATATCTCTCCATTGTCAGAGGAGAAAATCCTACTCTTGAGCTATCTAGTCCCTTATCAAACTTTTTGATGAAACTGTAAGTTGTCGTTATGATCGCCGTGTTAGAGATGACGTTTGAGCAAGCCCAAAGTCCACTATATGCTAAGAAGTGACAACGATACTGTCATGATCTAAGGAACTAAAATACATTATAACACTCTATTTTATAACAATTGATTTCAGATGATATTATCTCAAAGTATAACAGACAAGTTTGGGTCGATTCAATATATATAAGCGTTCTTCTAATGTCATACTCTCATTGTGGTTTTAGGACTATCGTTACACTTAATGATATCCTATGGAAAACATGATCACCAGTAACACCTGAGCCAGTCTTAGAGGCAAAGACTAGGAACCTATTGTTTATCATTTATCATTCCGACATGCATATGAGTTTTCCACTGAATCGCATATTCCAGGATTTTGGCAGTTATAGCATGAAATATAAACTCTTAATTATGAAAATATAAATATAACAATATAATATTATTGCCTATAGGGCATATTTCCAACATGCTACCACTTGCACTAGAGTCAATAATCTAGTTTACATAGTCTCTTTAACACCTATGGCTATCTGGTGTTGCTCTTGCTTTGCTCGTGGTAGAGGCTTCATCATCGGATCTGACACAGTCAAATCCTTGTGAACCTTGAGAACCTTCACAAAATTCTTCTTGACATACTGTCAGATAATGTGATTGAAAGTGCTAGTTATTGACTAGAGGAGGGTGAATAGGTGATATGTCTCCAACGTATCTATAATTTTTTGATTGTTCAATGCTGTTATATTATCATTCTTGGATGTTTTACAATAATCTTATAGTCATTTTATATCATTTTTTGGTACTAACCTATTGACATAGTGCCCAGTGCCAGTTGCTGTTTTCTACATGTTTTTTACATCGCAGGAAATCAATATCAAACGGAGTCCAAATGCAGCGAAACTTCTTGAGGATTTTTTCGGGCCAGAAGACATCCAGTGGGCCAAGGAAGCACCTGGGGGGTGCCTCAAGGGGAGCAACACTCACCAGGGCGCGCCAGGAGGCCCAGGTGCGCCCTGATGGGTTGTGCCCACCTCGGGTGCCCCCTGAACCGCCTCTTTGCTCTATAAATACCCCAATATTCTAGAAACCCTAGGGGAGTCGACAAAAATCAATTCCAGCCGCCGCAGAGTCCAGAACCACCGGATCTAATCTAGACACCATCACGGAGGGGTTCACCACTTCCATTGGTGCCTCCCCGATGATGTGTGAGTAGTTCTTTCTAGACCTACGGGTCCGTAGTTAGTAGCTAGATGGCTTCCTCTCTCTTTCTCTCTCTTGATTATCAATACAATGGTCTCTTGGAGATCCATATGATGTAAGCCTTTTTGCGGTGTGTTTGTTGGGATCTGATGAACTTTGAGTTTATGATCAGATCTATGTTTTTATCCACAAAAGTTATTTGAGTCTTCTTTGATCTCTTATATGCATGATTTCTTATAGCCTCGTATTTCTTCTCCGATATTTGGGTTTTATTTGGCCCACTTGATCTATTTATCTTGCAATGGGAAGAGTTGCTTTGTGATGGGTTCGATCTTACGGTGCTTGATCCCAGTGACAGAAGGGAAAACGACATGTATGTATCATTGCCATTAAGGATAATAAGATGGGGTCTATTTCTACATAAATAGATCTTGTCTACATCATGTCATTGTTCTTATTGCATTACTCCGTTTCTCCATGAACTTAATACACTAGATGCATGCTGGATAGCGGTCGATGTGTGGAGTAATAGTAGAAGATGCAGGCAGGAGCGGTCTACTAATCTTGGACGTGATGCCTATATAATGATCATTGCCTGTATATCATCATGATTATTTCAAGTTCTATCAATTGCCCAACAGTAATTGTTTTCCCACCATTTGTTATTTTTCTCGAGAGAAGCCACTAGTGAAACCTACGGCCCGCGGGTCTCTTTTCATCATATTTACCTTTGCGATCTATTTTCCTTTGCATTTATTTTCAGATCTATTAAACCAAAAATACAAAAATACCTTGCTGCAATTTATTTGTTCCGCGATATATTTATCCTATCTACCACTTTTACCTCACGTTATTTGCCTATCTTGAGGCACCGTACCCGAAAGGGATTGACAACCCCTTTAACGCGTCGAGTTGCGAGTATTTGTTATTTGTGTGCAGGTGATGTTTATGTGGTGTGAGGACATTCTCCTACTGGTTCGATAACCTTGGTCTCATCACTGAGGGAAATACCTACAGTCGCTATACTGCATCATCCCTTCCTCTTTGGGGAAATAACGACGTAGTTCTAGCAGACATCAAAAGGAATTTCTGGCGCCGTTGCTGGGGAGGATCACGTCAAGATAGTCCCCCGACCACGTGCAAATTTCTGGCACCGTTGCCGGGGAGGATCTTCAACATCAACCAGGTTCCTAATCACAAATCTCATCTCCTCGCAATTTAAATTATTTGCCATTTGCCTCTCATTTTCCTCTCCCCCACTTCACAAAAATTTGCCATTTTATTTGCCCTCTTTTTCGTTCGTCGTTTTCTCATCAGATCTATTCGTGTTCTCGTTTCGCTATGGCTAGTTTGAATGCTCCTCCTTTGTTACCAGACTTTGAAGTTCTATACTTCAAACAAAGACAAGGAGAAAATTGAAAGATGCTTGGTATAGGCTTATGGAGTCTTACAGTGTTTGCAATCTAAAGGGAGATGCAAAAATTTTGCTTAGAAATTTTTATGCAGGATTGGCTTTGCATCATAGACAACTCTTAGATTTTGCCGCAAAAGGGAATTTTATCGAGCTTGATGTCAATGCTGCCTATGAATTTTAGAAGGAATTTTGGGGGTTCCACCACAAAAGAAAGGGTTTTCTTTCACCCCAGAGGGAGTCCAACTTGTGGACAAGCTCGGTGATTTGCATAAACATATGGTTGAATTGCAAAAATATAATGAACCTCTCAAACATCTCAATGGTAGTATCAATCATATGAACACTTTGATTTCCCTTTGCAACAAACGGTTGGATATTTTAGATCTCAAGATGGTTTATTTTCCGGAAAATTAAGTGAAGCGCAAGGAGCCTCCCGGATTTGAAAAGACCCTTACTAAAGTGGCAAAGATAACAGATGACAAAACTTAGATCCTACGTGTTATGCCTAGCTAGGGGCGTAAAATGGTAGCGCTTGTTGGGAGGCAACCCAATGAGTAAAATTTATTTTTGCTTTTTGCTTTCTGTTCTTGTGTGTTAACACAGTTATGCTACTGTTATGATTGTGTTTTAATAAGTGTTTGTGCCAAGCAAGGCCTCTGGGAAGATTTGGGCAAAAGTTGATTTGATCTTGCTGAAAAACTGAAACTTTTGCGCTCACAAGAATATTTGTCATTTTTAACAGAAGAGTGATTTTGAGTTAATTATTTTTGCAGAGGATTAATAGACAAATTACTCACGTCCCCAATTTATTTCAGAATTTTTGGAGTCAGAGAAGTACTCAAAATATTCAGATTTCTACAGACTGTTATGTTTTTGACAGATTCTGTTTTCTTTGCGTTGTGTGCTTGTTTTAATGATTCTATGGTTTTCTTTGATAAGTTTTTGCCATAGAAAAGTTGGAATATAGTAGATATAATGCAAAAACAAAATAATAATAGGTTTGCAACAGTACTTATAGTAGTAGTTTGGTTTCTTATACTAACGGCTCTTACAAAGGTTTTGTTGAGTTTTGTGTGATTGAAGTTTTCAAGTTTTGGGTGATCTTATGATGGATGAAGGAATAAGGGTTAGCAAAAGGCTAAGCTTGGGGATGCCCGAGGCACCCCGAGATAATACTCAAATAAGTAGAAAGCAACTAAGCTTGGGGATGCTCCCGAGTGGCATCCCCACTTTCTTCTAACAACCATCGGTATTTTACTTGAAACTATATTTTTATTCATCACATACTATGAGTTTTGCTTGGAGCGTCTTGTATGATATGAGACTTTGCTTGTTTTTCTTTGGTATTAAGTGTTGAATCCTTGCTGAACACACCTTTTTGAGAGAGCCAAAAATTATGTTATGCTTGCTCCTATGCTTCACTTAAATTTTTAGAGCCATGGATTAGCTCTAGTGCTTCACTTATATCTTTTTGAGCACGGTGTGCTTTGTTATTTTTGAAGAAATGCTCTCATGCTTCACTTAGATTTATTTGGGAGTTAGTAAAAACTTTTAAGAAATTCTCTCTTGCTTCACTTAGATTATTTCGAGAAAGAAAAATTATGCTCATGATCTACACTTATATTTGTTTGAGCTTATCAAAAGCAACATATGAAAATAGTCCCAAAGTGATAGATATTCAAGGAGGATATGATAAAAACTTTCATGAAGGTCATTGGACAAAATAAACTTGATTCTTGGTAATGGTTTTGAGATATGACAATATGATATGTGAGTCATGTTGATGAGTAATTGTGTTTTAGTAAGAATATTGATGTTAAGGTTTGTGATTCCCTATGCAAGCATGAAAGTCAATAGCTATGCAATGAAATTTATATCCTACTGATGGTGCATTATTCGGTGTTTCTTATGCTTAATGCTTGGGTACGAGATTTTTCGCTTTTTGGTTGGCCGCTTCTCAATCTTTTTGCTAGTCTTCACTTTGCACTAAGTATGATCACTACTTGTGCATCCAAAACCCTTTATACCAGTTTGCCTTATGAGTCCACTATACCTACCTATATGTGGTATTTCCATGCCATTCTAAGCAAATTTTCATGTGCCATCTCTAATTTTCAAAATAAATATCTCTTTTGTGTGCTCTACCGCTCGCGAGGCGGTGAAGGGTGACCAATATTTTCCATGCTAGATGTGTTATTCTCATGATGAGTGTTTATTCACTTGTCTTTGCACGAGAGTAAGGCATAGGTATTAGGGATATCTAGTCCCGAAATGAAAAATGAATTTACTTTATCTTGTCAAATAATAAATTCCTTGGAAAGTGTTGGTATGGAGGGCAACTGTGGATTCGACTAGCCATGGAAAGTGAAAGTAATGGTGGAAAAAGGAATAAACTTTATTTTCTGTTTGGGAACCGCCTATAATGTATCTAGCATGGAAAATGTTGGGATCTCTAAGTCGTTTTTGTTGGTGGGAAAAGTATGCCTCTCAAAAATATTTTTATTTCTCAATCTAAGGTTTGAGCTCTGGCACCTCTACAAATCCCTACTTCCCTCCGTGAAGGGCCTTTCTTGTACTTATGCAATATTTATTTTGAATTTGAGTCTCCATCTTCTCTTATAAAGCACCAACTAAGGGGCACTATGATCGTATTTGAGCATTGGGTGTAGCTAATATTAGAGTGTGTTTCATGAATGGATCGATGATTGAGCATAATGGGCTAGGGATAACTTGTTTTAGTGTTGATATTTTGAAAGACATGGTTGCTTGTTGGTATGCTTGAGTATTAAGTCTTCATGTCAAAACTAGACTATTGCTTTGAATCATATAAAAGTCCATATGTCCATGCTATAAAGAAAAGAAATGTGATGAACATGTTAGGCAGCATTCCAAATCAAAAATTTTGTTTTTATCATTTACCTACTCGAGGACGAGCAGGAATTAAGTTTGGGGATGCTGATATGTCTCCAACATATCTATAATTTTTTATTGTTCCATGCTATTATATTATCATTCTTGGATGTTTTACAATCATTTTATAGTCATTTTTATATCATTTTTTGGTACTAACCTATTTACATAGTGCCCAGTGCCAGTTGCTATTTTCTGCATGTTTTTTACATCGCGGGAAATCAATATCAAACGAAGTCCAAACGCAGCGAAACTTCTTGAGGATTTTTTTGGGCCAGAAGACATCCAGTGGGCCAAGGATGCACCTATGGGGTGCCTGATATGTCTCTAACGTATCTACTTTTCCAAACACTTTTGCCCTTGTTTTGGACTCTAATTTGCATGATTTGAACGAAACTAACCCGGACTGACGCTGTTTTCAGCAGAACTGCCATGGTGTTGTTTATTGTGCAGAAAACAAAAGTTCTCAGAATGACCTGAAAATCCACGGAGATAACTTTTGGAAAATATAAAAAATACTGGCGAAAGAATCAAGGCCAGGGCCCACACCCTGTCCACGAGGGTGGGGGGCATGCCCTCCCCCCTGGGCGCGCCCCCCTGTCTCGTGGGCCCCCTGATGCTCCACCGACCTCAACTCCAACTCTATATATTCCGTTTCACGGAGAAAAAAATCAGAGAGAAAGTTTCATCGCGTTTTACGACACGGAGCAGCCGCCAAGCCCTAATCTCTCTTGGGAGGGCTGATCTGGAGTCCGTTCGGGGCTCCGGAGAGGGGGATTCGTCGCCGTCGTCATCATCAACCATCCTCCATCACCAATTTCATGATGCTCACCGCCGTGCGTGAGTAATTCCATCCTAGGCTTGCTGGACGGTGATGGGTTGGATGATAGTTACCATGTAATCAAGTTAGTTTTGTTAGGGTTTGATCCCTAGTATCCACTATGTTCTGAGATTGATGTTGCTATGACTTTGCTATGCTTAATGTTTGTCACTAGGGCCCGAGTGCCATGATTTCAGATCTGAACCTATTATGTTTTCATGAATATATGTGAGTTCTTGATCCTATCTTGCAAGTCTATAGTCACCTATTATGTGTTATGATCCGACAACCCTGAAGTGACAATAATCGGGGTACTTCTCGGTGATGACCATAGTTTGAGGAGTTCATGTATTCACTATGTGCTAATGCTTTGATCCGGTTCTCTATTAAAAGGAGGCCTTAGTATCCCTTAGTTTCCACTAGGACCCCACTGCCACGGGAGGGTAGGACAAAAGATGTCATGCAAGTTCTTTTCCATAAGCACGTATGACTATATTTGGAATACATGCCTACATTACATTGATGAATTGGAGGTAGTTCTGTCACCCTATGTTATAGGTATTACATGAGGAATCGCATCCGACATAATTATCCATCACTGATCCAATACCTACGAGCTTTTCACATATTGTGTTTCGCTTCTTTACTTTCCGTTGCTACTGTTACAATTACTACAAAACTACTATCTTTACTTTTGCCACTGTTACCATTACTATCATACTACTTTGCTACTAAATACTTTGCTGCAGATACTAAGTTATCCAGGTGTGGTTGAATTGACAACTCAACTGCTAATACTTAAGAATATTCTTTGGCTCCCCTTGTGTCGAATCAATAAATTTGGGTTGAATACTCTACCCTCGAAAGTTGTTGCGATCCCCTACACTTGTGGGTTATCAAGACTAATTTCTGGTGCTGTTGCCGGGGAGCATAGCTCTATTCTTTGAGTCAGTTGGGATTTATATCTGTTGATCACTATGAGGAACTTGAAAGATGAAAGAACAAAGATTTTGCCCTCAACTACGAGGGGAGGTAAGGAACTGCCATCTAGCTCTGCACTAGATTCTCCTTCTGTTTTGAGTAAGCTTGCGACACCTAAACCTGCTACTGCTATGAATTCAGATATGTCGCATGTTGTTGATGATGCCACTTCTGCTATGCATGATACTTATGATGAAACTACTTCTGTGTGTGATACTACTCTGCCATTAGGTGAATTTCTTGATGAACAACTTGGTAGGGTTAGAGAGAATGAAATTATTGAAGATGCTATTATTGATGATAGTGATGATGAAAGTTCTCCCCCTAATTATGAATTACCTGTTGTTCCTGAGGGTTATGTTATGGATGAGGAAGCTGCTAGAGCTATTTTTGCTTGCAAAGATAGATATGATCTTAAGAAGTTATTAGCTAAATGGAAGCAGCAATCTCTTAATGCTAGAATGAAACCTGACCCTGCTTTTGCTACTTCACCTATCTGCGTTACTGATAAGGATTATGAATTCTTTGTTGATCCTGAAATAATTTCTTTGGTTGAATCTGATCCTTTTTATGGCCTTGAATCTGAAACTGTTGTGGCACATCTTACCAAGTTAAATGATATAGCCACCCTGTTTACTAATGATGAGAAGTCTCGTTATTTTTATATCCTTAAGATATTTCCGTTCTCATTAAAGGGTGATGCTAAGACTTGGTTTAATTCTCTTGATCCTGGTTGTGTGCGTAGTCCCCAGGATATGATTTATTACTTCTCTACTAAATATTTCCCTCCTCATAAGAAACAAGCTGCCTTGCGGGAAATTTATAATTTTGTGCAAATCAAATAAGAGAGTCTCCCACAAGCTTGGGGGAGGCTTCTCCAGTTACTTAATGCTTTGCCTGATCATCCTCTTAAGAAAAATGAAATACTTGATATCTTTTATAATGGACTAACCGATGCTTCCAAGGACTATTTGGATAGTTGTGCTGGTTGTGTTTTCAGGGAAAGAATAGTCGACCAGGCTGAATTACTATTGAATAATATGTTGACTAATGAAAATAATTGGACTCTTCCTAAGCCAATTGCTGAGGCAATTCCTGAGCCAAATGAGCCAACTCCTGAGCCTATGCCTAAATCTACTCCGAAGAAGAGAGGAGTTCTATTTCTCAGTCCTGAAGATATGCAAGAGGCAAAGAAATCAATGAAAGAAAAAGGTATTAAAGCTGAAGTCATTAAGAATTTACCACCTATTGAAGAAATACATGGTCTTAATATACCGCCTGTCGAAGAAACACATTGTCTTGATAACCCGACACAGGTAGTAAAGGTAAATTCTCTCTATAGATATGATAAAGTTGAAATCTCGTCTACTAAATTTCATAGCCCATGCTTAGATGAATTTGATGACTTTATGGCTAGACAAGAAAGTTTTAATGCTTATGTTGGTAGAGAATTGAAGAATAATGCTTTTGAAATAGGACGCTTGAGTGATTATATGGCTAGAGTTAAAGGTGAACTTAAACTCATTAGAAAATATGCTTCTATGGTTACTACTCAAGCTGAGCAAGTACTTAAAGCTCAAAGTGATTTGGTCGATCAATTAAATAGTAAACATGATTTCTCTGTTAGAGTGGCTACTAGAACTGGTAGAATGACTCAGGAACCCTTGTATCCTGAAGGCCACCCTAAGAGAATTGACCAGGATTCTCAGAGAAATAATTTAGAGGCATCTAGTTCTTCTAAAAAGAAGAAAAAGAAAAATGATAGGGCTTTGCATGCTTCTAGTGAACCTATTGTAGACACACCTGAGAATCCAATGATATTTCTATCTCTGATGCTGAAACACAATCAGGTGATGAACATGAACCTAGTGATAATGTTAATGATAATGTTCATGTTGATGCTCAACCTAGCAAAAATAATGAAGACAGATTGAACCTGTTGTTGATCTTGATAACCCACAATCAAAGAACCAACGTTATGATAAGAGAGACTTTGTTGCTAGGAAGCACGGTAGAGAAAGAGAACCATGGGTTTGGAAACCCATCCCCTTTCCTCCTAAACCATCCAAGACAAAGGATGATGAGGATTTTGAGCGCTTTGCTGAAATGATTAGACCTATCTTCTTACGTATGCGCTTAACTAATATGTTTAAATTAAATCCTTATGCTAAGTACATGAAGGATATCATTACAAATAAAAGAAAGATATCGGAAGCTGAAACTTCCACCATGCTTGATAATTATACTTTTAAGGGTGGAATACCAAAGAAACTTGGAGACCCAGGGGTACCAACTATACCATGCTCCATTAAAAGAAATTATGTTAAAACTGCTTTATGTGATCTTGGAGCCGGTGTTAGTGTTATGCCTCTCTCTTTATATCGTAGACTTGAATTGAATAAGTTGACACCTACTGAAATATCTTTGCAAATGGACGATAAATCATCTGCTATACCTGTCGGTATTTGTGAGGATGTGCCTGTTGTGGTTGCAAATGTCACTACCTTAACTGACTTTGTTATTCTTGATATTCCTGAGGACGATAGTATGTCGATTATCCTTGGTAGACCCTTTTTTAATACTGCAGGGGCTGTTATTGATTGCAACAAAGGCAATGTCACTTTTCATGTTAATGGTAATGAGCATATGGTACACTTTCCGAGGAAACAATCTCAAGTTCATAGCATCAATTCTATTGGAAAAGTTCCAACTATCATTATTGGAGGTTTTGAATTTCCTCTTCTTACTGTCAAGAAAAAGTATGATATTCTTATTGTTGGGGATGTTCATATCCCTGTTGAGGTAACTTAGTGTTATTCGAAATTTCTCCGGTTCCGTGTTATTCGGAATGAGTTTGTTAACAAGACTTGATCAACCTTGTTAGTGGATTCATTTTGATGATCATGAGATGGATGAAACTAGAAGGCACAACCTTCTGTACCCTCTTTTTACTTTCTGTTATTTAGAATATAAAGAAAAAATAATATTATCTGTCTATTTTCTGAATTATCCGTGCAATAAAAAAATATCCCGAAAATAAAAGTGCTCCAAATGCCCTGCAAAATTAGTATGATTTTTTATGGAATATTTGAGGATTTTACGCACTGAAAACACTACAGGGGGGACAAGCACCTAGCCACGAGGGTGGAGGGCATTCCTCCTGTCTCGTGGGCCCATGGTGGCCCCCCTCCACTTATTCCTGCACCCACACACTCCATCTTCTTCCCAAAAAAATCCCCATCCAGCTCAAGCACGAGTTCTAGCTCATTTCGCTGCGATTTTCGATCTCCTTGCTCAAAGTTCCATTCACAAAACTGCTTTGGGAGATTGTTGCTTGGTATGTGACTCCTCCATTGGTCCAATTAGTTTTTGTTCTAGTGCTTTATTCATTGCAAATTTTTGCTGCATAGGTGACCCTGTTCTTGAGCTTGCATGTCAAATTTATGAGGTCGCAAGTAATTCTAATGCATGATATAGGCTCTAGGCACTTGTAGGAGTAGTTGCTACCAATCTTGTTTAGTTTTATTCACTTGCATTTTGAAGTTACTAAAAATTTCAGAAATTTTTAGAAAATGATAAGGAGATTTTTGAGGGGCTCTTCTAGCCAAGGCTCCCAGGACAAACAAGCTAAAGAGAAGGAAAAGGCCAAGCCTCACCGATTTCCTCCACGACCGGATCGATCAGTATCTCTTACTCACCAATACTTTCATGCAAAACTTTTATTACTATCCTAAGAAATCACCTCCTTTGGTATCATTTCATTTATATGACGAATTCAAGGAAATGTCTTTACGTAATTTTTGCACGGTATGTGGAATACCCTTTGAGGGCAAATTAGATGAACCACATCATAAAGATGTGGATGGATTTGTTAACACCATTATTGTAGGGAATCCAAAGAAGGGTTCCGATGCGAGAATCTCCAGCATACACTCTCCCGTTCTACGCTACTTTGCCTTATTTGCTAGTCGATGCTTAATTGGTCGTGGAAATAGTGGAAACTTCAGTGTACCTGATATTATTATTCTTTTCCATGCCTTGTTTGGTGATAATAGTTTTAGTATGGGTGCCGTTATTGCCAAAAGCCTAAGCCTGAACCGTACAAAAGGCCCCATCTTTGGAGGTATCTATGTTGCACGTCTTGCTAAACATTTTGAGATACCTATTACGCACCATGAGAAAGAGGAGACAATTTTGCCTCCTTACCTTTTAGATTACAGGAGCATGGTAGCACATGAGTTTATTGTTCACAATGATGATAAGATGCTCCTGTATAACCTGAGATTTAAAAAGAAACATAATGAGACTATTCTCCTGCCTGCACCACTGTTGTTTGATTTGACTGCAGTTAATTATCTTGTCACGCCGGAAGCGGTGTACGCTCATCGAGGCCAAGCATCCGCTCCAGAGCTTGAGCTGGAACCTCCACTAGACCCTTATCGTTCATCATCTTACCAGTGGGATCCGGAGGAGATGGCCAGCCAGTGGTATCCTGATTACACCCCTCAGTACACCGGGGAGAGTAGCCGCGGTCCTTGGCAGTAGACTAACTTAGGCCAAAAGCCTAAGCTTGGGGGAGTACGTATTTCTCACCGACTTTACATTCATGTTCACACACTATTCTAGTCATCGGTGCTCATACTCTTTCATTGTATTATCCATGCTAGTTTAATTTTCTTTTTCTAGCTTTCTTCTTGTGTATTTGATAAACCTTAAGAAAAACCAAAAAAATTAGTTAGTTTAATTTCCATGCTTGTAGTAGAGATTAAAATGAAAACCCAAAAAGATTTCTCATTCTTCTTCTTGCTTGTTGGGAGCTTTCCCGTGTAAATAGTTTTATTTTATTTTCTTTCCTTTGGGGGTCGAGAGTAGAAGACCTTATTGAAAATGTTTAGTGGCTCTCATATGCATGATTGTTCATTTAACTTAGAGCCCATATTACTTTGTCTTCTCTCTTGAGTTGAATGCTTGCAGATTCCAGCTTAGTCCAATGCATGTGCACTATTATTATTATACACATCATTCGGTCGTGCAAGTGAAAGGCAATAATGACGATATATGATGGACTGATTGAGATGAGAAAAGCTGGTATGGACTCGACCTCTTTTGTTTTTGTAAATATGATGAGTTCATCGTTCCTGATTCAGCTTATTATGAAGAAAACATGTTTGCAATGACATTTAGATATTATAGTTTCTTGTGCCATGCTTAATTAGCTATGAGTTATAATGGTTTACCTTGCGTGCCAACATGCTATTAAAATGATTGTGATGTGGTATGATGGGATGGTATCCTCCTTTGAATGAATTGAGTGACTCGACTTGGCACATGTTCACGCATGTAGTTGAAACAAATCAACATAGCCTTCACGATATTTATGTTCATGGTGGATTATATCCTACTCATGCTTGTATGTGGTGTAAATTAATTTTAATGCATGTTCATGACTATTGTCACTCTCTCAGTTGGTCGCTTCCCAATCTTTTGCTAGCCTTCACCTGTACTAAGCGGGAATAATGCTTGTGCATCCAAACTCCATAAACCCCAAAGTTGTTCCATATGAGTCCACCATACCTTCCTATATGCGGTATCTACCCGCCATTCCAAGTAAATTTGTATGTGCCAAATTCCAAACCTTCAAATAAAATTCTGTTTTGTATGCTCGAGCAGCTCATGTTTCAACTAGGGCTGTCTGTATCTTCCATGCTAGGTGGGTTATTCTCAAGAGGAGTGGACTCTGCTCCTCATTCATGAGAAAATGGCCGGTAAACGGGATGCCCAGTCCCATGATCCAAAAAGATCAAAGAAAATCAAAATAATTAAACAAAACTCCCCTAGGGCTGTTGTTAGTTGGAGGCACTCGTTGTTTCGAGCAAGCCATGGATTGATGCTTGTTGGTGGTGGGGGAGTAAAAACTTTTACCATTCTATTTGGGAACCGCCTATAATGCATGTAGTATGGAAGATATTGTCATCTCATAGTTGTTGTGTTGACAGTGAAAGTATGCCGCTCAAAATGTGATTCATCTCTATTTTAAAATCAAGCTCTGGCACCTCTACAAATCCCTGCTTCCCTCTACGAAGGGCCTATCTATTTACTTTTATGTTGAGTCATCATCCTCTTATTAAAAAGCACCCGCTGGAGAGCAAACTGTCATTTGCATTCATTATTATTAGTTTATATTGGGTATGACTTGACTGGATCTCTTTTGCCATGAATTACAATGTTTAGTCAGTCCTTGGTCTTTAAAGGTGCTCTGCATTTATGTTTTGCGGTCTGAGAAAGGGTTAGCGAGATACCATCTTGTTATATCATATTATGATTGTTTTGAGAAAGTGTTGTCATCCGAGTTTTATTATTATTGCTCGCTAGCTAATTATGCCATTGATATGAGTAAATGTGAGACCTAAGTGTTATTGTGAATATGGTTAGTTCATAATCTTTGCTAAAAACTTGAATGCTGGCTTTACATATTTACAACAACAAGAGCAAATAGAGTTTGTAAAAGTTTTTCTTTATCACTTTCACTTTATCAACTGAACTGCTTGACGACAAGCAAATGTTTAAGCTTGGGGGAGTTGATACGTCTCCAACGTATCTACTTTTCCAAACACTTTTGCCCTTGTTTTGGACTCTAATTTGCATGATTTGAATGAAACTAACCCGGACTGACGCTGTTTTCAGCAGAACTGCCATGGTGTTGTTTATTGTGCAGAAAACAAAAGTTCTCGGAATGACCTGAAAATCCACAAAGATAACTTTTGGAAAATATAAAAAATACTGGCGAAAGAACCAAGGCCAGGGGCCCACACCCTGTCCACGAGGGTGGGGGCGCGCCCTCCCTCCTGGGCGCGCCCCCCTGTATCGTGGGCCCCCTGATGCTCCAACGACCTCAACTCCAACTCTATATATTCCCTTTTGCGGAGAAAAAATTTAAAGAGAAAGTTTCATCGCGTTTTACGATATAGAGCCGCCGCCAAGCCCTAATCTCTCTCGGTAGGGCTGATCTGGAGTCCGTTCGGGGCTCCGGAGAGGGGCATTCGTCGCCGTCGTCATCATCAACCATCCTCCATCACCAATTTCATGATGCTCACCGCCGTGCATGAGTAATTCCATCATAGGCTTGCTGGACGGTGATGGGTTTGATGATATTTACCATGTAATCAAGTTAGTTTTGTTAGGGTTTGATCCCTAGTATCCACTACGTTCTGAGATTGATGTTGCTATGACTTTGCTATGCTTAATGCTTGTCACTAGGGCCCGAGTGCCATGATTTCAGATCTGAACCTATTATGTTTTCATGAATATATGTGAGTTCTTGATCCTATCTTGCAAGTCTATAGTCACCTATTATTTGTTATGATCCGACAACCCCGAAGTGACAATAATCGGGATACTTCTCGGTGATGACCATAGTTTGAGGAGTTCATGTATTCACTATGTGCTAATGCTTTGTTCCGGTTCTCTATTAAAAGGAGGCCTTAATATCCCTTAGTTTCCACTAGGACCCCACTGCCACGAGAGGGTAGGACAAAATATGTCATGCAAGTTCTTTTCCATAAGCACGTATGACTATATTCGAAATACATGCCTACATTACATTGATGAATTGGAGCTAGTTCTGTGTCACCCTATGTTATAGGTATTACATGATGAATCGCATCCGACATAATTATCCATCACTGATCCAATGCCTATGAGCTTTTCACATATTGTGTTTCGCTTATTTACTTTTCCGTTGCTACTGTTACAATTACTACAAAACTGCTATCTTTACTTTTGCCACTGTTACCATTACTATCATACTACTTTGCTACTAAATACTTTGCTGCAGATACTAAGTTATCCAGGTGTGGTTGAATTTACAACTCAACTGCTAATACTTAAGAATATTCTTTGGCTCCCCTTGTGTCGAATCAATAAATTTGGGTTGAATACTCTACCCTCGAAAGCTGTTGCGATCCCCTACACTTGTGGGTTATCAGTGCCTCGAGGGGAGCAGCACCCACTAGGGCGCGCCTTGGTGGGTTTTCCCACCTCGGGTGCCCCCTGAACCGCCTCTTTGCTCTATTAATACCCTCATATTCCAGAAACCCTAGGGGAGTCGACAAACATCAATTCCAGCCGCCGCAGAATCCAGAACCACCAGATCCAATCTAGACACCATCACGGAGGGGTTCACCACTTCCATTGGTGCCTCTCCGATGATGCGTGAGTAGTTCTTTGTAGACCTACGGGTCCGTAGTTAGTAGCTAGATGGCTTCCTCTCTCTCTCTTGATTATCAATACAATGGTCTCTTGGAGATCCATATGATGTAAGCCTTTTTGCGGTGTGTTTGTTGGGATCCGATGAACTTTGAGTTTATGATCAGATCTATGTTTTTATCCCTGAAAGTTATTTGAGTCTTCTTTGATCTCTTATATGCATGATTGCTTATAGCCTCGTATTTCTTCTCCGATATTTTATTTGTTTGGCCAACTTGATCTATTTATCTTGCAATGGGAAGAGGTGCTTTCTGATGAGTTCGATCTTATGGTGCTTGATCCCAGTGACAGAAGGGGAAACGACACGTATGTATCATTGCCATTAAGGATAACAAGATGGGGTTTGTTTCTACATAAATAGATCTTGTCTACATCATGTCATTGTTCTTATTGCATTACTTCGTTTCTCCATGAACTTAATACACTAGATGCATGTTGGATAGTGGTCGATGTGTGGAGTAATAGTAGTAGATGCAGGCAGGAGTCGGTCTTCTAATCTTGGACGTGATGCCTATATAATGATCATTGCCTGGATATCGTCATGATTATTTGAAGTTCTATCAATTGCCCAACAGTAATTGTTTTCCCACCGTTTGCTATTTTTCTCAAGAGAAGACACTAGTGAAACCTACGTCCCCCGGGTCTCTTTTCATCATATTTGCCTTTGCGATCTATTTTCCTTTGCATTTATTTTCAGATCTATTAAACCAAAAATACAAAAATACCTTGCTGCAATTTATTTGTTCCGCGATCTATTTATCATATCTACCACTTTTACCTCATGTTATTTGCCTATCTTGAGGTGTCGTACCCGAAATGGATTGACAACCCCTTTAACACGTTGGGTTGCGAGTATATTTGTTATTTATGTGCAGGTGTTGTTTACATGGTGTGAGGAGGTTCTCTGATAACCCACAAGTATAGGGTATCAACTGTAGCCTCTTTCGATAAGTAAGAGTGTCGAACCCAACAAGGAGCTAAAGGTAGAACAAATATTCCCTCAAGTTCTATCGACCACCGATACAACTCTACGCACGCTTAACGTTCGCTTTACCTAGAACAAGTATGAAACTAGAAGTACTTTGCAGGTGTGATAGGATAGGTTTGCAAGATAATAAAGAGCACGTAAATAAAAAGTAGGGGCTGTTTAGATAAAGAAGCAATAAAGTTAGTTTTAGTAGAGAGCTTTTTGTCACCAGAAAGTTATTTGTCCCTAGGCAATCGATAACTAGACCGGTAATCACTATTGCAATTTTATTTGAGGGAGAGGCATAAGGTAACATACTTTCTCTTCTTGGATCATATGCACTTATGATTGGAACTCTAGCAAGCATCTGCAACTACTAAAGATCATTAAGGTAAAACCCAACCATAGCATTAAAGTATCAAGTCCTCTTTATTCCCATATGCCATGACCCACCTATCCATGTTTGTGTTTGAGTCACTCATGCAACATAGACAATAAGCAAACCATGAACATATTGCAAACCCTACAGCGGGGATCCCTCAAGCTTGCGCGACATAGAGAGCACCATAGGACAACACCAATAATAAAACATGCAACTCAAACCAATCACGATCATCAATTAACCCATAGAACAAAACGGATCTACCCAAACATTATAGGATAGCCATACATCATTGGGAAATAATATATAGCATTGAGGACCATGTTTAAGTATAGCTTACAGCAGGTAAAAGAGGGGTTACACCGCTGCATAGAGGAGGGAAGAGTTGGTGATGAGGGTGGTGAAGTTGTTGGTGTAGATCGCGGAGATGATGATGGCCCCGGCGGCATTTAGGCGCCACCGGAAGCGAGGGGGAGAGAGCCCCCCTCCTTCTTCTTCTTCCTTGACCTATGGGAGAAGGGTTTCCCCTATGGTCCATGGTCTCCATGGCGTGGGAGGGGCGAGAGCCCCTCCGAGATTGGATATGTCTCTCTGTCTCTCTCTGTTTCTGCGCTCTGATTCTGCCCTTTCACCGTTTCTTATATATCCAGAGATCCATAACTCCGATTGGATTGAAAAGTTCAACACAATTTTTTTCCGGAAATTAGCTTTCTTGTGGCAAAAGTAGAGCAGCACCCTGCCTCGTGGGCTCCTCGAGCATGGTCTCGCGTTGATTCTTCTTCCCGAAAATCATAAATATTCCAAAAATATTCTCCATCCGTTTTTATCTTGTTTGGACTCCGTTTGATATGGATTTTCTGCGAAACCAAAAACATGCAACAAACAAGAACTGGCACTGGGCACTAGATCAATATGTTAGTCCCAAAAATAGTATAAAAAGTTGCCAAAAGTATATGAAAGTTGTATAATATTGGCATGGAACAATAAAAAATTATAGATACGACGGAGACATATCATTCTCCTACTGGTTCGATAACCTTGGTCTCATCACTGAGGGAAATACCTACCGTCGCTATACTGCATCATCCCTTCCTCTTTGGGGAAATACCGATGTAGTTGTAGCAGACATCAAAAGGAATTTCTGGCGGTGTTGCGGGGGAGGATCACGTCAAGATAGTTTCCCGGCCACGTGCCAATATGTGATTTTTATGAATGTCTTTGAAGACACGAAAGCAAAACAGTAACTAAATAGGATACATTGGAAGATAAACTACACTAGGCATGCTGGCATATTAACACAGTGAAGAGAGAAGTGAATGTAAGCAAAAAACTAGGTAGCAAATAGTTTATGTGAAGACAAAAGATGTAATCAGGGGATTGACTTCACACAATGTCTTCAAAGAGAATGGATAATCAACAGCTTCATGAAACTAAATGGTAAGTAAAGGAGTGAAGTGGTAGAACCAGTTGATCGGAGAAGACAAGTGATTTGTTTGACCAGTTCTAGTTGATGTGACAACTGTACGTCTAGTTAAGATGGCTAAGACTGAACTCAGAATACCTAGTCTTCACCTTATTCCCCTTGAGGTAAGGTCACTATAGACCTCTCCCAATCACTCAAGTAAGTCTTCAAGGTAGACTTCCAAACCTTCACAGACTTCGTTCACCGGCAATGCAAAATGACTCTTGGATGCTCAGAATGCAGAGCCTAGCGGCTGGAAGATCACAATCTTCAAGTGTAACAAGTCTTCAGTTCACACAGAACAGAATGTCTTCAGTGATGCTCAATCACTTTGGCCTCTGGGTGTTTTGGGTTTATCCTCGCAAGGAATCTCTCTCAAAGGCTTCGGAGGTGGGTTGCTCTCAACGACAAAACAGAGCCGCCACCAATATATGGTGGACGGGGGTGGCTACTTATAGCCAGGGGAAACCCGACATGATATGACCGAACTGACCCTGGGTTAGTGGCCAAACGACACGTGTCCAACAGTTGGATTTCGAAGACACGCGATAGCTTGATACGTCTCCAACATATCTATAAGTTTTTATTGTTCCATGCTATTACATTATCAATCTTGGATACTTTATATGTGTCATGGTTTTGTCACGGCAGATGTCCTCATGAAAGGACTTAGTGGTGAGGCCATCGCAACTAGGTAGTAGCTTGAACGAGGTTGGTCGGAATCGAGAGACACGAGTTTTTACCCAGGTTCGGCCCCTCATGGTGGAGGTAAAAGCCTACATCCTGCTTGACTGTATTGATGATGATGATGCTCACGGTTACAAGGGTGCTCTTTCGCTACCTCTATCTCGAGAGCTTCTACTTTCATGTTATCTAAAATTTCTCTGTCTATCTTGAATTGTCCATCTTGGGGTGCCCTGCCCCTCCTTATATAAGTTTAAGGGGTTGGTTTACATGTAGATTCCCAGTAGGATTAGGACTAGTCTATTCCGGGTTCTTATCGCGTGCTTCTTATCGTGGGCTTCTGAAAGTGCTAGTTATCGACTAGAGGGGGTGAATAGGCGACTTTATGAAAGTATTCAAAACACGAGGTCTTTGAAGACAAATAGATGAAATGAACCTATTGATATGCAGCAGAAGATAGACTACACTAGACAAACCATAGTCAAGTAAGCAATATTGTGGAAGTACGAAGACTATCAACAGCTAGGTAGTATGGATCAGAATGGAAGAAAGTATGAAGCAAAACAGGTAATAGTCTTCACACAGTGAAGACAATCATATCAGAAAAGCAAGCAATGAACTGAAAAGTAAAGGAAGTAGGGGATAGAACCAGTTGCTTGGTGAAGACAAGGATTTGGTAGACCAGTTCCAGTTGCTGTGACAACTGTACATCTGGTTAGGGAGGCTGAGATTGAACTCAGAATACTGTGTCTTCACCTTATTCCCTTTGAGCTAAGGACGCCCAGTCCTCGCCCAATCACTCTGGCAAGTCTTCAAGGTAGACTTCCAAACCTTCACAGACTTTGTTCACCGGCGATCCACAATGGCTCTTGGATGCTTAGAACGCGACGCCTAACCGGCTGAAGGATTCACAATCCTCAAGTGTAACAAGTCTTCAGATCACGCAGACAGAAAGACTTCAGTGATGCCTAACACTCTTTGGCTCTGGGTGTTTTGGGCTTTGTCCTTGCAAGGATCTCTCTTTCAAAGGCTTTGGAGGTGGGTTGCTCTCAAACGTCAAAAGCACTGCACTAACTCTGAGCAGCCACCAATTTATGGTGTAGGGGGTGGGCTATTTATAGCCAAGAGGCAACCCGACATGATATGTCCGAAATTACCCTGGGTCATTAAGGAACCAACACGTGTCCAACAGTAGGATTTCAAACACATGCAATAGCTTGGCTTGGGCTACAAAAAAAGCGGACTCATCCAACTCTAGATAAGATTTGCTCTCATTGTCTTCGCTCAAAGACATAGGATGTTGGTTGAGCATCACATCAGTCATCTGACTTTGTTCACTTGGACCCCACTTAACAGTACGGTGGTTCCTATGACTCAATAAAGAAGAAAAGGAAACTGCAAAATAGCTATGTCTTCGCACTCCATAGTCTTCAAGTGAATGTCTTCACAGGTCATTATCTTCGAGTAAATATCTTCACGAACCACCATTGTCTTCAATGTCTTCATACATTTTTAGGGCTCATCTCTGGTAGGTAAACCGAATCAATGAGGGACTACCACTTGTGTTATCCTGCAATTCTAACAAACACATTAGTCCCTCAACCAAGTTTGCCGTCAATACTCCAAAACCAACTAGGGGCGGCACTAGATGCACTTACAATCTCCCTCTTTTTGGTGATTGAAGACAAAGTGGTTGAAGTTTTCAATGGGGATAAAAGTATGTGAACTCTGAGGATCATAAACATTGTCTTCATAAGTTGAAAAGGCTCCCCCTAAAGATGTGCATATAAGTAGTTTCCTTTTGAATGCAAATGCACATGGTAGGTTTTACTTTGTGGAGATCCTCCTCAACGCATGAAGACAATTCATCATGCATACATAAGAATAGCAAAGATAATGAAATGCATAATGTGAAATGAGCGTCTGCAGAATGACTTCATGGGAAATTTATCATCGCATCACAAAATAGTAGCAAAAGTAGCTGATGACCATCAAGTTTAAGTGTTACAGCTCAAGAGCCAAATAGTTTCAGAACGAGAGTTGTAAGAACCTAGCAAAAATTTAGGCAACCACCCATATGGACCCTCTTGAAGACTATCAACCTCATATGCTTCTCCGCCTTTTGTCAGTAAGGACCAAAAAGGCTTGAAGACATAGAGGATCTACTCGTTCCTAGTTGGAGAAGATGTTGGAGCAGCAGGGTCAATGTTGGTGTTGGGCAGTGCAGACGGGCCTGATGCAGAGTCATGGTGCAGTGAAGCCATAGCTAGTGAAGTGGCGTCTTCTTCTTCATCGACAACTCTCGCAACAACAGTTGTAGCCAAAGATGAATACTCAAAATCTTCAATGGAAGGTGTTGGACGCCAACTTGCAGGTTGTGGTGGCTTGGAGTCAAACTTGAAATTCTCTGTGAAGCCATCTTCGCGAAGATCATCTTCAGAGCAGAGCAGTGTGAGGCTCTTCTAGGACCGCTGACAGGCTTCATGCGCAACGAATGAATTCTTGGTTGCAAGATTGCGAATGCGATTGACATCTACCAGAAGGCTATGCATTTGGCGCTTCAGCCAGTCATGATGCCTATCCTGCTTCTGATGAAGTGATACAAGAAACTCTTGGTCATTGAGGACACGAGGACGCTTCTGAGGCCTTTGATCAATGGTACTAGCAGTGGCTTTAGTGTTGGCATGAAGCGGCAGACGCAAGTTGCCAGCCAGAGGATAAGTAGGAGTAGCAGAATTTGGCATATGAATGCCTTCAATTGGCTGAGTGAAGCTTTGGTGTTCAGCATTGTGCAAGTGGAGTGGCTTCTTAGCAGGCTCAAGGTAGATGGCTTCAAAGTACATATCAACATCAGGCAAAAATACAACATGATTGCGTGCTGATGGTTGATAGTTGATTGTTGAATGAAGCTTGATTAGACGCATGACCCATGGTGCATAGAACTTCAGACCAAAGAGATCAATTCCAGAAGCAGCAAGTTGACATATGAAGAAATCTTGTGTATTGAACCTGATGCCATTAATGATATAGAAGACTAATGTCTTCATGGCGCCTTCGAGTTTGGCATCAGGAGAGTTGCCTTTGACAGGCCACAAAGTACGCCTAAGAATGTGATAGACTATGCGGGGCAAGTACTCTAGGTCCTTGACAAAGAACTCCTTGGGGTATTCCGCGTCATGGGGCAAAGGCTTCATCATGCTCAGCATCTGGCTCATATTGCGTTCTGGCTTCTGAAATATGCTTTGCAATTCATTCTGATGAAGCTGACAACCTGGTTCAAACAACTCACCAGGAGTGGGCGGGAAAGTAAGCTCAATGATGTCCTAAGATTTGGCTTCATGATGGACGTCACCAGTCATCCACTCAAGGATCCAAGTCTTCGGATCCCTGTTGTAGCATCGGATGTGAAGTGTGGCATAAAACTGCAGCAGAAGCTCTTCATTCCAATGCTCCTTATCAGTTACAAATGGGAGCATCCCAACATCTCTGAAGCAGTCAAGAGCCTCTTCAAGGAATGGTAGCCCAGCAATGGCATCACAATCCAGACGCTTATGAGGAAAAAATTGGTCTTGGTTGTATAGAATGCATGAGTAGTAGCTTCATTGCTGATGGCTCCAAAACCTGTCAGAGGAGATCTTGGGCTTCTTGTAGGGGTTTTTGGCGCTGTCGAAGAATGTGTCGTACTCTCTAAAGCTGAGCACACTGAAGGATCCTTGGGTTGTTGCAGCACTGGGAAGCCTTGGCAATCTTGGCTTCGGCTTCTGAGTTTGAGGCCTTTGCTCCACATGATAATCATATTCAGGGCCTGGAGCAGTGGGTGGTACCATAATGGGCCATTTGACAGTCACCAATGCACCAAGATTGTAAGCACGTTCCATAGTGTGCGGCACTGGTGGAGGAATAGCTACATTAGAAGTGATTGGCTGCATAATATCTTTAGTGGTAGCATTGACTTCGGGCTCCACATTTCCTCAGCCATGACTGCATCATTGGCTTCAGTGGTAATGGTGGTGGTAGCCTCATTGATTTCAACCTCCATAGCTTCAACGACTGGAGGGTCTAGCACTATCACATTCTCTTCTTACACTACTGGATCACTGGCAGGCTCTTTCTTCTTCTTTCTCTTCATTGGTTGATGCAGCTGGAATGTCTTCAGCAACTTTGGCTTCAGACTCATGAGAAGACGTAGAAGGGATGGCTTCAGGGAACACTTGACGTGCTACTGAGCTGGTTTGTTGCACATCCTCTTCTGGAATGCTTGACATGGAGACCTGTGGCCTAAGGCCTTTGCAAAGCCTGGGAAATGCGGGCGACACCTTTGGTGAGGGAGTGGTCTGTTCCATGTATTCATCATCAAGCACCGGAGTGGTGACTTGAGTTGGTGGAGTACGGGGAATAACTTCATGCAAGGGGGTGTTTGGGTGTTGCTCTTCCCAAAATTCATCTTGAGCAATTGGCGTTGTGGGACCGCCAATGCTTATCAGTTCACTGCTCGTGGAAGCAGGCGATGATACCGGATTGGGTTCAAGCTGATGAAGGACTTCATCATCTTCAACACGGTCCTCATGACCAATGTCTTCAGCTATGTTAGAGTCAGCAGCTGGAATCTCTTCAGTTTCTGGAGCCTCTATGGAAGCAGGCTCATGGATCACAAGACGGCGCTCGCGGTTGGTGGAGGCAGGTAGAGCAACAAAAATTGGTTCAACATTCAGTGGCTCTTGGGTAGTAGCACAATCTTTTCTTGAAGACTTTGAAGCCTTTGTCTTCAACTTCTTCTTAGAGGGAGCAGCGTCAGAGGCGTCATGAAGCTTTCTCTTCCCGGCTTCAGCCTCAGCTTGCCTTGTCTTCTTAATCTCTAAAGCAGCTGATGGGACCTTTGGCTTCGAGCCATACATGCTGGGAGGGAAGACTATGCTAGGTCGTTCCTGCCTTGAAGATTTTGGTTCAGCTTCAGTGGCCTCCTTCTTCTTGGCAGCCATCTTGGGGTCAATGCCAGGACGCCCAAGTGCCTTTCTCTTCTCAGCCTCATTGTGTGCTTGCACACACTTCTGCGCATAATACTTCATGCACTCACGTGAGCCTTTGGCTTCTTCACGCTTCTTGTTGATCTGGGCTTTGAGGTCATTCATCATTTGCTTGAAGTTTTGCACATTAGCAACACTCAGTTTGGCCATGTGCTTCTTGAACTCTGCCTTCTCATAGTCAATCTTGTTTTTCAGCTCAACTATTTTCTGAGCTATGGCAAGTTCGTTGGCAATGGCTCCTTGAAATGTGACGCTGATGTCCACGGGCAGCTGCAGATCATCAATGTTGATGCTTTGATCCTCAAACCATTCATCAATGAAGTTATTGAGTATGTCAGCATCAAACATAGGCAGATCTTGGAAGATCTTGGCCTCCTGTTTGCTCTTGATCAACATTTCCAAAGCATCATCTGCGAGATCTTCATCGCTTGACAGATCAATAGTGTTGTCCTCATTGTGCAGAATGGCAGCGGGAGTAAGGTCATGCCTAGAGATCTTCTTGGGCTTCTTGGTCTTCTTGGAGACGCGAGAAAGATCTTCAGACTGCACACTGGATTCAGGAGGTGCAGTTTTCGATGGCTTCACAATAGAAGCTTTTGGAGCAGCAGAGGGCTTTGAAGCTTTTGACTTCTTCTTCTGCTTCGGGGGCATAGGAGCATCCTCAGAGTCTGCATCATCAGCAGATTGATCAACTGTGGCCCTTTGAGCTGCAACATGGGAGAGAAGCCCATCGAAGCCATTGAAGGGGCTGATGACATTTGGATTTGCTTCACGAGCGCCATCGGGCCTTGGAGAAGATGGACCAGGGTTGAAGTTGAGTCTGAATGCCTTTTTGTTCTTTGCAGCAGACTCCTTTGCAAACTGATAGTTGCGCTTGAATAGATCATCATCACGACACCTTCAAAGAGATGATGGGTCGGCATTGTTAGGCTGAGGTCCTCGGACCATGCAAGGATAGAAGCCTTGAGCAATGGCTTCAGACTTCGTCTGAGGTTGTAATTTTCTGTAGAGAATGTCGCCCCATGGGTGCTTCATAGAATTTTTTTCTGCATACTCAGGAGTTATGAAATGATACTTGAACCATTCCTCTGCCCAATATCTTCTGATCCATTGGATTCTGGACTTGTGCTGATTGTAGTTTTCTTCAGGATCAGACTTGTATAGTTCATAGAGATCTGGAGGCAGATCCGAAGCAGTATTCCCACGGTGTTGCCTGCTACCTTTCCTTGCAGATTTTTTAGTTGCCATTATATTCAGACTGAAAGGCTTCAATACAGTGAATGGCTTTTGACGACTGGTCAGACAAGAACTAGCTTCAGGAGATTCAATGTGATGTTGTAAGTTTTTTGCAAATGAATGCAGACTATGAGAACCAAGGGATTCTCCCACGGACATGTACCTGTCACAACATTAGAGATGCAAGGGAAAGGGAAGAGGTCATATGCATTTTTAGAAGATTTTGAAGATAAATAAGTCTGAAGACATTGACCTCATAGTGCGAAGACATTCACTTATTTGAAGTGAGTTGCTTCCAGATTTGTACGAATCCATGAATAGGTAAAAGTGAGGAATCTAACTAGTTGTGAGGCATAAGTGAATATACTTGCAAGTTATGAGATGTAGAACAGAAAGATCCAGATTTGGAAGTTTAGAAACCACTTTTGGGTGAAGTGGATGGATTCAACAAATTGGAAAAGCGGTAAAAAGTGACTTTATTTACCGCACGAAGAACTGCTAGACGAGGCAGAATGGATGCCGAGCAGTCCAATCTCCCGCGCCCTAACTTGGCGGCGGAAGACATCTATGGCGGCGGAGGAGAAGACGAGGTCTGCAGCTGGCGTTAAGACGGTGTCGAAGAGGTCACGACAGCTCAGCGCTTTGTGTCCGGCGTCGACTCGAGCTAGCAGTGGCGCTAGGGTTTGAGCAAGATGGCAAGGTGGAAGAGGAGATAATGACCGCATGGGTGAGTATTTATAAGGTGAAGGGCTGCGCAGCGCAATTACAAAGGTGTGCCTGGCATTTCACATCTAGTGGACACATGGCGTGCATGCAACTTATTGAGAGTTGAGCCATGTTTCCACGCGCGCCTGGTTTGTCGGGTGGTCGTTCCGGCTTCTCCGGTTTTCAGGCAAAAGACATAAGGCATTAAAAATAGTTTTAAATGTGTGCCTTTGTATCTTCAGCTGACAAGGACACAACGAAGACATTCGAAACGTGTCAACATAATGCATATGAATAGACATAAATAATTTAAGGAAGCAGCACAAAAGGGGTTAGGGTCCGATCACATTCACTTAGTTCAGAAAATGGCAAGTTTGAAGACATAGCTATAAGTGAATGTTGTAGAGGACAGAACACACATATATTGATATATCAGAAGAGAACAGGACAACATTGCAAATATAAACTCTGAAGTTAAATTTTCGAGAAAGACAAACAATATATGAATATAATGCAATCATGACGCCAAATGAAAATCTTTGAAAAAGTTTGGTGGTGGCGTTACCCACCGTATAGGAAGTATTAGACCCAGACACGGCGCACAATTATCGTGGCCCTCTGAAGTCAAATTCCACATTAATGTATTCACACTCAGAGGGTAAGTCTTCATGAATTGAAGATATACGTTACTTCGTGTGTTGCACATCTAAGTCGTCAATATGCATAAGCGTTAGGATGTGTGTCCATTCACCATACATTTGAGGATTCTAAGATATTTAGCTCACACTGTAGCCTGCAAAACCTTTTCACATCCAAGGGCTTTGTGAGGATATTGTCCAATTGATCTTCAGTGTTGACGTGAATGATATCAATGTCTTCCTTCAACACATGATCCCTGAGAAAATGATGACGGATTTGAATGTGCTTTGTCTTCGAGCGCTGAACTGGATTGTGAGCAATCTTGATGGCACTCTCATTGTCGCACTAGAGTGGCACATGCTTCATGTTGATGCCATAGTCCTTGAGAGTTCACTTCATCCAGAGAAGTTGAGTGCAGCAAGATCCAGCAGCAATGTATTTAGATTCAGCAGTGGAGAGTGATAGACATTTCTACTTCTTTGAAGACCAACAGACAAGAGATCGTCCAAGAAAGTGACATGTGCCTGATGTTGACTTGCGATCAACCTTGTCACCAACATAATCAGCATTTGAGAATCCAACTAGATCAAACTCTAAGCCCTTTGGATACCATAATCCAAGTGTTGGGGTGTGAGCCAAATCTCGAAGAATTCGCTTCACTGCTAGGTGATGCAGTTCCTTTGGTGCCACTTGGAATCGGGCACACATGCAAATGCTAAGCATTATATCAGGCCTAGATGCACATAAGTACAGTAAAGAACCAATCATGGAGCGGTATACCTTTTGATCGAAATCTTTACCATTGTCATCGATCGGGGCCCAATTGGCCTTTGGTTGGCATTGGCGTCGTGTACCCTTTGCAGTCTTGCATTCCAAACTTGTTCAGGCAATCTTTGAGATACTTCTCTTGTATGAAGATGCCATTTCTCTGCTGACGGGTTTGAAGACCAAGGAAGAACTTCAGCTCACCCATCATGGACATCTGATATTGCTCTTGCATCATATGCCCAAACTCATCACTTTATCTCTTGTCAGTGCAGCCGAAGATAATGTCATCCACATAGATTTGGCATACAATAAGTTCACCATCGTATGTCTTGGTGAAGACAGTGGGATCTAGAGAACCAAGTTTGAAGCCTTTGCTCTTCAGGAAGTCTTTGAGTGTGTCATTCCAAGTGCGAGGTGCTTGTTTGAGGCCATACAGTGCCTTGTTGAGCTTATACACCATGTTAGGATGCTTTGGGTCTTCAAAACCAGGTGGTTGTGCAACATACACTTCTTCTTTAATTTTGTTGGTGAGGAAGGCACTCTTTACATCCATTTGATACAAAAGAATGTAGTTGTGATTTGCATAGGCTAACAGTATGCAAATGGCTTCAAGCCTAGCCACAGGAGCAAAAGTTTCATCGAAGTCAATTCCTTCCACTTGTGTGTAACCTTGAGCAATGAGACGAGCCTTGTTTCTGACAACTTGACCATGCTCATCTTGTTTGTTGCGATAGATCCATTTGGTGCCGATAATATTGTGCTTGCGAGGATCAGGACGCTTCACAAGCTCCCATACATTTTTCAGCTCAAACTGTTGAAGCTCTTCTTGAATAGCTTGAATCCATTCAGGTTCCATGAAGGCTTCATCAACTTTCTTGGGTTCGAATATAGAGACAAATGCAAAGTGCCCATAGAAGTTTGCTAGCTGTGTTGCTCTCGAACGAGTGAGTGGACTAGGTGCATTGATACTATCAATTATCTTCTCAATCTGGACTTCATTTGCAACTCGAGGATGTACTGGACGAAGGTTTTGCCCTTCATGATCATTGTCTTCATCTTGGGCATTGGCTTCAGGCTGAGCATTGTCTTCGTGCTGGTTAGGTGCATAAATGATAATTTTCTCTTTAGCCTGTTCCTCTGTAGGTATGATTTCTCCAGTACCCGTTAGCTTGATAGATTCACTTGGTGAAGCTTCATCTAGCACATTTGGCAGGTGCTCTCTTTGCGAGCCATTAGTCTCATCGAACCGCACATCCATAGTTTCAACCACTTTATAGTGAAAGAGGTTGAAGACTTTGTAGGAGTGTGAATCCTTTCCGTATCCAAGCATAAAACCTTCATGTGCTTTTGGTGCAAATTTTGAAGTGTGATGTGGATCCTTGATCCAGCACCTAGCACCAAAAACTCTGAAGTAGCTAACATTTGGCTTCTTACCAGTCAAGAGATCATAGGATGTCTTCTTTAGGAACTTATGAAGATAAACTCTATTAATGATGTGGCAAGCAGTGTCAATGGCTTCAGGCCAGAACTTTCTTGGAGTCTTGTACTCATCAAGCAGCGTACGTGCCATCTCAATGAGGGTTCTGTTCTTGCGCTCCACGATGCCATTCTGCTGAGGTGTGTATGGAGCAGAGAACTCATGTGTGATGCCCAATGTACCAAGATAAGTGTCGAGGCCGGTGTTCCTGAATTTTGAGTCGTTGTCACTTCTGATGTGCTTGATCTTATTCCCATAGTTGGTCATGGCACGATTGGTGAACCATCTGAAGACATCCTGCACTTCAATCTTGTAGACAATTATGTCCACCCATGTGTATCTTGAGTAATCATCAACAATATCAAATCCATAGACACATGAAGTGGTAGTAAGAGTAGAGTAATGAGTAGGGCCAACTAAGTCCATGTGAAGTAGCTCGAAGGGTCGTGTCGTAGTCATGATTGTCTTTGAGGGATGCTTGGCCCTTGTCATCTTCCCGGCTTCACAAGCACCACATATATGATCCTTCTTGAAATTGATGCCCTTGATGCCAATGATATGCTTCTTCTTCACGAGAGTGTGCAAGTTCCTCATGCCCGCATGCCCTAGCCTCTGATGCCAGAGCCAACACTCTGAAGCTTTTGTTAGAAGACATACAACAAGTTATGGACCTGCAGAGAAATCTACCATATACAAATCGTCTCTTCGATACCATTCGAAGACTAGAGATTTGTAAGATTCCATAAGCATAAGGCAACAATATTTTCCAAATATCACAATCATGTTCAGATCACAAAGCATTGAGACAGACATTAAGTTGAAGCCAAGGGATTCAACAAGCATCACTTTATCCATGTGCTGATCCATTGAGATTGCAACTCTACCTAGGCCCAATACCTTGCTTTTACCAGTGTGAGCAAATGTGATGTGACTCTTATCAGACGAACGTAGGGTTGAATCCATAAGAAGACTTCGATCACCAGTCATGTGGTCAGTGCATCCACTGTCCATAATCCATTCAGTAGTCTTCGGAGCCATACCCTATAGTGCAGTTAGGGGGATAGGCTTCACAAAGAGAAGTGTGAAGCATAAACATTTGACGAACAAGCATACTATCAAAGTTCAGATCCTTGTTAGGGTAGATAGGATGTTTGTCAAGAAACCCTGGGATGAAATACATAGTAAGACCATTTAGGCACTTTATCTTGCGTCCCACAAGATGTTTTAGGTCCCCAGCATTAGCACCTGAAGCCTTTGATTTCCCGCCGGAGACCTTCCGCTTGGCACCTCATGGCATGAAGCAGTTGGTCGGAGCAGAGTCGTCCTCATCATCGGCTTCAGTGTCGACGATGTGACCATTGTCTTCAGTGTTGAAGATGGACTTGGTGACGAATGCTGAAGCTAGAGCCAGGCTTGCCACGCCTGAATCAGACTCCTCCTCAGACACCACCTCCGCCTCCTCAGAAGCATACTCCTCCTATGAATCCATTTCCTTGCCAACAAATGCACGAGCCTTGCTGGATGAGCTCTTCTTGTGAGATGAAGACTTTGATGAAGACTTTGAAGAACTTTGAGGATTTTTCTTCTTCTTGTCGTCAAAATCATATTCCTTGCTCTTCTTCTTCTTCTTCTTCTTCTTCTTCTTCTTCTTCTTCTTCTTCTTCTTCTTCTTCTTCTTCTTCTTCTTCTTCTTGCTCTTCTTCTTCTTGCTCTTCTTCTTCTTCTTCTTCTTCTTCTTCTCCTTCTTCTTCTTCTTCTCCTTCTTCTTCTTCTTCTTCTTCTTGCTCTTCTTCTTCTTGCTCTTCTTCTTCTTCTTCTTCTTCTTCTTCTTCTTCTTCTTCTTCTTCTTCTTCTTCTTCTTCTTCTTCTTCTTCTTCTTCTTCTTCTTCTTCTTCTTCTTCTTCTTCTTCTTCTTCTTCTTCTTCTTCTTCTTCTTCTTCTTCTTCTTCTTCTTCTTCTTCTTCTTCTTCTTCTTCTTCTTCTTCTTCTTCTTCTTCTTCTTCTTCTTCTTCTTCTTCTTCTCTTCTTCTTCTTCTTCTTCTTCTTCTCAGATAGCTGGAACTCATGTGTGTTGAGTCTCTCAAGTATGTCAGACGGATCGAGATCTTTGAAGTCAGAACGTTCTTGTATCATTAGGGCAAGGGTGCCAAATGAGCTGTCAAGTGATCTCAAAAGCTTCTTCACGATTTCATGCTTGGTGATCTCAGTGGCGCAAAGAGCGCGAAGCTCATTTGTGATATAAGTGAGGCGATCAAATGTAAGCTGGACATTCTCATTGTCGTTTCTCTTGAAGCGGTTGAAGATTTTGCGAAGAACATCAATCCTTGAGTCTCTCTGAGTTGAGACGCCTTCGTTGACCTTGGACAGCCAGTCCCAAACTAGCTTCCAAGTTTCCAGTGCACCCACACAGCGTCCTTTGGGTAGATGACCATAGATGATGTTCTTGGCAGTCGAGTCTAGTTGAGCAAAACTCTTGACATCAGCAGCGGTGACATCTTCACCGACCTATGGAACGTATGTCTTGATGACATACCAGAGGTCAACGTCAATGGCTTCAAGATGCATGCGCATCTTATTCATCCAGTAGGGGTAATTAGTGCCATTGAAGACTAGGCACACAGTGGAGACCTTGATTATCCTTGCAGTCAACATAGCTAAAACTCTAGGTGGTTAAACCAAATCACATAGAACAAGGGAGCACCTTGGTCTAATACCAATTAAAAGTGCTAGTTATCAACTAGAGGGGGTGAATAGGCGATTTTTATGAAATTCTTCAAAACACGAGGTCTTTGAAGACAAATAGACGAAATGAACCTATTGATATGCAACGGAAGATAGACTACACTAGACAAGCCATAGTCAAGTAAGCAATATTGTGAAAGTACGAAGACTATCAGCAGCTAGGTAGTATGAATCAGAATGGAAGACAGTATGAAGCCAAACAAGTAATAGTCTTCACACAATGAAGACAATCAGATCAGACAAGCAAGCAATGACTTCATGAAGACAAACTGAAAAGTAAAGGAAGTAGGGGATAGAACCAGTTGCTTGGTGAAGACAAGGATTTGGTAGACCAGTTCTAGTTGTTGTGACAACTGTACGTCCGGTTAGGGAGGCTGAGATTGAACTGAGAAGACTGCGTCTTCACCTTATTCCCCTTGAGCTAAGGACATCTAGTCCTCGCCCAATCACTCTGGTAAGTCTTCAAGGTAGACTTCCAAAACTTCACAGACTTCATTCACTGGCGATCCACAATGGCTCTTGGATGCTCAGAACGCGACGCCTAACTAGTTGGAGGATTCATAGTCTTCAAGTGTAACAAGTCTTCAGATCACATGGACAGAAAGACTTCAGTGATGCCTAACACTTTTTTTCTCTGGGTGTTTTGGGCTTTGTCCTCGCAAGGATCTCTCTCTCAAAGGCTTCGGAGGTGGGTTGCTCTCAAACGTCAAAAGCCGTGCACTGACTCTGAGCAGCCACCAATTTATGGTGTAGGCGGTGGGCTATTTATAGCCAGGAGGCAACCTGACATGATATGTCCGAAATGACCCTGGGTCATTAAGGAACCGACACGTGTCCAACGGCCGGATTTCAAACACACGCGACAACTTGGCTTGGGCTACAAGCAAAGCTGACTCATCCAACTCTGGATAAGATTTGCTCTCATTGTCTTCGCTCGAAGACATAAGATTTTGGTTGAGCATCACATCAGTCATCTGACTTTGTTCACTTGGACCCCACTTAACAGTACGGTGGTTCCTATGACTCAATAAAGAAGAAAAGGAAACTACAAAACAGCTATGTCTTAGCACTCCATAGTCTTCAAGTGACTGTCTTCACAGTTCATTATCTTTGAATATCTTTACGAACCATCATTGTCTTCAATGTCTTCATACATTTTTATGGGTCATCTCTGGTAGGTAAACCGAATCAATGAGGGACTACTACTTGTGTTATCCTGCAATTCTCACAAACACATTAGTCCCTCAACCAAGTTTGTCGTCAATACTCCAAAACCAACTAGGGGCGGCACTAGATGCACTTACAACTTCTTATTGCAGGCTTCTCATCTCGGGATTCTTATCGTGGGCGACTTATTTCTGGCTCCTTATCTTTTGGCCACTTATCTTTGGCTACTTATCTCTAGGACTCATCTTTCGGGCGACTCATCTTCCGGGGGAATCATCTTATGGGCACCTCATCTTCGGGACTCATCTTCCGGGTGACTCATCTCCGGGTTATAGTAAGAAGTGGCAGGGGAGATATGCCTATGATATAGAGATGTGAAACCTCTATGAATGAAGAATCGACAAAAACTCCACCATTTAAAACATCATAGAAGATGCATATATGAACACCATTTTTGATGAACTCGAGCTTGTCATGAAGATGACCATAAGATCTAAGATTCACAAAGAGAAACACCAAACAAGAACCAACAAAGATGATGCAAGGATTCAATGGTTTGAGCTCTTTACGAACGATACGATCAAGCTACTCACTCAAGGATGCAATGGTTTGAGCTCTCTACGAACGATACTGAAAGTGCTAGTATCGACTAGAGGGGGGTGAATAGGCGATTTTTATGGAAGTCTTCAAAACTTGGAAGTTTCGAAGACAAACAACAGAAATGACCTAATTGTTATGCAGCGGAAGATAAACTACCCTAAGCAAACCATAGTCAAGTATGCAATGATGGGAAAGTACAGGACTAATAGCAGCTAGATAGTAACGATCAAGATGGAAGATAGTATGAAGCCAATCAACAGTAGTAGTCAAGCAATGAAGTCAAACAAATACACAGATAGGCAATGACTTCACGAAGACAAACTTAAGTAAGGTTGGGAAGGGATAGAACCAGTTGCTTGTTGAAGACACAGGATTTGTTAGACCAGTTCCAGTTGCAGTGACAACTGTACGTCTGGTTAGGGAGGCTGAGATTTAACTCAGAAGACCGTGTCTTCACCTTATTCCCCTTGAGCTAAGGACACCCAGTCCTCGCCCAATCACTCTGGTAAGTCTTCAAGGGAGACTTCCAAACCTTCACAGACTTCCTTCACCAGCAATCCACAATGACTCTTGGATGCTCAGAACGTGACGCCTAACCGGCTGGAGGATTCACAGTCCTCAAGTGTAATAAGTCTTCAGGTCACACAGAAAGAAAGACTTCAGTGATGCCTAACACTCTTTGGCTCTGGGTGTTTGGGCTTTGTCCTCGCAAGGACTTCTCTCTCTCAAATGCTTCGAGGTGGGTTCCTCTCAAACGACAAAAGCCGTGCACAAACTCTGAGCAGCCACCAATTTATGGTGTAGGGGGTGGGCTATTTATAGCCACTAGGCAACCCGACCTGATTTGTCCAAAATGACCCTGGGTCACTAAGGAACTGACACGTGTTCCAACAGTCAGATTTCAAACACACGCGTCAACTTTACTTGGGCTACAAGCAAAGCTGACTCATCCAGCTCTGAATAAGGTTTGCTCTCATTGTCTTCGCTCGAAGACATAGGATTTGAGTTGAGCATCACTTCAGTCACTCTGACTTAGTTCACTTGGACCCCACTTAACAGTACGGCGGTTCCTATGACTCAACAAAGAAGAAAAGGAAACAATGAAACCACATAGTCTTCGCGCTCCATAGTCTTCACACAATGTCTTCTCATGTCATAGTCTTCAATATGAATATCTTCTCATACCACCATTGTCTTCAATGTCTTCATACATTTTTAGGGGTCATCTCCGGTAGGTAAACCGAATCGATGAGGGACACTACCTGCGTTATCCTGCAATTCTCACAAACGCATTAGTCCCTCAACCAACTTTGTCGTCAATACTCCAAAACCAACTAGGGGTGGCACTAGATGCACTTACAATCTCCCCCTTTTTGGTGATTGATGACAAACTGGTTGAAGTTTTCAACGGGGATAAAGTATGTGAAATTGTAAGGATAGGGAATTGTCTTCATAAGTTGCAAGGGCTCCCCCTGAAGGTGTACATATAAGCAATTTGCTTTTGGATTGCAAATGCACATGGCAGGTTGTACTTGTGGAGATCCACTTCAACTTATGAAGATAATTCATCATGCATGAAATGATATAGCAAGTAGAATGACATGCATAATGAAAAATGGACGTCTCCAGAATGATCTAAGTGCGGAAGTTATCATCGCACATGCCGAATTTATCATCGCATCACAGTAAAGCAAATAAGTAGCAGACGACCATCAAGTTTAGGTGTTACAACTCAGAAAACCAAATGTTTTAAAAGGCAAGAGTTGTAAGCAGGAGGCAAAATATAATGCAACCGCCCATGTGAACCCGCTTGAAGACTATCAACTCATACGCTTCTCCCCCTTTTGTCAGTAAGGACCAAAAATCTTTGAAGACATAGAGCATCTACTCGTCATCATGAGTAGGTGAAGCAGCAGGGTTGTCGTCGTTGGTTGGCGGTGCAGAAGAACTTGGTGCAGTGTCGATGCGCGCAGTAGTAGGAGGTGGTGAAGTAGCATCATCTTCATCATCGATCACTCTGGCATTTACCGTTGCCGCGGAGGAAGAATATTCAGAGTCTTCAAGAGATGGAGTGCGACGTAGGACAGCAGTCTGTGGAGGAGTGGAGTCAAACTGGAATCTTTCATTGAAGCCATCGTCTTGAAGATCAGCTTCAGCACTGAGCAAGGTCAAACTCTTCCATGATCGCCGGCAAGTTTCATGAGCAACAAAGGCATTCTTGGTGGCAAGGTTGCGAATGCGATTGACATCCACCAAGAGGCTTTGCATCTGTCTCTTGAGCCAGAAATGATGCTTATCCTGTTTCTGATGAAGGGCCACAAGAAGTTCTCGGTCATTGAGAACGCGAGAATGCTTCCAAGGCCTTTGTGCAATGGTGCTTTCAGTGGCTTCAGTGGGTGCTCGATGAGGTAGACGAGTGTTTCCAGCCAATGGATAGATTCGTGTCGCTGCTTGAACACCTTCAATAGGTTGAGTGAACCTTTGGTGCTCGACATTCTAAAGACAAAGAGGCCTCTTGGCAGGGTCAGAGTATATGGCTTCAACTGACATATCAACCTCTGGCAGAAAGATCATATGATTGCGAGTAGAGGGCTGATAATTGACAGATGAATGTCGATTGATGAGGCGCATGACCCAGGGAGCATAAAACTTCAGACCAAATAGGTTAGAGCCAGAAGCAGCAAGTTGCCTGATGAAGAATTCTTGAGTGTTGAAGCTGATGCCATTGAGAATATAGAAGACCAATGTCTTCATAGCTCCTTCAAGCTTGGCCGCTGATGAATGTCCTTTGACAGGCCATAGAGTTTGCCTGATGATATGATATATGGTGCGAGGCAGATACTCAAGGTCTTCAACAAAGAAATCTGTTGGATATTCAGCGTCAGATGGCAAGGGCTTCATCATACTCAACATCTGGCTCATATTGGGTTCTGGCTTATGGAAGATACTCTCTACAGCATTGCGGTGTAGCTAACAGCCAGGTTCATATAGTTCTCCAGGAGTGGCTAGCCCTGTAAGCTCGATGATATCCATAGCTTTGGCTTTATGATGAACATTTCCAGTCATCCACTCGAGAACCCATGTCTTGATGTCTCTCTTCTAGCCGCGAATGTGTAGAGTGGCATAGAATTGAAGCAATAGCTCTTCATTCCAATGTTCTTTGTCTGTCACAAAGTGGAGCAGACCAGCATCACGAAAGCAATGAGGTGCTTCTTCTAAGCACGGCAGTCTAGCAATGGCTTCAGTATCAAGGCGCATATGAGGGAAAATACGCCCTTGATCATATAGAACGCAGGAGTAATAGCTTCTCTGCTGATAGCTCCAGAACCGATCTGATGATATCCTTGGCTTGGAGTAGGGGTTCTTGGCGCTGTCAAAGAAGGTATTGTGGCTTTTGAAGCCATTTGCATTGAAGGACCCTGGTGAGTTGGCAGTACCTGGAAACCTTGGCAACCTAGGCTTTGGCTTCTGAACTGAGGCCTATGCTCAATGTGATAGTCAAATTGAGGTCCTGAGGCAGTAGGCGGAGGCATCAGAATGGGCCATCGGACAGTGGTAAGCTGACCATGAGTGTATGCTTGCTCAATTGTGTGAGGCCTTGGTGGCGGAACAGGAGCAGGGGCAATAGCTGAGGCGTCAGGCTGCACAACATGTGCTTTGGGAGCGGTTGTCTCATTAGCTTCAAGTGCAGCAGCCTTAGTGGTTTCAGGTTCAGTAGCCACATTTGCTTCAGGCACACTAGTTGGTGCTGGCTCCACATTAGCGTCAGCCATGACTACGTCATTGGCTTCATTGGAGTTGGCGGTAGTAGCCTCAACATTGTCAACCTCCTCTTGACGAACAGGAGGGTCGGGCACAGGCACGTTCACATCAGGAACTGCTTCTTCTTCAATTACTGGGGGAGTAGGTACACGTACTTCTTCTTGATTTTCCTCGGCTGATGCAGCCGAAATGTCTTCAGCAGCATGTGCTTCAGACTCGGAGACATTCACAGTTGGAGCAGGTTCAGAAAATACTTGACGTGCAACAGGTGAACGTTGCACTTCTCCTTCTGGAACGCTCGACAAAGGGACTTGAGGCCTTTGTCCTTTGCGAAGCCTGCGAAATGCTGGCAACGCCTTAGGAGATGGAGTTGGCTGGGCCTCAAATTCTTCATCCTCTTCTTGCACGGGGGGTGTAGCTTGTTGTTGTTGTTGGGGAGTACCGGGGGAGTCTTGTAGTTGTGGGTGATCAGCCCATGATGCATCCTGAGCAATTGGCATCAGAGGACGACCAATGCTGATGAGTTCGCTGTTCGTATGAACAGGCGATGATACCACATCATGTTCGATCTGAGGAAGAACTTCATCATCAGCTACATTGTCATCATGACCAATGTCTTCAGCAGCGGTGGGTTCAACTGCTGGAATATCTTCAGCTTCATGAGCCTCTGTGGGAGCAGGCTCATGGACTATCATCCTTCGTTCTTGTTGTTCTGACGCTGGGCGAACCACTGAAATGGGTTCAACAACTAAGGGCTCTGTGGAAGCAGCCCTAGTCTTCTTGGTCTTGCGCTTCTTCTTGGAGGGAGCGGCATCAGAGGCTTCAGTGTTCTTTCTCTTTCTGGCTTTAGCCTCGGCAGCCCTCGTCTTCTTCTGTTCTGAAGTGGTTGTGGTGACCTTTGGCTTCGAGCCAGTCATGCTGCTTGGGAGGATAATGCGAGGGGCTTCTTGGCTTGAAGGTTCAGGCTGTTCAGCGGGAAGCTTCTTCTTCTTCTTTGCAGCCATCCTGGGGTCAATGCCAGGACGGCCAAGTGACTTGCGCTTCTCAGCCTCATTGTAGGCGAGCACACACTTATCAGCCAAACTCTTCATGCGCTCTCAAGAGCCCTGAGCTTCTTCACGCTTCTTCAGAAAAGCTTCTTTAAGCTCATGTAGCATGACTTTGAAGTTTCTGACGTCTTCAACACTTAGCTTGGCCACATGCTTCTTGAATTGAGCCTTCTCATAATCAATCTTGTTCTTGAGCTCAACGATGCGCTGAGCAAGAGCTAGCTGAGAAGCAATGGCGCCATTGAAGGCGACACTGAGGCCAATGGGAAGCTGTAAATCTTCAAAGCTGAGATTGGGGGTGTCGAACCACTCATCAATGAAGTTGTGGATGATTGCCACATCAAAGAGAGGCAAGTTGTTGAAGATTTCTGCTTCTTCCTTGCTCTTTATCAGCTGCTCAAGGGCATCATCAGCAAGATCTTCATCACTTGATAGATCAATGGGTTCTTCGCGCAGAATGGCGGCAGGAGTCAAGGCTCTTTGATCAGATGGTCTGACAAGTCGATTTTTCTTCTCCGTTCTCTTGGAGATACGGGATTGATCTTCATACTGCACACTGGCTTCAAGAGGGGCAGTGGCCAGTGGCTTCGCACGAGAAGTCTTCGGAGGTGCATCTGATCTTGAAGCCTTTAGCTTCTTTTGCTTCTGCGGCTTTGGAGGAGGAGCAGGGGCTTCATCGGAGTCAGCATCATTTTTAGAGTGATCTACTCTTGCGCCTTGGACCACAATGTAGGTGATGAGGCCGTCAAGGTTGGAGAAGGGGCCGATCACATTGGGATCAGCATCATGGGAGCCGTCAGCACGGGGAGCAGAGGGACCTGGGTTGAAGTCCAAGCCCAAGGACTTCTTGTTCTTCTTGGCCGAAGCCACAGCAAACTGGTAGTTGCGCTTGAAGAGAGAGTCGTCACGACACCAGAGTAGTGAGGTGGGATCGGCGTTCTCAGGCTGTGGTCCACGGACCATGCAAGGATAGAAGCCTTGAGCAATGGCTTCAGCTCTGTTCTTGGGTTGAAGGCCTCGATAGAGGATATCACCCCAAGGTCTCTTGATGGCATTCTTCTCTGCATATTCCTTCGTCACAAACTTGTACTTGAACCATTCCTCAGCCCAATAGCGTCGAATCCATTGGATTCACGTCTTTCTCTGATGATAGTTTTCTTCGGGATCTGTCTTGTAGAGTTCTGCTAAGTCATCAGGCAGATCTTTCGATGTTCCTTCTCTACACTGTCTGCCACCCTTCCTTGCTGATTTTTCTGCAGCCATGAACTTCAAGCTGAATGGCTTCAAAACGTTCAAAGGCTTCAGAGACTTATGCTTGCTGGTCAAGCAGGAACTGGCTTCAGGAGAATTGATATGATGATGTAAATATTCTGCAAACGAATGCAGACTATGAGAACCAAGGGATTCTCCCATGGACATGTACCTGTGACAGCATTAGAGATGCGAGGGAAGGGGAAGAGGTCATACGCATTCTCAGAAGATTTTGAAGATAAATCAGTTTGAAGACATTGACCTCATGATGCGAAGACATTCACTTATATAGGTGAGTTGGTTCCAGATTTGTACCAATCCGTGAATAAGTACAAGTGAGGAATCAAACTAGACAGGAAATCTAAGTGAATAGACTAGGCAGTATGAGATGCAAACAGAATAGATCTAACATTGAATAGGCAGAAACCACTTTCGGTAAACAGGATGAATCTTGAAGATCAAAAAGGTGGTAAAAATAGAGTTATAATTACCGCACGAAGAACTGCTAGATGGGATGAATAGGAGACCGAGCAGTTCAGCCCACCGTGCCCTAACTTGGCGACGGAGGACACCTACGGCGACGGCGGAGAGGAAGATGTCCGCGGCCGGCGTGAGGACGGAGTCGGAGAAGTCGCGGCAGCTAAGCACTTTGTCGCCGGCGTTGTCGCGAGCTAGCGGTGGCGCTAGGGTTTTGATGGAGGTGGAGAGGTGGAAGAAGGATTTCTTTACCGCAGGGGACAGGCATTTATAAGTAGATGAGAGACACAGCGCAATTACGCTGGTGCCCCTGGCGGTTCACATCTGAGGGGCACGTGGCAAGCATGCAACATACTCAGAGTTGTCCCACGTTCCCACGCCCGCCAGGCATGTCGGAGAGTTGTTCCGGCTTCTCCGAATTTCAACAATAAAGATAAGTCATTTAAAATGGATTTAATGTTTGTCTCTTTACCTTCTGCTGACTAGGATGCAGAGAAGACATTTGACAGTTTCAATAGAATGCATATGATTTGGACAGATAGAGTTTGAGATAGGAAGCATAGAGAGGCTAGGGTCCGATCACATTCACTTAGTTCAAAAGATCCAATCTTGAAGACATAGCTATAAGTGAATGTTGTAGAGGACAGAACACTAGTATATATATATATATATATCAGAAAACAATCAAATCATCATAGTGTAGAAAGTCATGAAGATAAATTGAAACCGAAGACAAACCAAATGCGAAGTCATTGCAATATAACGCCATGAGTGAAACACTTCAAACAGAGAAAGTTGGTGGTGGCGTTACCCATCGTATAGGAAGTATTAGACCCAGACACGGTGCACAATTATCATGGCGCTCCGAAGTCATATTCCATGTTAATGTATTCACACTCAGAGTGTAAATCTTCATTGATTGACGATATACATTACTTTGTGTGTTGCACATCTAAGTCATCAACATGCATAAGTGTTAGGATGTGTGCCTGATCACAGGACATTAGAGGATTCCAAGATATTTAGCTCACACCGTAACTTGCAAAACCTTTTCTCATCCAAGGGCTTTGTGAAGATATCTGCCAGTTGCTCTTCAGTGTTGACGTGAATGATATCGATATCTTTCTTCATAACATGATCTCTGAGAAAGTGATGACGAATTTCAATGTGCTTTGTCTTCGAGTGTTGGACTGGATTGTTGGCTATTTTGATGGCACTTTCGTTGTCGCAGAAGAGAGGTACTTGTTTCAGGTTGATGCCATCATCCCTGAGAGTTTGCTTCATCCATAGAAGCTGAGCACAACAGGATCCAGTAGCAATGTATTCAGATTCAGCAGTTGAGAGTGATACACAGTTCTGCTTCTTTGAAGACCAACAAATAAGTGATCGACCAAGAAAATGACATGTGCCTGATGTAGACTTGCGATCCACCTTGTCACCAGCATAATCAGCATCCGAGAATCCAACCAAATCAAATTTTGAGCCCTTGGGATACCATAATCCGAGTGTTGGGGTGTAAGCCAAATATCGAAGAATTCGCTTCATAGCTAAGTGATGCGATTCCTTTAGTGCCGCTTGGAATCGAGCACACATGCAAACACTAAGCATAATATCTGGCCTAGATGCACATAAATAAAGCAAAGAACCAATCATGGAGCGGTATACCTTTTGATCGAACTCTTTACCATTGTCGTCGGGACCAAGATGGTGTTTGGCTGGCATTGGCGTCGTGTAGCCTTTGTAGTCTTCCATTCCAAACTTCTTCAGACAATCTTTGAGGTATTTTTCTTGAGATATGAAGATGCCATTTCTTTGATGACGAATTTGAAGATCAAGGAAGAACTCCAGCTCACCCATCATGGACATTTGATATTGCTCTTGCATCATGTACCCAAACTCATCACTATACTTCTGGTTGGTGCAGCTGAAGATTATGTCATCCACATATATTTGGCACACAAACAGTTCTCCATATTATGTCTTCGTGAAGAGTGTGGGATCGAGGGATCCAGGTTTGAAGCCTTTGCTCTTTAGGAAGTCTTTGATTGTATCATACTAGGCACGTGGAGCTTGTTTGAGGCCATACAGTGCTTTGTTTAGCTTGTACACCATATCAGGATGTTTTGGATCTTCAAAGCCAGGTGGTTGTGCGACATATACTTCTTCTTCAATCTTACCATTGAGAAATGCACTCTTTACATCCATTTGATATAGCAAGATGTTGTGATGATTAGCGTAGGCTAGCAGTATGCGAATAGCTTCAAGCCTAGCAACAGGAGCAAATGTTTCATCGAAGTCAATTCCTTCAACTTGAGTATATCCTTGAGCCACAAGGTGTGCTTTGTTTCTGACGACTTGACCATGCTCATCTTGCTTGTTTCGATATATCCACTTTGTTCCAATAATGTTATGCTTGCGAGGGTCAGGTCGCTTGACGAGTTCCCAGACATTATTCAGTTTGAACTGTTGAAGTTCATCTTGCATGGCTTGAATCCATTGAGATTCCATAAAAGCTTCAGCAACTTTCTTGGGTTCTGATATTGACACAAATGAAAAGTGCCCACAGAAGTTTGCTAGCTGTGTTGCTCATGATCGAGTGAGCGGACCAGGTGCATTGATGCTGTCAATTATCTTCTCTATTTGAACTTCATTTGCAATACGAGGATGAACCGGACGAAGATTTTGCTCTGGCTGATCATTGTCATCATTGGGAGGATTGTCTTCGGTCTGAGCATTGTCTTTAGGTTGATTTGGTGCAGAGATGATAAGTTCCTCTTCAGGCTGTGCTTCAGAGGGCATGATTTCACCAGTTCCCATCAGCTTGATAGACTCGTTTGAAGGAGCTTCATCTAGTGTACTTGGCAGAATCTCTCTCTGTGAACCATTGGTTTCATCAAATTTCACATCCACAGTTTCAACGATTTTGTAGAGATAAAGGTTGAAGACTCTGTAGGAGTGTGAATCCTTTCCATAGCCAAGCATGAAGCCTTCGTGAGCCTTATGTGCAAATTTTGACTTGTGATGGGGATCCTTGATCCAGCATCTAGCTCCAAATACTCTGAAGTAACTGACGTTTGGCTTCTTGCCAGTAAGGAGCTCATAAGATGTTTTGTTCAGAAGCTTATGGATGTACACATGGTTGATGATGTGACATGTTGTATCAATAGCTTCAGGCCATAACTTTCTTAGTGTCTTGTACTCATCTAGCATTGTTCGAGCCATCTCAATGAGGGTTCTGTTTTTGCGCTCAACGATGCCATTTTGCTGAGGTGTGTATGGAGCAGAGAACTCATGAGTGATTCCCATTGTATCCAGATACAGATCAAGTCCAGTGTTCTTGAATTCAGTGCCATTGTCACTTCTGATGTGCTTGATCTTCACGCCATAATTGTTCATTGCTTGAGTTGCGAAGCGCCTGAAGACATCTTGCACTTCAGTCTTGTAAAGAATTATATGAACCCATGTTTATCTTGAGTAGTCATCAACAATGACGAAGCCATAGAGACAGGCAGTTGTTGTGAGGGTGGAGTAGTGAGTAGGTCCAAATAAGTCCATGTGTAACAGCTCGAAGGGTTGTGATGTTGTCATGATTGTCTTCGAGGGGTGCTTTGCCCTTGTCATCTTTCCAGCTTCACAGGCACCACACAGATGATCCTTTTTGAACTTGACATCCTCAATGCCAATTACATGCTTCTTCTTAACGAGTGAGTGTAAGTTCCTCATGCCAGCATGTCCTAGCCTTCAATGCCAGAGCCAGCATTCTGAAGCTTTTGTGAGAAGACATACGGCAAGCTGTGGACCTGCTGATAAATCTACCATGTATAGATCATCTTTTTGATACCCTTCAAAGACTAGAGATTTGTCAGATTCCATTAGTACAAGGCAACAATATTTGCCAAATATCACAATCATGTTCAAGTCACAAAGCATTGAGACAGACATTAAGTTGAAACCAAGGGATTCAACAAGCATCACTTTATCCATGTGTTGATCCTTTGAGATTGCAACTCTACCTAGACCCAATACCTTGCTTTTACCAGTGTCAGCAAATGTAATGTGACTCTTGTTGGATGGACATAAGGTTGAGTCCATGAGAAGACTTCGATCACCAGTCATATGATTTGTGCATCCACTGTCCATAATCCATTCTGAAGCTTTTGGTGATGTACCCTTGGCACCGCGTGCCATGAAGCAGTAGGTGGGAGTAGGATCGTCTTCGTCATTAGCTTCAGCGTTGGTGTGGAAGTCATTGTCTTCAGTGTTGAAGATGTACTTGGCGACATAGGCTGTGGCTAGAGCCAGACTTGCAACGCAAGGGTCAGACTCCTCTCCAGACTCCACCTCCGCCTCCTCCGAAGCAGACTCCTCCTCTGAATCCATTTCCTTGCCAACAAAAGCACGAGCCTTGCCAGATGAGCTCTTCTTGTATGATGAAGACTTGGAAGAAGACTTAGAAGACTTTGAGGATTTCTTCTTCTTCTTGTCATCGGAATCATATTCCTTGCTTTTCTTCTTCTTCTTCTCATTGTCCCACTATGGACACTCGGATATGTAGTGACCGGGTTTCTTGCACTTGTGGCAGGTTCTCTTCTTGTGATCATGGGTGGAAGCTTCATCATTCCTTGAGCTGGATCGTGAAGACTTTCTGAAGCCTTTCTTCTTTGTGAATTTCTGGAACTTCTTCACAAGCATAGCAAGTTCCCTTCCAATGTCTTCAGGATCTTCAGAACTGCAGTCAGATTCTTCTTCAGACGAGGAAACAACTTTTGCCTTCAAAGCGCGAGTTCGGCCATAGTTTGGGCCATAGATATCTCTTTTCTCAGATAGCTAGAACTCATGTGTGTTGAGCCTCTCAAGTATATCAGATGGATCGAGTGTCTTGAAGTCAGGACGTTCTTGTATCATGAGGGCAAGGGTGTCAAAGGAGCTATCAAGTGATCTCAGCAGTGTCTTGACGATTTCATGCTTGGTAATCTCAGTTGCGCCAAGAGCTTGAAGTTCATTTGTGATATCAGTGAGGCGATCAAACGTGAGCTGGACATTTTCATTGTCGTTTCTCTTGAAGCGGTTGAAGAGGTTGCGAAGAACACTGATTCTTTGATCTCTCTGGGTTGAGACGCCTTCGTTGACCTTGGATAGCCAGTCCCAGACTAGCTTCGACGTTTCCAGAGCACTCACACGGCCATACTGTCCTTTGGTCAGATGACCACATATGATGTTCTTTGCAGTAGAGTCCAGTTGAATGAACTTCTTGACATCAGTGGGGGTGACACCTTCACCAGTTTTGTGAACGCCATTCTTGACGATATACCATAGGTCGACATCAATGGCTTCAAGATGCATACGCATCTTATTCTTCCAGTAGGGATATTCAGTTCCATCGAACACGGGGCAAGCAGCGGAGACCTTGATTATCCCTGCAGTCGACATAGCTGAAACTCCAGGTGGTTAAACCGAATCACACAGAACAAGGGAGTACCAGGCTCTGATACCAATTGAAAGTGCTAGTATCGACTAGAGGGGGTGAATAGGCGATTTTTATGAAAGTATTCAAAACTTGGAAGTTTCAAAGACAAACAACAGAAATGACCTAATTGTTATGAAGCGGAAGATAAACTACCCTAAGCAAACCATAGTCAAGTATGCAATGATGTGAAAGTACAGGACTAATAGCAGCTAGATAGTAAGGATCAAGATGGAAGATAGTATGAAGCCAATCAACAGTAGTAGTCAAGCAATGAAGTCAAACAAATACACAGATAGGCAATGACTTCACGAAGACAAACTTAAGTAAGGTTGGGAAGGGATAGAACCTATTGCTTGTTGAAGACACAGGATTTGTTAGACCAGTTCCAGTTGCTGTGACAACTGTACGTCTGGTTAGGGAGGCTGAGATTTAACTCAGAAGACCGTGTCTTCACCTTATTCCCCTTGAGCTAAGGACACCCAGTCCTCGCCCAATGACTCCGGTAAGTCTTCAAGGGAGACTTCCAAACCTTCACAGACTTTGTTCACCGGCAATCCACAATGACTCTTGGATGCTCAGAACGGGACGCCTAACTGGCTGGAGGATTCACAGTCCTCAAGTGTAATAAGTCTTCAGGTCACACAGATAGAAAGACTTCAGTGATGCCTAACACTCTTTGGCTCTAGGTGTTTGGGCTTTGTCCTCGCAAGGATTTCTCTCTCTCAAATGCTTCGAGGTGGGTTTCTCTCAAACGACAAAAGCCGTGCACAAACTCTGAGCAGCCACCAATTTATGGTGTAGGGGGTGGGCTATTTATAGCCACTAGGCAACCCGACCTGATTTGTCCAAAATGACCCTGGGTCACTAAGGAACTGACACGTGTTCCAACGGTCAGATTTCAAACACACGCGGCAACTTTACTTGGGCTACAAGCAAGGCTGACTCATCCAGCTCTGGATAAGGTTTGCTCTCATTGTCTTCGCTCGAAGACATAGGAATTGAGTTGAGCATCACTTCAGTCACTCTGACTTAGTTCACTTGGACCCCACTTAACAGTACGGTGGTTCCTATGACTCAACAAAGAAGAAAAGGAAACAACGAAAGCACACAGTCTTCGCGCTCCATAGTCTTCACACAATGTCTTCTCATGTCATAGTCTTCAATATGAATATCTTCTCATACCACCATTGTCTTCAATGTCTTCATACATTTTTAGGGGTCATCTCCGATAGGTAAACCGAATTGATGAGAGACACTACCTGCGTTATCCTGCAATTCTCACAAACGCGTTAGTCCCTCAACCAACTTTGTCGTCAATACTCCAAAACCAACTAGGGGTGGCACTAGATGCACTTACAGATACGATCAAGCTACTCACTTGAGATGATGACGATCTTGACTTCCTCAAGTTGATTTCTCCCCCATACTCCACTATGGTTGAGCCACTCTTCGGCATATCTTCACCAGTCCATTGTCACCACAATGAACGACAAGCTTCAAGCATGATCTCTTTGTGATGCTCCACTTGAACTTGCACACCGCAAACTTGATGACGATCACCACTTGATGTCATCCTCCATTGGTTGTATGAGATCTTCCTCTCGATGCAAGCCCATGGAAACATACCTAACACCACATAGAACTCTCACGTAGACCATGGGTTAGTACACAAAGCGTAATGGACAATGCTTACTTATACGTCTCCAACGTATCTATAATATTTGATTGTTCCATGCTATTATATTATCTGTTTTGGATGTTTTATATGGATTAATATGCTATTTATATGATTTTTGGGACTAACCTATTAACCTAGAGCCCAGTGCTAGTTTCTGTTTTTTTTCCTTGTTTTAGAGTTTCACAGAAAAGGAATACCAAACGGAGTCCAAACGGAATGAAACTTTCGCGATGATTTTTCTTGGACCAGAAGACATCCAGAGGGCTTGGAGTGCACGTCAGGAAAGCCACGAGGCGGCCACAAGGTCGGAGGGCGCGCCCAGGGGGGTAGGGCGTGCCCCCACCCTTGTAGGCTCCTCGTGACTCCAACGACCTATTTCTTCTGCCTATATATTCTCAAATATCCCAAAACCTTCCAGGGGAGCCACGAAACGACTTTTCCACCGCCGCAACCTTCTGTACCCGTGAGATCCCATCCAGGGGCCTTTTTCGGCATCCTGCCGGAGGGGGATTCAATCATGGAGGGCTTCTACATCAAAACCATTGCCTCTCCGATGAAGCGTGAGTAGTTTAGTACAGACCTACGGGTCCATAGCTAGTAGCTAGATGGCTTCTTCTCTCTCTTTGATTCTCAATACCATGTTCTCCTCGATGTTCTTGGAGATCTATTCGATGTAATACTTTTTTGCGGTCTGTTTGCCGAGATCCGATGAATTGTGGATTTGTGATCAGCTTATCTATGAATATTATTTGAATCTCCTCTGAATTCTTATATGCATGATTTGATATCTTTGCAAGTCTCTTCGAACTATCGATTTGGTTTGGCCAACTAGATTGGTTTTCCTTGCAATGGGAGAAGTGCTTAGCTTTGGGTTCAATCTTGTGGTGCTCGATCCTAGTCACAGAAGGGGAACCGACACGTCTTGTATTGTTGCCATCAAGGATAACAAGATGGGGTTCTCATCATATTGCTTGAGTTTATCCCGCTACAGCATGTCATCTTACTTAATGAGTTACTCTGTTCTTATGAACTTAATACTCTAGATGCAGGCAGAAGTCGGTTGATGTGTGGAGTAATAGTAGTAGATGCAGAATCATTTTGGTCTACTTCATACGGACGTGATGCCTATATTCATGATCATTGCCTTAGATATCGTCGTAACTTTGCGCTTTTGTATCAATTGCTCGACATTAATTTGTTCACCCAGCGTAATATTTTCTATCTTGAGAGAAGCCTCTAGTGAAACCTATGGCCCACGAGTCTATTTTCCATCATATAATCTTCTATTTTCCATCATACAATTTTCCGATCTACAATTTTAGTTTCCTATTTACTTTCTTTGCAATCTTTTACTTTCCATCCAAAAAACGAAAAATACCAAAAATATTACTTTGCCATTTATCCATCTCTATAAGATCCCACTTTGCAAATAACCGTGAAGGGATTGACAACCCCTTTATTGTGTTGGGTGCAAGTTGGTGTTTGTTTGTGCAGGTATTCGGTGGCTTGTTGCGTTGTCTCCTACTGGATCGATACCTTGGTTCTCAAAAGCTGAGGGAAATACTTACTCTACTTTGCTGCATCACCCTTTCCTCTTCAAGGGAAAAACCAACGCAGGCTCAAGAGGTAGCAGGAAGAATTTCTGGCGCCATTGCTGGGGAGATCTACGCCAAGCTGAGACATACCAAGTACCCCTCATAAACTCTCATCCCTTGCACTACATTATTTGCCATTTGCCTCTCGTTTTCCTCTCCCCCACTTCTAAAATGATTTTCGAGAAAAATGCTTTTTCTTCGCCCCTCTTCTGTTCGTCTTTTCATTTGCCTTGATGTCTTATTTGGCTCATTTGCTCGTTTGGTTGGAATAATTGTGTATTTATTGCAAATCAGAGAACCTAAGATCTATGGATCCTCATCCACTTTCCAATCTTTTTAAGAGATCCAATTATGATGAACCAATTGCTAGTGAGTTTTGTGCAGTAGATTATCTTTATGAAGTTTTGCTTGAAATTCGAGAATCTAAAAATTGTGATGAAGTACTTTATGAAGTGAATCATGATAGATCTTTGAATAAAAAGGATGATTGGAATGATGTTATTATAAATTCTATGAATGTCAATTGTGCTAATAATATGCAAAATCCTAAGCGTGGAGATGCTAGTTTTGCTATGTCCACTACTTGTTGCAATGATCACGATTGGGGTGATTCTTCTTATGATCTTGAAAATTTATTTAAGCCCCATGATGAATATGAGATTGATAATAATGTTTGCAATAATATTGAAAGTGGGTTTGTAAGAGTGTCAACTTTAGATCCCACATATTTGGATAATGTTCAATCTTATGAAGTTTTTGATAAAAGTGGGTTCGGAGAGGTCATGACTTTATTTTATGATAATCCCACTATTTTGGAAGAGTGTCAACTTTGCATGCATGTGGTTCATAAAGAGAATATTTTATGTGATAGTTATATTGTTGAGTTTTAATACGATCCCACATGTAATTATTATGAGAGAGGAAAATATGGTTGTAGAAATCTTCATGTTACAAAATTACCCCTCATTATGTTGAGATTGCTATTGTTTCTTTCTTCTTCCTTGCATATGGTGGTTTTTGCTTGTCTTGATAATTTTTTTGCCTATAAGATGCCTATGCATAGGAAGTATGTTAGACTTATATGTGGTTTAACATGCTACATGATGCTCTCTTCGTGTTTCAATGGCTATCTTTCATGTGAGCATAATCGAAATCTCAATGCCTAGCTAAAAGGCTTTAAAGAAAAGCGCTTGTTGGGAGACAACCAAATATTTTTCCTTGCTGTTTCCCAATAAATATTACATCTAGCCTCTGGTTAGATGTGGTTTTATGTTTTAATTAGTGCTTGTGCCAAGTAAGACCTTTGGGATAGCTTCGGTAATAGTTGATTTGATCTTGCTGAAAAAAAGAAACTTTTGCATGCACAAAAATAATTTTAATAAATCACAGAAACGTGATTTTAAGTTGATTAGTTTTACAGAAGATTAATAAATAAATTTCTTAGGACTTCCTAATTTCTCCTGATTTTGGGAGTTACAGAAATATTCTAAATATCCAGATTGCTACAGACTATTCTGTTTTTGACAGATTCTGTTTTTCGCGTGTTGTTTGCTTTTTTATGAATCTATGGCTAGTATCGGGGGGTATGAACCATGGAAAAGTTGGAATACAGTAGATATTACACCAATATAAAAAAATGAGTTCACAACAGTACCAAAAGTGGTGATTTATTTTTATACTAACGGAGCTGACGAGATTTTTTGTTGAGTTTTGTGTTGTGAAGTTTTCAAGTTTTGGGTAAGGATTTGATGGACTATGGAATAAGGAGTGGCAAGAGCCTAAGCTTGGGTATGATCAAGGCCCCCCAAGGTAATATTCAAGGACACCAAGATCCTAAGCTTGGGCATGCCCAGGGAAGGCACCCCCTCTTTCGTCTTCGTCTATCGGTAACTTTACTTGAGGCTATATTTTTATTCACCACATGATATGTGTTTTGCTTGGAGCATCTTGTATGATTTGAGTCTTTGCTTTTTAGTTTACCACAATAACCCTTGCAATTCACACCTTTTGAGAGAGACACACATGAATCATGATTTATTAGAATACTCTATGTGCTTCACTTATATCTTTTGAGCTAGGCAAAATTTGCTCTAGTACTTCACTTATATCTTTTAGAGCACGGCGGTGGTTTTATTTTATAGAAATTGATAAACACTCGCACTTCACTTATATTATTTTGAGAGTCTCTAAACAGCATGGTAATTTTCTTTGGTTATAGAATTATCCCTAATATGATGGGCATCCAACAGGGATATAATAAAAACTTTCATATAAAGGGCAGTGAATACTATGAGAAGTTTGATTCTTTATGATTGTTTTGAGATATGAAGATGGTGATATTAAAGTCATGCTAGTGAGTAGTTGTGAATTTGAGAAATACTTGTGTTAAATTTTGTAAGTCCCGTAGCATGCACGTATGGTGAACCGTTATGTGATGAAGTCGGAGCATGGTTTATTTATTGATTGTCTTCCTTATGAGTGGCGATCGGGGACGAGCGATGGTCTTTTCCTGCCAATCTATCCCCCTAGGAGCATGCACATAGTACTTGTTTCAATAACAAATAGATTTTTGCAATAAGTATGTGAGTTCTTTATGACTAATGTTGAGTCCATGGATTATACCCACTCTCACCTTTCCGCCATTGCTAGCCTCTCTTGTACCGCGCAACTTTCACCGGTACCATAAACTACCATACACCTTCCTAAAAACAGCCACCATACCAACCTATTATGGCATTTACATAGTTATTCTGAGATATATTGCCATGCAACTTTCCACCATTCTGTTTATATGACATGCTCCATTATTGTCATATTGCTTTGCATGATCATGTAGTTGACATCGTATTTGTGGCAAAGCCACTGTCCATCATTTTTTTTACATGTCACGCTTGATTCATTGCACATCCCGGCACACCGCCGAAGGCTTTCACATAGAGTCATATTTTGTTCTAAGTATCGAGTTGTAATTCTTGAGTTGTAAGTAAATAAAAGTGTGATGATCTTCATTATTAGAGCATTGTCCCATGTGAGGAAAGGATGATGGAGACTATGATTCCCCCACAAGTCGGGATGAGACTCCGGACGAAAAAAAGAGGCCAAAAAAATGAGAGAAGGCCCAAATAAAAAAAATGAGAGAAAAGAGAGAAGGGGCATTACTATCCTTTTACTCTAAGTATCACCATGATCTTCATGATAGAGAGTCTCCTATGATATCACTTTCATATACTAGTGGGAATTTTCATTATAGAACTTGGCTTATATATTCCAATGATGGGCTTACTCAAATTTCCCTAGGTCTTCATGATCAAGCGAGTTTTATGCACGCCCACTTAGTTTCTTTTTGAGCTTTCATAAACTTATAGCTCTAGTGCATTTGTTGCATGGCAATCCCTACTCACTCACATTGATATATATTGATGGGCATCTCCATAGCCCGTTGATATGCCTAGTTGACGTGAGACTATCTCCTTCTTTTTGTATTCTCCACAACCACCGTCTATTCCACCTATAGTGCTATGTCCATGGCTCACGCTCATGTATTGCATGAAAGTTGAAAAGTTTGAGAACGTCAAAAGTATGAAACAATTGCTTGGCTTGTCATCGGGGTTGTGCACGATTTGAATATTTTGTGTGATGAAGATGGAGCAAAGCCAGACTATATGATTTTGTAGGGATAAGCTTTCTTTGGCCATGTTATTTTGAGAAGATATAATTATTTTGTTAGTATGCTTGAAGTATTATTGTTTTTATGTCAATATTAAACTTTTGTTTTGGATTTTACGGATCTGAACATTCATGCCACAATAAAGAGAATTACATGGATAAATATGTTAGGTAGCATTCCACATCAAAAATTCTGTTTTTATCATTTACCTACTCAAGGACGGGCAGGAATTAAGCTTGGGGATGCCTGATACATCTCGAACGTATCTATAATTTTTGATTGTTCCATGCTATTATATTATCTGTTTTGGATGTTTATATGCTTTAATATGCTATTTTATATGATTTTTCGGACTAACCTATTAACCTAGAGCCGAGTGCCAGTTTCTGTTTTTTCCTTGTTTTGGAGTTTCGCGGAAAAGGAATACCAAACAGAGTCCAAATGGCATGAAACTTTCGCGATGATTTTTCTTGGACCAAAAGACATCCAGAGGGCTTGGACTGCAAGTCCGGAAAGCCACGAGGCGACCACAAGGTGGGAGGGTGCGCCCCCACACTTGTGGGCCCCCTCGTGACTCCACGGACCTATTTCTTCCGCCTATATATTCTCAAATATCCCAAAACCTTCCAGGGGAGTCGTGAAACCACTTTTCCACCGCCGAAACCTTCTGTACCCATGAGATCCCATCTAGGGGCCTTTTTTGGCATCCAGCCGGAGGGGGATTCGATCACGGAGGGCTTCTACATCAACACCATTGCCTCTCCGATGAAGTGTGAGTAGTTTACCACAGACCTACGGGTCCATAGCTAGTATCTAGACGGCTTCTTCTCTCTCTTTGATTCTCAATACCATGTTCTCCTTGATTCTCTTGGAGATCTATCCGATGCAATACTTTTTTGCGGTGTGTTTCCCGAGATCATATGAATTGTGGATTTATGATCAGCTTATCTATGAATATTATTTGAATCTCCTCTGAATTCTTATATGCATGATTTGATATCTTTGCAAGTCTCTTTGAAATATCGATTTGGTTTGGCCAACTAGATTGGTTTTTCTTGCAATGGGAGAAGTGCTTAGCTTTGGGTTCAATCTTGCGGTGCTCGATCCTAGTGACAGAAGGGGAACCGACATGTATTGTATTGTTGCCATCGAGGATAACAAGCTGGGGTTTTCATCATATTGCTTGAGTTTATCCCGCTACATCATGTCATCTTACTTAATGCGTTACTCTGTTCTTATGAACTTAATACTCTAGATGCAGGCAGGAGGCGGTCGATGTGTGGAGTAATAGCAGTAGATGCATAATCATTTCAGTCTACTTGATATGGACGTGATGCCTATATTCGTGATCATTGCCTTAGATATCGTCATAACTCTGCGCTTTTCTATCAATTGCTCGGCAGTAATTTGTTCACCCACTGTAATATTTTCTATCTTGAGAGAAGACTCTAGTGAAATGGCCCCCGGGTCTATTTTCCATCATATAATCTTCTATTTTCCATCATAAAAGTTTCTGATCTACAATTTTAGTTTCCTATTTACTTTCTTTGCAACCTTTTACTTTCCGTTCCATAAACCAAAATACCAAAAATATTACTTTGTTGTTTATCCATCTCTATCAGATCTCACTTGAAAATAACCGTGAAGGGATTAACAACCCCTTTATCGTGTTGCATGCAAGTTGGTGTTTGTTTGTGCACGTATTCGGTGGCTTGTTGCATTGTCTCCTACTGGATTGATACCTTGGTTCTCAAAAGCTAAGGGAAATATTTACTCTACTTTGCTGCATCACCCTTTGCTCTTCAAGGGAAAAACCAACGCAAGCTCAAGAGGTAGCACTTACCATACCATGAGATCACTCGATCCCACATGGTACATCTTCTACGCTTTGTGTGTTGAGCAACTTGAATCACTCTTTGACATAGTTGATCAACCTTGAATCTTTTCAACTCTCTTCATTAGGATGATGTCTTGAAGGTAAACATGAATGTTCACACAATCTTCTTCTTTAAGACATGCTTGCAATAAGCTCAACTCTCACATGACTACTCTTTGGATAATTCCTTGAAGAGCACCTTGGACAACACATAAACTCCTTGAAACCAACAAATGGACTTAAAGAAAAGCCTATGGACAGATCCTATGAATAGAACTCAAGGCAACCATAAGTCCATAGAGAATGTCATCTATTACCAAAATCACACATGGCAGCAGCACATGTTATTTCATCATGTCTATGTAGCCTCCAAGTCTTATAAGAAGACTCGTGGAGTCGGCTTGACATTCTTCATACTTGGCTGTGGCATAAACCGGCCGTGACATTATAAGCCAGCGTAGGCACGTGAGTCGGCCGCGCGTTGGTGTAAACTGAACCATAGAGGCGGCGGCTTGTAGACACATTCCTCGAACAATGCAACACGGTCAGATGCTGGTGCTTGATAATGTTGGAGAGATCTCTATATCCGTGGCACGAAGGTCGACCTTTCAGTGAATAATTGTCCTATATAACAAATATCGCAAGCCAGAGTAATTGTTCTCGAAAGAATAAAAATGTATCAAGAAAAATAGACTGGATGGATTTCACCTGATTTGTTTGGATGACAGATGATCCGTATGTAGCGTCCGTAGATAACCTAGTAATGGTGCGACTCATCCAGTGTAAACATAGTACTCTAACAATCAGCGGTCTCAGATGTTGCTGCAGCTCCCCCTTTTTTGAGATTTTATCCAGCCGAGCTAGGCAACTAGCCCCTGGGCGGACGTGCAAGGGTGTGCACAAGGCAGAGGCGACACGCGATAGCAGAGGCCAGGGTGTGCACAAGGCGAAGGCGACGAGGCGCGAGGCGTGGCAGCAGCCGGTGGGCGGTCCGTGGCTGCACTCAGTGCGGGCGGCGTTGCTAGCGACTGCGGGCGGGGTGGACCAGGCGAGGCGGAGCCGTAGAGTGGGCAGCTCAGGAGGCCGGGGCTGAAGCGAGGCGAGCGGGGCCGGCAGCACGGGAGGCCATTAGGGAGGCGGGGCAGGGCGGGTCACATGCAGCGGATGCGGGCTAGCTCGCAGGTGCGGACAGAGGCAATGTGACAGCTGGCATGGGGGACTAGCGAGCCGGCATCCAACTACCAGGCAGCGCAGGTGCGCGCGGAGCCGGCACGGTGCAGCTGGCTGGGCAAGGAGACGAGCAGAGGTGCGAGGGCAGCGCGAGGTGAGGCCGAGCGTCTTAGAGCAGCACGAGGGGCGATGACGCTCAGCGCAGCGTGAGATGGTGGCGGCTTGGTGCGCCGGCCGTCCCGCGGCAGCGAGGTGGAGGCGGCGGCGTGAGGTAGATTGTCGTGGCCGCAGCGGTGGCTCGAGGCCGAGGCAGGGTGGCAAGGCCGGGCTGCTCGGAGGCAGGGCCGGGCTGGAGCCGGTGGGCGACTTCAGGCAAAGCCATGCGGCGGAGGCCAGCCTGGCGCGGCCGCAGCAGAGGACAAGCTTTGGTGGTAGGGTGAGGCGGCCGGCTGACAGGAGCGACGATGAAGCGAGGTAGGGAGGTTGTCGTGCAACGGCGAGGGAGGCAGGGCCGGCTCGACGCGCGATGGCGGAGCGACAACAGAGGTGAAGTCGTGGCTGTGGAGGTGAGTGGCGGAGGCAACTCAGAGGCGACGCGAGGCCGGGCTCTGAGGTGTCTTAGCGCGCCCTAGGCATCCGGAGCGAAAACGAGCGGGGGCAGTGTCTCAGGGCCATAGAGGCATCGACAATGGCCGCAGCTCGGAGTGAGGCCAAGCGAGGTCGGGGCGCTTGGAGGCGGTAGGATCAGCGGGGCGAGGCAGGGGCGTTAACATAAGCTCAAGTCCACATCTGACGGTGGCGGACGCAAGCCCGCGAGGCAAGGCCGCAACTGTAGATGTGTGCCTTGCAAGGCCAGCGCGCCCGGTGAGGAGGGTGTCAGTGTCAAAACCGGCGGATCTCGGGTAGGGGTTCCAGATCTGTGCATCAAGGCTGATGGTAACAGGAAGCAAGGGACACAAATGTTTACCCAGGTTTGCCCCCCCCCTACCCGAGATCCGCCAGTTTTGACACCGGCATTGGTGCTTTCATTGAGAGTTCCTCTGTGTCGTCACTGTTAGGCTCGATGGCTCCCTCAATCATCATCAACGATGTTGTCCAGGGCAAAACTTTCCTCCTAGGACAGGTCTTCGTGTTCGGCAGCTTCGCACTACGGGCCAATTCGCTTGCCCACCTGGAGCAGATCGATAGCTATGCCCCTGGCCACCAGGTCAGGTTCGGAAACTTGAACTACACAACGGATACTCGCGGGGACTTGATCTTCGACGGATTCGGGCCAGTGCCAGGAGCGCCGAACAGTCATGATAAGCACGGCTCAGACCAGCTGTCAGACGATGCTCGGGATATCACCCCGGCAGAAGCCTCGGATCTAAATCTAGGGCAGGTTGCGTTGCCTAAGGACGGAGGGCTGGACCCCGCCCCACAGGTCGTACCCTCATCTGTGATGGAGCCGAACACAAGCCTCACTTCTGAGGGAGCCTGTGACTCCAGACCCCCGGATTCATATCCGGAGGTAGGTTCCAGTCCGCGCGTCCCCGAGCCCGCCAATCCTGGTTGGGCCCCGATGATGGTTCACCGCGGCGGACGTCTTTCAGCACTCGCCTTTGGGCGACATGCTGGACTTATTGATGTCTCTCTCTTTGTCAGGAGACTCTAGGTCGAACTATGTCCGGCTTGAGTGGGAAGCAGACAACGATGGAATTTGCTGCCCACCCACCACCCACTTCATTGCCACGATCGACGATTTAACCGACGTGCTTGAATTCGACTCCGAAGACATCGACGGTATGGACGACGATGTAGGAGAATTACAGGAGCCACCGCTCACAGGGCGCTGGACGGCCACCTCCTCATACAATAGATATATGGTGGACACTCCGAAGGAAACCAATGACGATGAGGTAAGCCACAATGACGAATTCGGCGTACCTGAAGATCCAGTAGAACAAGTTCGCTTCAAGAAAAGGCTCATGGCCATGGCAAGGAGCATGCAAAAGAGGCAAGAGCAGCTTAAAGCTGACCAAGACTTGCTAACAGATAGGTGGACCAAGGTACTGGCCACTGAAAGGCACGAACTCGACAGCCCCAATAAAAAGCATACACGGCACAACTGGCTACCTCAACCCAAGCGGGAGAACCCAAGGAGCACACCCTGATGCCCTCACATCATTACGGTCCAAGACAATAAGAAGGATACGCCAGGAGACATCCTCAAGCCTCGGTGCAATGGCAACAAATGTCAAGTCAAGGAAACTGGTGCCAGGTCCAGTAAATACAAGTTTGGTCAACGGGCAAAGAGCATCTCAAGCCTATCCGGCCTGAGCCACACGCTCGATCAACCATGCGAAATTCATGGTACTCCTAGAAGGACGGCAAATCATACCAATAGGGAATGCAAGATCCTCAAAACAAAGCGGTTGGTCGCACGCTGGAAGCAATAAAGGGAGGCGTGATACGTCTCCAACGTATCTATAATTTTTGATTGCTCCATGCTACTTTATCTACTGTTTTGGACTATATTGGGCTTTATTTTCCACTTTTATATTACTTTTGGGACTAACCTATTAACCGGAGGCCCAGCCCAGAATTGCTGTTTTTTTGCCTTTTTTAGTATTTCGAAGAAACAGAATATCAAACGGAGTCCAAACGGAATGAAACCTTCGGGATCGTGATTTTCCAACCGAATGTGACCCAGGAGACTTGGACCCTACTCCAAGCAGTGCCCGAGGAGGTCATGAGGGTGGAGGGCGCGCCCCCCTGGGTGCGCCCCTACCTCGTGGGCCCCTCGGAGCTCCACCGACGTACTCGTTCCTCCTATATATACCTACGTACCCCCGAACAATCAGCACAGGAGCCAAAAACCTAATTCCACCTCCGCAACCTTCTATATCCACGAGATCCCATCTTGGGGCCTGTTCTGGAGCTCTGTCGGAGGGGGCATCCACCATGGAGGGCTTCTACATCATCACCATAGCCCCTCCGATGAAGTGTGAGTAGTTTACTTCAGACCTTCGGGTCCATAACTAGTAGCTAGATGGCTTCTTCTCTCTTTTTGGATCTCAATACAATGTTCTCCCCCTCTCTCGTGGAGATCTATTTGATGTAATCTTCTTTTTGTGGTGTGTTTGTTGAGACCGATGAATTGTGGGTTTATGATCCAGTATTATCTATGGAAAATATTTGATTCTTCTCTAAATTCTTTTATGTATGATTGAGTTATCTTTGCAAGTCTCTTTGAATTATCTTTTTGGTTTGGCCAACTAGATTGGTAGTTCTTGCAATGGGAGAAGTGTTTAGCTTTGGGTTCAATCTTGCGGTGTCCTTACTCAGTGACAGAAAGAGTTGCAAGGCACGTATTGTATTGTTGCCATCGAGGATAACAAGATGGTTTTTTTATCATATTGCATGAATTTATCCCTCTACATCATGTCATCTTGCTTACGGCGTTACTCTATTTTACTTAATACTCTAGATGCATGCTGGATAGCGGTCGACGAATGGAGTAATATTAGTAGATGCAGAATCGTTTCGATCTACTTGTTTTGGATGTGATGCCTATATACATGATCATTGCCTAGATATAATCATAACTATGCTCAATTCTGTCAATTGCTCAACAGTAATTTATTCACCCACCGTAGAATACTTATGCTCTTAAGAGAAGCCACTAGTGAAACCTATGGCCCCCGGGCTCATCATATCAATCTATATCACTTTATTTACTTGCTTTGTTTTTACTTCGCCTTTACTTTTTACTTTGCATCTATCTATCAAAAATACCAAAAATATTATCTCTATCAGATCTCACTCTCGTAAGTGACCGTGAAGGGATTGACAATCCCTAAGCGTTGGTTCTGAGTTGCTATCGTTTTGTGTAGGTACGAGGGACTTGTGCGTGGTCTCCTACTGGATTGATACCTTGGTTCTCAAAAACTTAGGGAAATACTTACGCTACTTTACTGCATCATCCTCTCCTCTTCGGGAAAATCCAACGCAGTGCTCAAGAGGTAGCAAGAAGAATTTCTGGCGCCGTTGCCGGGGAGGCTCAGGCAAGCAAGTCAACCATACCAAGTACCCATCACAATCCCTATCTCTCGCATTACATTATTTGCCATTTGCCTCTCGTTTTCCACTCCCCCACTTCACGCTTGCCAATTTATTTGCCCTCTTTTTCCCAGTCTCCTCCTCTATTTCCCGTTTGCCTTTTTCCCTTTGCCTTTCTGTTTGCTTGTGTGTTGGATTACTTGTTGCCATGGCACAAGATAATACCAAATTGTGTGATTTCTCGAATACCAATAATAATGATTTGCTTAGTACTCCGATTGCTCCTCTTAATAATGATGAGTCTTGGGAAATCAATACCGCTTTGTTGAATCTTGTTATGAAAGATCAATTCGCTGGCCTTCCTAGTGAAGATGCCGCTACTCATCTAAACAATTTTGTTGATTTGTGTGATATGCAAAAGAAGAAAGATACGGATAACAATATTTTCAAATTAAAGTTATTTTTGTTTTCACTTAGAGATCGTGCTAAAGTTTGGTTTTTGTCTTTGCCTAAAAATAGTATTGATTCTTAGAACAAGTGCAAAGATGCTTTTATCTCTAAGTATTTTCCTCCCGCTAAGATTATCACTCTTAGGAACGATATCATGAATTTTAAACAACTTGATCATGAGCATGTTGCCCAATCTTGGGAAAGAATGAAATTAATGCTTCGCAATTGCCCTACTCATGGTTTGAATTTATGGATGATCATACAAAAATTTTATGTCGGATTGAATTTTGCTTCTAGAAATCTTTTAGATTCGGCCGCGGGAGGCACTTTTATGGAAACTACGTTAGGGGATGATACCAAATTGCTTGATGATATTATGGCTAATTATTCTCAATGGCACACCGAAAGATCTTCTAGTAAAAAAGTGCATGCTATAGAAGAAATCAATGTTTTGAGTGAAAAGATGGATGAACTTATGAAGATGTTTGCTCCTAAAAATACTCCTCTTGATCCCAATGATATGCCTTTGTCTACTTTGCTTGAGAATAATAATGAATCTATGGATGTGAATTTTGTTGGTAGGAATAGTTTTGGAAACAACGCTTATAGAAGGAATTTTAATCCTAGGACTTATCCTAGTAATCCTTCTAATAATTATGGAAATTCCTACAATAACTCTTATGGAAATTTTAATAAGATGCCCTCTGAATTTGAGAGTAGTGTTAAAGAGTTTATGAATTCACAAAAGAATTTTGATGCTTTGCTTGAAGAGAAATTGCTTAAAGTTGATGATTTGGCTAGGAACGTTGATAGAATTTCTCTTGAAATTGATTCTTTAAAGCTTAGATCTATTCCTCCTAAGCATGATATCAATGAGTCTCTCAAAGCCATGAGAATTTCCATTGATGAGTGCAAGGAAAGAACCGCTAGGATGCGTGCTTCCAAAGATGCTTTTATTAAAGCGTGTTCTTCCAATCCCTATGAAAATCAAGATGAAGATCTAAAAGTTATTGATGTGTCCCCCATTAAATCTTTGTTTTGCAATATGAATCTTGATGAATATGAAGATTATCTTCCTTTACCTAGAAGGCGTTCTAAGAATTCCGAGTTTCTAGATCTTGATGATGAAATTGATGAAAGTGGGATTGAAATAAATAAAAACCGTGATGTTGCCAAACCCACTATTTTGGATCTCAAGTAATGTAATTATGAAAATTGCTCTTTGATTGGTTGTATTTCCTTGTTGCAATCTGTGCTAGAATCTCCTCATGCTTATAGTCAAAATAAGGCCTTTACCGAACACATTGTTGATGCCTTGACGCAATCTTATGAAGAAAGACTTGAGTTGAAAGTTTCTATCCCTAGAAAACTCTATGATGAGTGGAAACCTACTATTAAAATTAAAATTAAAGATTTTGAGTTTCATGCTTTGTGTGATTTGGGTGCTAGTGTCTCTACTATCCCCAAAACTTTATGTGATATGCTAGATTTCCGTGATTTTGATGATTGCTCTCTAAACTTGCATCTTGCGGATTCCACTATTAAAAAACCTATGGGAATAATTAATGATGTTCTTATTGTTTCAAATAGGAATTATGTTCCCGTAGATTTTATCATTCTTGATATAGATTGCAATCCTTCATGTCCTATTATTCTTGGTAGACCTTTCCTTAGAACAACTGGTGCAATTATTGATATGAAGGAAGGGAATATTAGATTCCAATTTCCCTTAAAGAAGGGTATGGAACACTTCCCTAGAAATAAAATAAAATTACCATATGAATCTATCATGAGAGCCACTTAAGGATTGCCTACCAAAGATGGCAATACCTAGATCTATCCTTGCTTTTATGCCTAGCTAAGGGCGTTAAACGATAGCGCTTGTTGGGAGGCAACCCAATTTATTTTGTGTTTTATGTTTTTGCTTCTATCTAGGAATAAATAATCCATCTAACTTCTGTTTGGATGTGGTTTTATGTTTTAATTAGTGTTTGTGCCAAGTAGGACCTATAGGATAACCTACGATGATAGTTGACTTGATTCTGCTCAAAAACAGAAACTTTGTGCGCACGAATATAATTTTTTTAAATCACAGGAATGTGATTTTGCGTTGATTCTTTTTGCTGCTGATCAATAAACAAATTGTCCAGAACTTCCTATTTTGGTAGAATCTTTAGAGTTCCATAAGTTTGCGTTAGTTACAGATTGCTACAGACTGTTCTGTTTTTGACAGATTCTGTTTCTTGTGTGTTGTTTGCTTATTTTGATGAATCTATAGCTAGTAAATTAGTTTATAAACCATAGAGAAGTTGGAATACAGTAGGTTTAACACAAATATAAATAAATAATGAGTTCATTACAGTACCTTGAAGTAGTTTTTTGTTTTCTTTCTCTAACGGAGCTCACGAGATTTCTGTTGAGTTTTGTGTTGTGAAGTTTTCAAGTTTTGGGTGAATTCTTTTGATGGATTATGGAACAAGGAGTGGAAAGAGCCTAAGATTGGGGATTCCCATGGCACCCCCAAGATAATCCAAGGACACTAAAAAGTCCAAGCTTGGGGATGCCCCGGAAGGCATCCCCTCTTTCGTCCACTTCCATTGGTAATTTACGTGGAGCTATATTTTTATTCACCAACATGATATGTGTTTTGCTTGGAGCATCTTGTATTATTTGTGTATTTTCTTGTTAGTCTACCACAATCATCCTTGCTGTAAACATCTTTTGAGAGAGCCATACATGAATTGGAATTTGTTAGAATACTCTATGTGCTTCACTTATATCTTTTGAGCTTGATAGTTTTGCTTATAGTGCTTCACTTATATCTTTTGAGCGTAATAATTTTTGCTCTAGTACTTCACTTAGATCTTTTAGAGCACGGTGGTGGATTTGTTTTAAAGAAACTATTTGATCTCTCATTCTTCACTTAGATTATTTTGAGAGTCTTTAATAGCATGGTAATTCTCTTAATGTTAATATACTTGGTATTCAAGATATGTGAAACTTTCTTTTGAGTGAAATGAATACTAAGATAAGTTTGATGCTTGATAATTGTTTTGAGATATGGAGGTGATAATATCAAAGTCGTGCTAGTTGGGTGATTATGAATTTGAGAAATACTTGTGTTGAAGTTTGCAAGTCCCGTAGCATGCACGTATGGTTAAAGTTGTGTAACAAATTTGAAACATGAAGTGTACCTGGCTTGTGCATCCTTATGAGTGGCGATTGGGGACGAGCGATGGTCTTTTCCTACCAATCTATCCCCCTAGGAGCATGCACATAGTACTTGAATTTTTGATGACTTCTAAATTTTTGCAATAAGTATATGAGTTATTTTGACTAATGTTGAGTCCATGGATTATACACACTCTCACCTTTCCACCTTTGCTAGCCTCTTCGGTACAGTGCATTGCCCTTTCTCACCTTGAGAGTTGGCGCAAACTTCGCCGGTACATCCAAACCCCGTGATACGGTATACTCTATCACACATAAACCTCCTTATATCTTCCTCAAAACAGCCACCATACCTACCTATCATGGCATTTCCATAGCCATTCCGAGATATATTGCCATGCAACTTCCACCATCATCATCATGACATACATTACTTTTGTCATATTGCCATTGCATGATCTTGTAGTTGACATCGTATTTGTGGCAAAGCCACCATGCATTATTTTCCATACATTTCACTCTTGATTCATTGCACCATCCCGGTACACCGCCGGAGGCATTCATATAGAGTCATATCTTGTACTAAGTTTCGAGTTGTAATCCTTGTGTTGTAATCAATAGAATTGTGATGATCATCATTATTAGAGCATTGCCCAAATAAAAAAAAGAGAAAGGCCAAAAAAAGAAAAAAAAAGACCCAAAAAAAATAAAAAAGGGGGCAATGCTACTATCTCTTTTTCCACACTTGTGCTTCAAAGTAGCACCTTGTTCTTCATGTAGTGAGTCTCATATATTGTGCTTCAAAGTAGCACCTTGTTCCTCATGTAGTGAGTCTCATAAGTTATCTTTTTGTTATACTAGTGGGAATTTTTTATTATAGAACTTGGCTTGTATATTCCTACGATGGGCTTCCTCAAATGCCCTAGGTCTTCGTGAGCAAGCAAGTTGGATGCACACCCACTAGTTTTCTTTTCTTGAGCATACATAACTCTAGTGCATCCGTTGCATGGCAATCCCTACTCCTCATGTTGACATCAATTGATGGGCATCTCCATAGTCCATTGATTAGCCTCGTCAACGTGAGACTTTCTCCTTTTTGTCTTCTCCACACAATCCCCATCATCATATTCTATTTCACCCACAGTGCTATATCCATGGCTCACGCTTATGTATTGCGTGAAGGTTGAAAAAGTTTGAGATTATTTAAGTATGAAACAATTGCTTGGCTTGTGATCGGGGGTATAGAAGTTGGGAACATCTTTGTGTCACGAAAATGAAGCATAGCCTAACTATATGATTTTGTAGGGATGAACTTTCTTTTGCCATGTTATTTTGAGAAGACATGATTGCTTTGATTAGTACGCTTGTAGTATTATTATTTTTGTGTCAATATGAACTTTTGTCTTGAATCTTTCGGATCTGAATATTCATATCACAATTAAGAAGATTTACATTGAAATTATGCCAAAGTATAACTCCGCATCAAAAAATCTTTTTTATCATTTACCTACTCGAGAACGAGCAGGAATTAAGCTTGGGGATGCCTGATACGTCTCCAACGTATCTATAATTTTTTATTGCTCCATGCTACTTTGTCTACTGTTTTAGACTATATTGGGCTTTATTTTCCACTTTTATATTACTTTTGGGACTAACCTATTAACCGGAGGCCCAGCCCAGAATTGCTGTTTTTTGCCTTTTTCAGTATTTCGAAGAAACAGAATATCAAACGGAGTCCAAACAGAATGAAACCTTCGGGATCGTGATTTTCCAACCGAACGTGACCCAGGAGACTTGGACCCTACTCCAAGCAGTGCCCGAGGAGGTCACGACGGTGGAGGGCGCCCCCCTGGGCGTTCCCCCTACCTCGTGGGCCCCTTGGAGCTCCACCGACGTACTCCTTTCTCCTATATATACCTACGTACCCCCGAACAATCAGAACAGGAGCCAAAAACCTAATTCCACTGCCGCAACCTTCTGTATCCACGAGATCCCATCTTGGGGCCTGTTCTGAAGCTCCGCCGGAGGGGGCATCCACCACGGAGGGCTTCTACATCATCACCATAGCCCCTCCGAGGAAGTGTGAGTAGTTTACTTCAGACCTTCGGGTCCATAGCTAGTAGCTAGATGGCTTCTTCTCTCTTTTTGGATCTCAATACAATGTTCTCCCCCTCTCTCGTGGAGATCTATTCGATGTAATCTTCTTTTTGCGGTGTGTTTGTTGAGACCGATGAATTGTGGGTTTATGATCCAGTATTATCTATGGAAATTATTTGATTCTTCTCTGAATTCTTTTATGTATGATTGAGTTATCTTTGCAAGTCTCTTCGAATTATCTTTTTGGTTTGGCCAACTAGATTGGTAGTTCTTGCAATGCGAGAAGTGTTTAGCTTTGGGTTCAATCTTGCGGTGTCCTTACTTAGTGACAGAAAGAGTTGCAAGGCACGTATTGTATTGTTGCCATCGAGGATAACAAGATGGGGTTTTTATCATATTGCATGAATTTATCCCTCTACATCATGTCATCTTGCTTATGACGTTACTCTGTTTTACTTAATACACTAGATGCATGCTGGATAGCGGTCGATGAGTGGAGTAATAGCAGTAGATGCAGAATCGTTTCGATCTACTTGTGTTGGACTTGATGCCTATATACATGATCATTGCCTAGATATACTCATAACTATGCTCAATTCTGTCAATTGCTCAACAGTAATTTGTTCACCCATCGTAGAATACTTATGCTCTTGAGAGAAGCCACTAGTGAAACCTATGGACCCCGGGTCTACTCTCATCATATCAATCTATATCACTTTATTTACTTGCTTTGTTTTTACTTTGCCTTTACTTTTTACTTTGCATCTATCTATCAAAAATACCAAAAATATTATCTCTATCAAATCTCACTCTGGTAAGTGACCGTGAAGGGATTGACAACCCCTAAGCGTTGGTTGCGAGTTGCTATCGTTTTGTGTAGGTACGAGGGACTTGTGTGTGGTCTCCTACTGGATTGATACCTTGGTTCTCAAAAACTAAGGGAAATACTTACGCTACTTTACTGCATCATCCTCTCCTCTTCGGGGAAATCCAACGCAGTGCTCAAGAGGTAGCAAGGCGCCTCGTCAAGACCCCCCTCCCCAGAGCATAACAGTACGGCCGATCGCCCAGGATCACATAAACCACAGCAAGTCAATTGTAGTACCTCTAGACCTAGTAGTCCGGGGGCTCCATAACACGCAAAGCCCACAAAGGTATGAAGCCACGAATAACATCTCCTAAAGGATGTAAGGCGCAAAGGCCAAGTTTTATTCGCCCACCACTCTAACGGTTGTCTTCGGATCACCCAAAAAATGCTACGCCAAAGAATAAATCTCCGGCACTTCCCACCATATGGTCGTTTACCGTATGCCAACGGGATAAACCACGTTGACTAGATTCCACGTGGTAAATTACCCAGGCCAACCATCCGAACACCCATTGCGGAGTTCGCACTACCTCACGGTATAACGGCTGGGCACACCGGGGCCCGATTAGGGACCCTGGGACCAACAACAAGAGGATGCCCAGCTGCCTCCAAGCATTTTTGCATTTACAAACTAACGATTGACGCAGAACAGGATTGGCGGCATGGAATTAGCCCAGACACACAATGGCAGGAACATGCAGGTAGAAGGCAGTCTGGATTCATTCTTGATCCACTCGCAACCCCCTCCAGTCCAGCCACCACAGGTTCCGCCAAACAACACCTCTTTTCATACATCATACTCATATGCATAGACATATCATCCTACTACAATGCATGGACTTAGAAAATACTCACCAGCCATCGCGTATCGTCGACGCCCATTTGCCCAAAATGACAGCCACGCTTCGCGTTCGCCTGGTTATACCAAGGGCTTCACAGTACGGCAATAAAGTCCGACCACCTTTTCGGTTGCTCGGCACCCCGAACTTATAGCACTATATGCATCTGCTCCGAATCATGTCTTGGGTCATTGGTTGGGTTTGCCCGACTCCCATGTTTTGGTACCTTACGTTCCGTTCTATCGGTTAAGGTAGCGTTGGGAGAACTACTGCGATTGTGTCCCAGTTCAGCCGGACGAGCACCTCAATAGAGAAAGCCGAAAACCGACCGTCATGATGAAGCAAGAGCTGGTCCGCTATTCGAGAGGTTATAAAATCCTTAAAGATTTATTCCACGCAACGCCATTATAAATGTTGAGTGCGACGGATCGGTCTTCTGATTAGGCGGCAATAGAGGCCCCAGTTCGGCCTTCCGAACACTAGGGGCTGCGCCAACCATACTCGAGTTACTATGGCTAAGTGAGAGTAATAAAGCGTTATAGTCCGATTGCTTGGTTCGTGGAAAGACACATATCCTTAAAAGGACTCAACTATGGGATAAAGAGCGTTCAGATATATCCCCAACACCCCCGTACTCTTTTTACGAGGGGGAAGAAGCCGATGACTAGCCCACTCTCAGGATTTGCATACAATAAACAGCCGCACAGGAAGGACATATGTTCAAACAAAATAGGCAATATATAATAAACATGCCATTATCCCACATTACAACAAGCGGCACAAATGCCCTTAGGGAAATATAATGTCTTTAGCACACTTGTCTGCCGCAAGGCGGGCCCCTTTCATTACACCTTCATAGTACAGCTCAGGCTTGCGGTGCTCCTTACCCTCCGGCGGCCCCTCAGTCATCAGCTTCTCCGCGTCAAGCCTCCCCCAATGCACTTTTGCACGGGCAAATGCCATGCGTGCACCTTCTATACAGACTGAGCGCTTGATAGCATCAAGCTGAGGACAGGCGCCCACAATCCGCGTGACGAGTCTGAAGTAACTGCTTGGAATCGGCTCCGCAGGCCACAGCCGGACAACTAAGTCCTTCATGGCTAGTTCGGCCGCCTGGTGCAGTTCGACCAGCTGTTTCAGCTGATCGATAAATGGCGCCGGATAGTTCTCCGCCAGATACTACGACCAGAAATACCTCTCTGCAGTCTTCTTTTCCTCGGTGCGGTAGAATTGGGCGGTATCTGATATGCTGTGAGGAAGATCCGCAAAAGCCCCTGGAAAAATAAGAATTAAGCTTGCCGCTTAGGATTCTTCACATTCTCACATATAAAGAGCTAAGAATACAAAAGGCCTTACCAGCCGCAACTTTCCGGGCCTCCTGAATGTCCCGCACAGCAACTCGGGCTTCTTCCCGAGCACCTTCCACAGCCTCGAGAGCTTGGGCGAGTTCGGATTCTTTCCCTTTTAGACCCTGCTCCAAGCCCTCGCTTTTGTTTGCAGCTTCCTGGAGCTCTCGCTCAGCCAAGATAACCCTGGCCTCGTGTTTCTCACGAAGCGCCTATTCGGCCTCAGCCTTCTTGTTGGCATCAGCCAAAGCTTTCTTTAGTGCCTTGTATTCGGCACCCGCTCCTAGAGCACACAAATCAAATATTTTTCATTATGCACAACTATTCGTTCGTGCCAACTTCAAGACAAATGTTTTCAACATACCTTGCTTTTCTTCCAGTTGCTTCTTCACACGGCCGAGTTCCTCCTCGGCCCGTGTAAGGCTCTGCTTCAGTTCGCACAATTCCGCATTATAAGCTGCCGTCCTATTTGCAGATGCATGTTTTCACACAAAAGGACATAAGTCATTCACATAGGCTCCTACGAGTACAGGGGATTTGATCCCCTGCCCGGCTTTGTCTCCTTCGTCGGACAGTGCATCAGGGCCTACTACTCATATTATGACAATTCCTCAAAGGTTTCCTAGGAAACATACCTCAAAAGCCTTTATAAGGCCAAGGCAGGACTCGTTCAGCCCGCTCTCGGCGGATTGAATCTTCTCGACCACCGCGCCCATGAGGGCCCGATGCTCATCGACAATAGGCGTGTTCTTCAACACTGTCGATAGACCGCCAGGCAGCTCTGCTCGAACAGAGGACGCCGGCGGGGTAGGTAGGCCCCCCACCATCAGGGGTGGCTACTCGCTCGATCCCGAAACCTTAGAGGTCCCAGGGGCCATATCCATCCCCGCGTGTCCGGCACCAGGAATATGTCCTCCCTGGTCCGGGTCTTGTCGAGATGACACCTCAGTATCGCGCCCGGACTTTGGGGAAGGGGCCTGCGGAGGCGTCTCGCTTGCCAAGGCGTCTAAGCCTAGTGAATCCTCCGACGAGGACCGGCCGGCGCAGGACCTTGCCGGACTGTGCAATATGCAGGCAACAGTCAAAATTACTATACCCAAAAACAATCCCGGACTCATATGCGTGTTCGGATACTTACGACTTCTCTAGGGGCTTGGCCCTAGGATCCCACTCCGGGCTGCTATCGGCAGCCATGGGGGATGCCCCTGAGAGGGAATTTTCCCCCTCTTGGGCGATCCGGCCTCCAGAGATGTGGAGGTCGTCCTCTTCTTCCCGCCATCAGAGTGAGGCTCATCCTCCTCTGCTTCCTCTTCGTCCTCGGACGAAGGATCGTCACTGGAGTCCTCGGATTTGGTGTCCGAAGCCTCGTGACGGCGAAGGCCACCCCGGGTCTTCTTGACCTTCTTGGAGGCCTCTTTCTTTGGCGCCTTGTAAGGCACGGGGACCAGCATCTTCGTCAGAAGAGGTCCGGCCGGTTCCTCCGGCAGGGGGGCTGGACAATGTATCCGCTCCACCTTCTTTATCCATCCCTGAGGTCATGATGAAACCGATTAAGGTGTCTCCCTCATGACATGCCAGCTGAAGCATGAATAGACAGAGCATGGTTGTGACTTACCGAGCTTGGAGAATGGGATGATTGGTACCCACGGTCCTCGGCGGGGCCCGACCACGATTTGCCGGACTTAAAGAGCACCTTCCAGATATCCTTGTGGGAGGAATCATAAAGCTCCCGAAGGGTTTGGTGCTCGGCTGGATCGAACTCCCACAGAGCAGCCCGGCGCTGACAGGGGAGAACCAGGCGAACTAGCATCACCTGGACTATGTCAATGAGTTTGACGTCCCTATCAGCCACACCCTGAATGTGCGTCTGGAGAAGTAACATCTCATCGTACGAGCACCAGTTTGGGCCCTTCTCAGGCCAGGACATGAGCCGCAGTGGAGCTCCGGATCTGAACTCTAGAGCTTCCGCCCACTTTTTGCCGCGTGGTTCGGTGATATGGAACCACTGCTGCTGCCACTCCTTGACGGAGTCGTTGAAAGCGCCTTTCGGCCAAACAGCCTTGGGCATCTTGCTTACCATGGCGCCGCCGCACTCGACGTGTTCGCCACTCACCACCTTGGGCTTCACATTGAAGATCTTCATCCATAGGCCGAAGTGAGGTGGGATCCGGAGAAAAGCCTTGCACACGATGATGAACGTCGAGATATTGAGGAAGGAGTTGGGGGAAAGATCATGAAAATCGATCCCATAGTAATACATGACTCCCCGAACGAACGGGTGAAGGGGAAACCCGAGCCCACGGACGAAATGAGGAAGGAACACGACTCTCTCGTGAGATTCCGGAGTGGGGACGACCTGTCCCGCCGGTGGAAGACGGTGCCGATCTTCTGGGCCAGGTACTCGGCTCCCCGGAGCTTCTTGATGTCCTTCTCCTGGACAGTTGAGGCCATCCATCTGCCTCCTGCTCCGGATCTAGACATCTTTGGAAAACCTCTCTTCGATGGAGAAGAAGAGTGCTTGGGCGTTAGGGCTCGAACAGAGGGGAATGAGCTAGCGGGAGGAGAAGGTGTGGGTAAAAGAGAAAGAAACCTTACCTCTTTATAAAGGCGGTAAAAGCTTTTAGTGCCTCCCCTCTTGCCTGGTGGAACCCGTCTACCTCCCACTCGTCGTGATTAGCGGCATGGTTGGGTTACCCATACCCGTATTGATGAGAATCCCGTGATAAGGGGACACGATCTCTGCTTTGACAAGACGTTTCAAAGAAACCGCCTCGCAATATGCGCTGTAGCTGGTTGTGGGAAAACGGTTCGAATAATGATCCGACCGTAATAACATATCACGTCATCAGGAAAGGTTGTCAGCAGATTGCATTTGTGAAATATCATTCTCTCTACAGCGGTGTGTAAAGATCATCTTGTGAATCTGGACACGATCTACGTGTTCTCTAACTACTTTGGAGTATTCGGAGAAGGAACCCGCCTTGCAATGCCGAAGACAATACTGCGCACTGGACTCATCGTCATTGAAGCCTGGTTTAGGGGCTACTGAGGGAGTCCTGGATAAGGGGGTATCCGGACAGCCGGACTGTGTACAATGCACGGATTATTGAAGCATGAAGATACAAGACTCAAGACTTCGGCTCGTGTCCGGGTGGGACTTTCCTTGGCATGGAAGGCAAGCTTGGCGATCCGGATATAATGTTTCCTTCCTTGTAATTGACTCCATGTAAACCCTAGTCCTCTCCGGTGTCTATATAAACCGGAGAGGTTGGTCCTTAGAAGGCCGATCACAATTACAATCATACCATCATAGGCTAGCTCTTAGGGTTTAGCCTCTATGATCTCGTGGTAGATCTACTCTTGTACTACCCATATCATCAATATTAATCAAGCAGGAAGTAGGGTTTTACCTCCATCGAGAGGGCCCGAACCTGGGTAAACATCTGTGTCCCTTGCTTCCTGTTACCATCAGCCTTGATGCACAGATCGGGACCCCCTACCCGAGATCCGCCGGTTTTTACACCGACAAAGGGGCCACGGTGGCGCCACGTGGTCCGGCATGCGCCCAGCAAGGTGAGGCAGGCGATGGCTCGTGGGCGGCAGCTCAATGCTTGGCAGTGGGGTCGGCGACAGAGGCAAGCCCGCATAGGCGGCTTGGAGGCGGCGAGGTTGGAGCTAGAGCTGGGCGGCTCGGGAGTGGTGGCGACTTTTGGGCAGAGGCCGAGCGACGTAAGTGGCTGGGCAGCTCAAGGCGCAGGCCGTCCTGGCACGGCTTTGGCGACAAAGGCGGCGGCTCGACGCGAGGTGGAGGCGACTTGGAGGCAGAGGTGGAGCACGAAGGTGGAGAGGCGCGACAGTTGTAGGACGCCCGACTCGTGGTGTAACGGCAGCGGGCGGCTCAAAGTGAAGCCACGGCCATATCCGTTCCTGAGTCATGGCCGTATCCACTTTTGGGTCGTGGCCAATTTTTTTACCTTCATGTGGGATGTGCAGCTGATGGTATCTCATATTTGTTTTTTCTTCCTCGCAGCTTGCCAGATGCCACCGCCGCCTCGCTCGGTTGACTACCTTTTTATTTTATCTCCAAAAAAGTAGAAGCATCTTGTAATCTCCTCAAGACTCGGATCCGTGGATGGAAAGATGTGTCCATGTTTCCAAAACCTGGCTCGGACTAAGTCAAATGCGGGCAAACGGAGTCCAGCTTTGGTCAGTCAAAATCATTAGGCCAACTGCCAGCGTGGCTGATTTAGAATTGGACTGCAAGGGCAAGATCATGCAGGCTGGTGAGCCGCAGATGCGTGCACTGGGTGGCTCGACGAGGTGCCTGCGGTTGTCGGGGCGACTCCAGCGCCTGCGTGGGAGGCAGGCCATGTGATTGTAGATTGGAGTCCGGGATGGTGCAGATGTATGCTGGACTGCTTATAATTAGATCTCGTGTGGTGGAACACCGTCAAAGAAATTCTTAGCCTCATCTCGAGATTGGATAGGAACCGATGTATGGCACCATGAAAACTCTTTCTCATCTTTGACCGATGAACTTGTAGCCGATGTAAATCCATCCACACTAGCTCTTCTTTATCCAGTTAATCACAAACTTCTCGAACCTGTTGAAACTCCCTCCAGGAACTCAATACCATCATGCGCTGGCCCCATGGTGGGCGCCAACTATAGTGGTTTTGTCACGGCAGGTGTCCTCGTGATGCGAGTTTTCTAGTGAGGCCATCGCAACTAGGTAGTAGCTTGAACGGGGTTGGTCGGCATTGAGAGATGCGAGTTTTTACCCAGGTTCGGCCCCTCACGATGGAAGTAATAGCCTACATCATGTTTGATTGTATTGATGATGATGATGCTCACGGTTACAAGGGTGCTCTTTCGCTACCTCTATCTCGAGAGCTTCTACTTTCATGTTGTCTAAAATTTCTCTGCCTAACTTGACTTGTCCCTCTTGGGGTGCCCTGGCCCTCCTTATATAAGTTGAAGGGGCCAGCTTACATGTAGAGTTCTCGTAGAATTATTACTAGTCTATTCTAGCTTCTTATCACGGGCTTATTATCGTGGGATTCTTATTGCGGGTTTCTCATCTTGGGCTTCTTATCGTGAGTGACTTATTTCTGGCTCCTTATCTTTTGGCCACCTATCCTTGGCTACTTATCTCTAGGACTCATCTTTCAGGCGACTCATCTTCCAGGCGACTCATCTCCGGGACTCATCTTCCGGGTGACTCATCTTCCAGGCCACTCATCACGGGCTCCTTATGCCCCGCTCATTATGTCCCGGTCATTATGTCCCACTTATTATGTCCCGGTCATTATATCCCGCTCATCTTGTTGAATGAACTTAACTCCAAAGATGATTCAACCCAGAGATGACTTAACCTCATGAGATGACTTAAGTCCAGAGATGACTTATTCTCAGAGGTGACTTATCCTCAAAGATGACTTATCCTCATGACCGGGTCTTGATCGTGGGGAATATCCCTGACAATATGCATTTTTATACTATTATCCTATTAACCCAGTGGTTCCAGTTACTATTTTCTGCTTATTTTTGGTTTTCTAGAAAATCAGTACTAAATGGAGTCCAAATGCTATGAAACTTTTTAACGATTTTTTCTGGACATAAGAGACCCTAGAAGCTTCGAGAGGAGACCAAAGGACAAACGAGGAGATGGCAAGGTAACAGGGCACACCTAGGGAGTGTGTGCCATGTTACCTTGTGGGCCCCTCGAGGCTCCATCTGGCCTAATTCCACTTGTATAAATTCTCAAATATTGGGAAACCCCTAGGGCCACCGAAACACGTTTTCCACCACCGCAAGCTTCTGTTCTTCCGTGATCCCATCTGGAGGCCTTTTCCGGTAGTCTGCCACAGGGGGATCGATTAGGAGGGCTTCTACATCATCCTTGTTGCCTTCCGATGATGTGTGAGTAGTTCACCATAGACCTAAGGGTCCATAGCTAGTAGCTAGATGGCTTCTTCTCTCTATTTAATCTTCAATACAATGTTCTCCTCTATCTTCTTGGAGTTCTATCCAATGTAATCTTCTTTTGCGATGTGTTTGTTAGGATCCGATGAATTGTGGGTTTATGATCTGGATGTTCATTGAAAGTAATTGAGTCTTTTCTTAACTTTATTATGCATGATTGTTATATCTTTGTATTTCTCTCCGATCTATTCATTTGGTTTGGCCAACTAGATTGATTTATATTTACTGGGAGAGGTGTTTTGTAATGGGTTCAATTTTGTGCTCTATAACCCAGTTACAAAGTAGGGGACAAGACACGTATTTGTATTGTTGCCATTAAGGATAAACGATGGGGTTTATTCATATTGATTGGGTTTACTTTGTCTACATCATGTCATCTTGCTTAAGGCATTACTCCATTTTTATGAACTTAATAACATAGATGCATGCTGGATAGCGGTCGATTGGTGGAGCAATAGCAGTAGATGCAGGCAAGATTCAATCTACTTATCTCAGACATGATGCCTATATGCATGATCATTGCCGTGAATACTGTCATAACTATGCGCTTTTCTATCAATTCCCCAACAGTAATTTGTTTACCCACCATATGCTATGTGTTCGAGAGAGAAGCCTCTAGCAAAAACTGTGGCCCCCGGGTCTACTTTAATCATATTATAAAAACCAAAATTCCTTTGCTGAAATTTATTTCCTTTTTTTGTAATTTATCTATCTACCACTACAAGATTTGATCCTTGCAAGTAGCGAGTTCAAGGGGATTGACAACCCTCTTGCCCGTGTTGGGTGCAAGTATTTGCTTTTGTGTGTGCAGGTGTTGTTCAGGAGGCTTTGCGTGATTCTCCTATTGGTTTGATAAACCTTGGTTCTCATTAAGGGAAATACTTATCTCTACTATACTACATCTCCTCTCCTCTTTGGGGAAAATCCCAACGCAGCTCACAAGTAGCACATCTTTACTTGAGCTCCAAGTAAAGCTGATCAACCAACTCTGGAAGAGGTTTTCTCTCATTGTTTTCACTGGAAGACATAGGATTTAGGTTGAGCATCACGTCAATTTTTGACTTTGTTTACCTCGACCCCACATAATAGTACGGTGGTTCCTATGACTTAGGAAACAAGAAAATGAAACTACCAAAAGACTTTGTCTTCGTGCTCCGTTGTCTTCAAGCGAATGTCTTCGCAAACCACCATGTCTTCGATGTCCTCATACATTTTTAGGGGACATTTTGATGTGTAAACCGAATCTCCGAGGAATTATATTGTGTTCTCCTGTGAATCTCACAAACACATTATCCCATTAACCAAGTTTGTCGTCAATACTCCAAAACTAACAAAGAGTGGCACTAGATGCACTTATAGTGATACTTGCGTTTGATGTGTCTTGTCTTCATGTGGGATCTTGGTTCCTTTGCTTGAGCAATGTACCACTATTATCACAATAGAGCGGCATTGGGTTCATCGCACTTGGGACCACAACAACTTCTTGAAGAAACTTCTTGATCCAGACCACCTCATTCGAAACTTCTGAAGCCGCAATATACTTTGCTTTTGTCATAGAATCCGCAACAATGTTCTGCTTGGAACTTTTCCAAACCACAGCACCACCATTAAGGGTGAAAACATATCCCGATTGAGATTTATAGTCGTCTATATCAGCCATGAAGCTAGCATCGGTGTAACCATTTACAACGAGTTCTTCATTTCCTCCATAAACAAGGAGCGTGTCCTTTGTTCTTTTGAGGTACTTAAGAATATTTTTAACAGCAGCGCAGTGTTGGGATCACTTTCGTATCTGCAACTAACACTTAACGCATAAGAAACACCTGGTCTAGTATATATCATAGCATACATGGTGGATCCAATTGTAGAGGCATATGGGACTCCACTTGTCGGTGTCAAAACCGGCGGATCTTGGGTAGGGGGTCCCGAACTGTGCGTCTAGGCGGATGGTAACAGGAGACAAGGGACACGATGTTTTTACCCAGGTTCGGGCCCTCTCGATGGAGGTAAAACCCTACTCCTGCTTGATTGATATTGATGATATGGGTAGTACAAGAGTGGATCTACCACGAGATCAAGGAGGCTAAACCCTAGAAGCTAGCCTATGGTATGATTGTTGTTCGTCCTATGGACTAAAACCCTCCGGTTTATATAGGCACCGGAGAGGGCTAGGGTTACACAGAGTCGGTTACAATGGTAGGAGATCTACATATTCGTATTGCTAAGCTTGCCTTCCACGCCAAGGAAAGTCCCATCCGGACACGGGACGAAGTCTTCAATCTTGTATCTTCATAGTCTTGGAGTCCGGCCAATGATGATAGTTTGGCTATCCGGACACCCCTTAGTCCAGGACTCCCTCAGTAGCCCCCGAACCAGGCTTCAATGATGATGAGTCCGGCGCGTATATTGTCTTCGGCTTTGCAAGGCGGGTTCTCCTCCAAATTCCATGTGCTTGCCGAATAGTGTCCGGCTTCCTTATAAATGTTGCGCTCCTTGGCTTTCACGTCCAATAATGGCCCTCTTTCACGTGTCGTATGAATGCGAAAAGCCAGGGTATTTTTACATTTTACCCCCTAGTTGCGCGAATAAGCTGCCTATAAGAGAGGCGAGGATCTAGATCCGAATCACACCATCCTCCTTTCGCGAGTACTCATCGAAGCGCCTCTGACAAAAATCCACTCCATCATGGACAGTCGACGTGGCTCCTCCTCTCGCGCTCCCAGCCCTCAGCCAGGAGATTGGAGGAGATGTTCAGTCCCGCATAGCGAGCTAGTGACGCTCCAAGCTGAGGGATACCTTCCCCCAGCCTTCATGGTTCCGGTTCGAGCCGGACTGGCCACCTACAAGGGTGGGAAGCAGGCGGAGAGCGTCCCCAATCCCTCCAAAGGAGAGCGGGTATGCTTCGACCCTTATCTAATAAGGGGACTCGGATTTCCCATACATCCGTTTCTCCGGGGGCTCCTGGAGTTCTATGGACTCCAGCTTCACCACCTTACACATGCCTCCATCTTGCACATTGCGGGCTTTGTAGCCCTTTGCGAGCTGTTCTTGGGCATCGAGGCCCATTTTGTGCTATGGAAGAGATTGTTTTGCCTCGTACCCCGTTCCCATGAGGGGTCGATATATCAAGTGGGCGGAGCCGAAATATGGCGCATCACCGGGACCGGATATCTATCCGGAACCCCAAAGAAGGCGTCCAAAGATTGGCCTTCGGAATGGTTTTATATGGAAGATGCCCCACTGCCGGACCCAGTTCGGACCGGCCTTCCGGAGTTCAGCAACGCTCCTCTGAAGAAACGCCTGAGCTGGCGCCCGCGGAGCCCTCAACAGGAGAATGATAGGGGCGTCCAATATCTGATGGGCCGGATAAGGTTACTGGCTCACTCCAGATTGACCATGATTGGAGTCATGGCCACGTGCATCATGCGAGGGGTGCAGCCGCTCCAATACAGGGGCCACCCCGTGTGGGATTTCAACGGGGAGGATGACGCCACCCGTCATGGCCGCAAGGGGCCGGGATCGGTTGCCGATCTGGTGAAGATCCTGTCCGGCTTGTACAAGGGGGAGAAAGAGGACTTCCTCCGCGCGAGTCCATTGAATGGATTCTCCATGAATAACCCTCGGAGCTGGGTAAGCGGACGTTTATCTATCCGATCCATATTCCCAAAGTTAAGTGTCTCACTTCGTGATTTCGATGCAGGGCTGCGCCGGGACGTAGAGGGCATATACAGCCTGACTCCACAGCCCGAGGATCTGGGACGATCCCTTGATCCGGCCTCCGAAGAGGATCCGGACATAAAGGTGGAGCGGATCGATGGGGTGTTCCACCAACTTAGCATGGACAATGCTTTGGTCGCCATTACGGCCGACTACCCCGGTTTATCTCCGGCTTCCCAGGTAACTGTGACCGGAGTCCTGACATCATTGCTTATCCATGCTTATTTCTGACCACCATATACCAACGGTGCTCTGTAGGAGGTGCCTTTAAGGCGGGAAGCCGAACCCGCGGCGGCTGACCAACAAGGGTCAGTTTAGCCCAGCAGGCGAAAGAGGAGTGCAGCGTGAATCGAAACGTCGCCGCAACGGTATGACGCACCATCGTGTTTAAAGGAAAGGTTCCTGGGAGGTATATTAACGCTCATGATTTTTCCAGGAGAAAGAGCGCTCGCCGGACTATGTCCGGAGAGGTTGCCAATCAAGCCTCCGCCAGCCAGGCTCCAACGCCAGGTCCGGAGGGGGAGGCGAACACAAGGCGTGAGCCGGATGCTCCTCCAATGGAGGATGCCGACAGGCTGTCCGCCACTAGGTCTGAGGTGGAGAGCGCCATGAATCATAGGCGCCGCCGGACGGTTCTTCGTGACGCGTGTTTCTCCCTGGAGGCGTTGAATGCCTTTAATGCGGGAGACGCGCACCTCCATGCCACTCGAGATGGTCTAACCAGAGCCACGGAGCAGTATGTGAAAGACATACGGGTGAGAAATTTTAATAGTTATATATGCCAGTAGCCCCCGAGACTTAAAATAGTTAGAATAACTGATTTAAGGATCATTTGTTATGTAGGATCTTACGGAGAAGAATACCCACCTGTCCCAGGAGCTTCATGGGTGCAAGGCCCAACTTGAGGCCGCACTAGCCGTCGCAGGGGGAGCCATAGAGACCCCCTCTGGTAATACCTACTTCGAAAAGATAAGTAGTTTATGAAGTGCGGCGTGTGTAGAAGTTTGACAATAATATTGCAGATGGTGCCGGACTAGATCCGGACAAGCAACATCTACTGCGCCAGCTGAAGGCCGGCGAGAAGGTGCTTATGAGGGTGCAGCAGGAGAGAAACAAACTCCAAGATGCCAACACCCAGCTGGGCGAAGAACTAAAAGGTGTTCGGGTCCAGCTGTCTGACTCCGTGAAGGAGAATCGGCGGCTTCGTCGCGGCATTTACAGTACGTGCTTGAGCAAACTCTTTTGAAAAGAAGAGTTCGGCGAGGAAGTCGATTGACAGAAATGTGTCTGTAGGTGTGCTCACAGGTCGTCCTGCCGAGGAAATGCCCGGTTCAACGGGTGACCTACTTCCTGAGCTGCTGCAACTACACGAACCTGTTCGGCAGGTGATGAGCGGCATCGCCCAGGCCTTATGGCCGTCCGTCTCCCTACCCGAGGGTCTTGGAGGGATTGCAGAGAAGCTTCAAGGAGCACGGCAGCGCTTCCGTCTATGGAAGATATCGGCATGCCGTCAAGGTGCCAGGGAGGCCTGGGCCATGGTGAAGACGTGATACACGAAGGCTGATCCAAACCACATGGCCGAGGTCAGACCTGTGGGGCCCGATGGGAAGGAGATCCCTGTGAGATTAATGTACGGCCAAGTAGAGTTGGCCGCTAAGTATTCCCAACGGGACTGTAAACTAGACAGCCTGTTAGATGGGATTGAAGAGGAGTACAATCAGTCAATTTGACGATGTAATTTAAAATGACATGTAAAATGCCTTCTAGCTGGATTGTAGATCGTTTGTCTTTGCGGACCTTTTCGCTTCAACCTCGGGACCCAAAAGTCCGGAGTGTGTCTGAATACCCTCACGGTTATGTAAAAACCGGGGTATGCATGGAGACCAGGCGTAGGGGTCATTAGTGCTTTATCAGACAAGTGCCCAACTAGTTATGTTATATTACATGGTTAGTAAGAAACATCTTCCAGGGAGAATAGTTTCGTTAGGGGTTCCTTTCCCTGGGAGGCATGCCCTAAAGTGCATGTTCGGACTGCGAAAAGAGCAGAAAAGCATCTGGGGGCAGATAAATAAATAAGTAAGAAATCATCTTTCAAGTCACCGACCGAATATTCCCTTAAGAATGCTAGCTTTCGGCTTCACCCAGTCTGAGGTACACATCCGGCTGACCCGGCAGTAACAATCACAGAGGTGCTCCCTTTACCTCCTAGCCGAACAATCGGGAACGTAGGGGTAAGCACAGGAGCCAGGCAACCCAGCTTGGCCAAAACTTAAGTCATATCGATGCATATGATGGTGAATAAAAGGTACATGCGGAAGTGTGACACATGTGTTGGGCATGAAGCCCGTATAAATAAGCTTCTGTTAAAGAAGCCCCCGGGTATAATGAGTGCGATCAGCACGTCAAGTGTGTGCGAACAATGCGCAGATCGGCCCCCAAAGGCTGGACGAAAAAGGGAGGAAGAAAGAGAGAAACAAAAGACAGCTAAAGTAAAAAATGTGGACGGAGGAAGGAGACGAACTCTGAGTCCGGCGCTAGGCGTAGAATCTTCGGAGACGGGCTGCGTTCCATAGGTTCGGCTCGAGTCGCGATGTGTTTCGCAGACGGTATGCTCCACCGGTCAGGACTTGGTTGATGATGAAGGGACCTTCCCATTTGGGCTTGAGTTTGTCCTTTTTCTTGTTCGGCAGGCGTAGAACTAGTTCGCCAACATTGTAAGTTTTGGCCCGTACTTCTCTACTTTGATATCTTTGAGCCTGCTGTTGATAGAATGCGAAACGAGCTTTTGCCACGTCGCGCTCCTCTTCTAAGGCGTCCAAACTGTCCTGCCGATCCAACTCGGCTTCTCTTTCTTCATACATGCGCACGCGAGGTGAGTCATGAATCATGTCGCAGGGCAAACTACCTCTGCGCCGTACACCATAAAAAATGGTGTGAATCCGGTAGTTCGGTTTGGTGTGGTCCGCAGCCCCCAGAGTACGAAGTCGAGCTCCTCCACCCAGTGCGTGTTAGATTCCGTGAGGGACCGCACTATCCTGGGTTTGATGCCGCTCATGATTAGACCATTTGCTCGTTCGACTTGACCGTTAGTTTGAGGGTGATAGACTGAAGTGTAGTCGAGCTTGACGCCCATATTTTTGCACCAGAGTTTAACCTCGTCGGCTGTGAAGTTCGTGCCATTATCAGTGATGATGCTGTGGGGGACGCCATAACGGTGTACTACCCCAGATATGAAGTCTATCACAGGTCCGAATTCGACCGTTTTAACTGGCTTGGCCTCTATCCATTTGGTGAATTTTTCCACCATGACGAAAAAGTATTTTTGCTTGTGGGTTCCCCCTTTAAGGGGTCCAACCATGTCAAGCCCCCAGACCGCGAACATCCAGGTGATGGGTATAGTTTTGAGGGTGGTGGGTGGCATGTGGCTTTGATTAGCAAAGAGCTGGCAACCGACGCACCGTTGGACTAAGTCCTGAGCATCTGCCCAGGCCGTCGGCCAATAAAATCCTGTACGGAAGGCCTTGCCTTCTAGGGCCCGGGCTGCGGCGTGGTGCCCGCCAAGTCTGGCGTGAATTTCAGCCAGAATATTTCGCCCTTCCTCTTCGGAGATGCACCTTTGAAGGACTCCGGTTGTGCTTTTCTTATAAATCTCTCCCTCATGGACCTTGTAGGCTTTAGATCGCCATACTATGCAGCGGGCCTCATTTTGGTCTTCGGGGAGTTCCTGCCTAATTAAGTAGGCTAGGAATGGTTTCGTCCACGGGGCAATGACTGCCATTATTTCGTGCGCTGAAGGTGTTATTTCATTGGTTGGGCCGTCGATTGTGTCAGAATGTTCGATGTTGGGCGGTGCGGTTGGTTCCGGGTTATTGTTTCCGGACTCCTCTTCCCATAATACGGATGGCTTAAAAAGCCGCTCCAGGAAGATGTTTGGAGGGACGGCGTCGCGCTTTGCGCCGAAGCGTGCCAACACGTCGGTCGTCTGGTTATTATCCCGGGCTACATGGTGGAATTCGAGTCCTTCGAACCGAGCTGACATTTTTAAGACGGTGTTACGGTAGGCTGCCATTTTCGGATCCTTGGCGTCAAAGTCTCCATTTACTTGGGATATTGCGATGTTTGAATCCCGCGGACCTCTAGGCGTTGAATGCCCATGGATATTGCCATCCGGAGACCGTGTAGAAGGGCCTCGTATTCGGCTGCATTGTTGGAGTCCGTGTACATTATCTGAAGTACGTATTGGACTGTGTCTCCGGTTGGGGACGTCAAGACGACGCCAACCCCCAAGCCGGCCAACATTTTGGAGCCATCGAAGTGCATGATCCAATTGGAGTATACACCATACTCTTTAGGGAGTTCGGCTTCCGTCCATTCAGCGATGAAGTCGGCCAAAACTTGTGACTTTATAGCTCGCCGTGGTTTGTAGGTTATATCGAATGGTAGGAGCTCAATGGCCCATTTTGCAATCTTGCCCGTTGTGTCACGGTTGTTTATAATGTTGTTGAGAGGTACTTCGGAGGCTACTGTTATCGAACACTCTTGAAAGTAGTGTCGCAGCTTCCGGGATGCCATGAACACCGCGTACGCTATCTTTTGATAATGTGGATACCGGGACTTGCATGGAGTTAAGACAGTGGATACGTAGTACACTGGTTTTTGAAGAGGGAATTTGTGTCCTTCTGTTTCTCGTTCGACGACGAGCACCGCGCTTACAACCTGATGTGTTGCCGTGATGTATAATAACATTGGTTTGCCCAAGTTGGGCGCGGCCAGGACCGGATTTGTTGCCAATATGGCCTTTATTTCTTTGAGTCTGGCCGTGGCAGCATCCGTCCATTCGAAGTGTTCGGTGCGCCGGAGGAGGTGATAAAGGGGCAATGCCTTTTCTCCCAAGCGGGAGATGAAGCGGCTTAGAGCCGCCACGCATCCAGTCAATTTTTGTATTTGTTTGAGGTCTTTTGGGATATCCAATTGTGACAGAGCTCGGATCTTGGCTGGGTTTGCTTCAATTCCTCTACCAGATACAATGAAGCCCAAGAGCTTTCCGACTAGTACGCCGAAAACGCATTTTTCCGGGTTGAGCTTAATGTCGTATGCTCGGAGGTTGTTGAATGTGAACCTCAAATCGTCTACAAGAGTTTCTACGTATGCCTCCACTGTTTTGCCGATCTGGGTTGCCAGACATGTCTGAATCATGTGCTGATATGTTGCGCCGGCATTTTTGAGCCCGAAGGGCATTGTGTTGAAGCAGAATGGTCCGTATGGAGTAATGAATGCCGTTGCGGCTTGTTCTGTCTCCGCCATCTTGATTTGATGGTAGCCGGAGTATGCATCGAGGAAGCACAATGAATCGTGCCCTGCGGTAGCATCGATGATTTGATCGATGCGGGGAAGGGGGAAAGGATCCTTTGGACAAACCTTGTTAAGGTCTTTAAAATCGACACACAGGCTCCAAGATTTGTCCTTTTTTGGTACCATTACCAGGTTTGCTAGCCAGTCCGGATGCTTTATGTCTCTGATGAATCCGGCTTCTAATAGTTTAGCTAGCTCCTCTCCCATTGCCTGTATTTTGGGTTCGGAAAATCGCCGAAGAGCCTGTTTGACTGGCTTGAATCCTTTTAGGATGTTTAGGCTGTGTTCTGCCAACCTGCGTGGGATTCCTGGCATATCTGAAGGGTGCCAGGCAAAGATGTCCCAATTTTCCCGAAGGAATTCTCGTAGTGCGGCATCTACATCAGGGTTTAATTGTGCCCCAATGGAGGCCGTATTTGTGGGGTCCATTGGATGGACTTGGAATTTGACTATTTCGTCCGCTGGTTTGAAAGAGGTGGACTTGGATCTCTTATCGAGTATCACATCGTCCCTGTTCACCGTGGAGCGCAGCGCAGTGAGTTCCTCTGCCGCTAGGGCTTCGGATAGTGCCTCTAGGGCTAGTGCGGCTGTCTTATTTTCGGCGCGGAGTGCTATGTCCAGATCACTGACAAGAGTGATGATTCCATTGGGCCCGGGCATTTTAAGCTTCATGTACCCGTAATGGGGTATAGCTTGAAAAATTGTGAATGCCTCTCGCCCTAATAAAGCGTGATATCCACTGCTGAACGGGGCCACTTGGAACGTGACCTCCTCGGACCTGTAATTGTCCGGCGAGCCGAACACCACATCTAGTGTAATTTTTCCTGTGCAGCGTGCTTCCTGACTAGGGATTATTCCTCTAAAGGTTGTTCTGCTTCGCTCAATGCGTCTCCAGTCTATTTCCATTTTTCGAAGGGTTTCCTCGTAGATGAGGTTTAATCCACTGCCGCCATCCATGAGTACCTTGGTAAGACGAAAGTCATCCACTATTGGACTGAGGACCAATGCGGCTGGTGCTCGGGCTGTTCGGAATTTAGGTTCGTCGCTCGCGTTGAAGGTGATAGCCGTGTCGCTCCATGGATTTATTGTTGCTACTTGGTAGACTTCGGCGAGGCTGCGGAGTGTTCGTTTCCGCATATTATTTGATGCAAAAGTCTCGAAGACTGTTAATACCTTACTGGTACTGTTAGTCTGGTTCTCTGGGGCTAGAAGCTCTTCGCCACTTTTGGCCACCTGCCGCAGTATCCAACATGCTCGAAGGCTATGTGTTGGAGTGGCGCCCTCTGTACTATGGATTTTACAGGGTCCGCTGAGCCATCCCTCCAGTACGGTTCCGTGCCCTTTAGGGGTTTTTTGCTTTTTGGTTTTTGTCCCAGGTGCCTGAGCATGATGCACCCTTTTATTTCGGACTAGGGTTGTGTTCGGAGCCCGATTGTCCCAAAACTTAGTTTCGGTTTTCCAGGCACTCTCCATCGCACAGTACTTTCGTACTATGGATGCCAGGTCGGCGAAGCGTGTAATTTCGCGACGACTTATGGCATTCATGATTCCCTTGTCCATGCAATTGTTGCAGAAAATTGAGATTACGATTTCCTCACGACAGTCCTTTATCCTGTCCATAACCAGGAGGAATCTGGCCCAGTAATGATGTACTGTTTCAGCGGACTCTTGCCGGATTTGAGATAGATCGCTTGTGTTTGGGTGGGCGGGTGGAATTAAATTCGGAACCCCGCCCAATCTGAGGCTCAAGGGCTGAAAAGTTTCCGAATTTGGAAGCTTGTATTGATGGATGTTGTCCAACGAATTTGGTCTGCTGCCTGACTTTAGGTTCAGTACTTGATTGGCATCTGTCCCTCCGCGGGAATCCGGCATGGAGGGATCAAGAATCCGGACATAACTGGTCTTTAATATAGAAGAAGAGTCACCGCGCTGTTCCTCTACCACAACAACGTGGTGGGTAGCCTGGGGAGAGTTAATCTCTCTCAGATCGGTTTTAAGCCCAATCTGATCGTAGTCTGTACTGACTCCCAGGGCGGCGATGCGATCCAAGAGCTCGTTTACGGAGGAGAGCTCCATCGGATCTAGCTGCTCGGCGAATTCCGAGTTGATGTGAAGATCGCTTTTGATGACCTGAGAGGTCGTTGTCGGAGCAGCGGCCGAACAGGCGGTCATAAGAAAACCACCTAGCCGGATAGTTTGGCCGGTGGCCAAAGCTCTCTTGGTAACGGTACCATCTTCAAAGACGGGAAGAGGCATCCTTCCTGGTTGCGACGGCACAGAGGAACTCTCAATGAAAGCACCAATATCGGTGTCAAAACCGGCGGATCTCGGGTAGGGGGTCCCGAACTGTGCGTCTAGGCGGATGGTAACAGGAGACAAGGGACACGATGTTTTTACCCAGGTTCGGGCCCTCTCGATGGAGGTAAAACCCTACTCCTGCTTGATTGATATTGATGATATGGGTAGTACAAGAGTGGATCTACCACGAGATCAAGGAGGCTAAACCCTAGAAGCTAGCCTATGGTATGATTGTTGTTCGTCCTATGGACTAAAACCCTCCGGTTTATATAGGAACCGGAGAGGGCTAGGGTTACACAGAGTCGGTTACAATGGTAGGAGATCTACATATTCGTATTGCCAAGCTTGCCTTCCACGCCAAGGAAAGTCCCATCCGGACACGGGACGAAGTCTTCAATCTTCATAGTCTCGGAGTCTGGCCAATGATGATAGTTCGGCTATCCGGACACCCCTTAGTCTAGGACTCCCTCACCACTCATCTGCACTCGCTCATCATCTGCCTTGAGACATTGATTTCCTTTTGAGTGTTGTGCCATGTGACATTGGGAGAAATTCTTTCTTTTCATTCTCCATTTTAAACCTCTTTCAAACCTTTTCAATGTACATGCTCTGGCTTAGTGCAATTACATGTCTTGATCTATCTCTATAGATCTTTATTCCCAATATATATGTAGCTTCGCCTAAATCTCTCATTGAAAACACACTCTTTAAATAGTCTTCTATCGTGCTAAGAAACTTTGTATCAATTACAATCAACAATATGTCATCCACATTAGAAATGCTATAGAGCTCCCACTAAACTTTTTGTATACACATGCTTCCTTATCATTTTTAACGAAGCCAAACTCTTTTACCACTTCATCAAAATGTTAATTCCAGCTCCGTGATGCTTGCTTCAAACCATAGATAGACCTTTGAAGCTTGCACAACTTTCTAGCATCTTTAGGATCGACATAACCTTCTGGTTGTATCATATATACATCCTCTTTCAGATATCCATTTAGGAAAGCAGTTTTGACATCCATCTGCCAAATTTCATAATCGAAATATGCAGCAATAGCCATCATAATTCGCACAGAGTTTTGCATATCTACTGGCGAGAAACTCTCATCATAATCAACTCCCTCAATTTGCGAAAATCCTTTCGCAACTAACCTTTATTTATAGACAGTAGGATTACCATCTGCATCTGTTTTAATCTTGAAGATCCATTTACATTGTATGGGTTTCACACCCTCTAGAGGATCGACAAGTTCCAAACTTGATTCTCGTACATGGACTCCATTTCGGATTGCATGGATCTGAGCCATTCTTTTGAGCTGAGTGTCACAGTCTCTTCCATGTAATGCGTAGGCTCATCTTCCTCTAAGATGAATATTTCATTAGGAAACCATTCAGGAGGTTTGATAACTCTTCCTGACCTACAAAGTGAAAGGATTGAGATGGACCTAGAGGGGGGTGAATAGGTACAATTACAAATTATAATTCTTACTTACAATTTTATGCAATAATGCGGAATATGAAAGTGAGCCAAACAATTGTAAATATGAGATAAGAGCTAAGCAAGGTGAACAAGTTCAACAAGTAAATGGATAAACAAGCACAAAATAATTCAAGTAAAGACTAAGAGAAAAATAACCACAAGTAGGAAGCTAGGGTTAGGAATAACCACAACTCCGAGAGACGAGGATGTATGCTAATGTTCACTTCCTTGGAGGGAAGCTACGTCACCATTTAGAGAGGTGGATGTTACCACGAAGGCTCACCCTATTCTCTCTTTGAGAAATCACCATGAAGGCAATTCTCAACCACTAGTGGTAGACCTTGGGGTGGTCTCCAAATCGTCACAAACTTTTCGGGTGTAATCACGATGAACAATTCCTCTCCAAAGAATTCCTACTGCCTAGGAGTCTCCAACCTCCAAGAGTAACAAGAACGATGGGGAAAAGCTCAAGACTTACTCAAATCAAAAATTCTTTTGGTCAAGAGAAGGGGAAGGAGTGGATCCATCACTTGATTGGACAACTTCTTGAGAACTCTCTCAAATCCCTTTGGGATTTAGGATTTGGTGTATGAGGTTGTGTGAGAGAGTGAAATATGTTCTAGGGTTAGCTCAAAGTGAATGGTCAACCTTTTCCCAGAGTGGAAGAAGGCTATATATAGTGGTGGAGAAATATGACCGTTGTATAGTAAGTGCTTGTGCCAGGCCAGACATCTGGGCTAAGGGTTGAACATCCGGCGTAGAGAGATTGCCGTACATAAATACAGTACACAGGAGTGAAATAGAGGAGCCAGACATCTAGAGGTGACCCAGACATCTGGCGCACCAAGGGAGGCCGGGACATCTGGCAGTGTGCGGGACATCCAGTGTGAGCATCCACCAGAGTTTCAAGTTACTGAATGTGTCTGGTCGGATATCCGGGGGGGCGAACATCCAGTAGAACACGAGTGCTCAGACATTCGACAAGAAGCTGGACATCCGGCCACCATATTACGAAAATGTGAGGCTCTCTAGATAGATAGAGCCAGATATTCGGGGGAGCCCCAGACATCCTGCCACGAAGGAAGGCTCGGACATCCGACAAGGGGACGGACATCTGGCCGTGGAGGACAAAGATAAGCAGCCTTCTCTGTGTTGTCGGGCCGGATTTTCGGCTAGTTCCCGGACATCCGTCCACCCTCAACATAAAATTCTTATGAGAGATAGTGGGGGGAAGAATGTGTGGAAAAGATTGAACCCACTTTTGTTTGAATGAAATGGTTATTTTAGGAGAGGTGGCTAGATAGAAAAGGGAAGAAATTTTCTATGACTTGAGCATGTCTTTTACTAACCCTGTCAATCCCCTCTTAATAGCGAGGGATCCCTATACTCAAGAATAAAAGAAAACGAGATTCTTAAACCTCTTTATTCCATCTTCCTTGAGTCGTATCAATTCCATGTGTCTATGACCCACACACATTGTCACTTGAGGTCTAACACCTGAGATTTATTTGGCAAACATAGTTAGTCCCCTACATTACATTATCATTAACAACAAAATATGATGTAAGGGCATGATTGCACTTTCATGCGGTTCAGTTACAATCTTAATTGTGGTTTCTACAGTTGGTGTAGTAACTTCTGGTTCAGTTGTGCGGACAACTTATGGAACATATTCTGTTTCTGAAGTCATGTCCACTTCTGAAGATTCGGTTATCTCGTCAAGCTGTATTGTCCTCCCACTTACTTCTTTAGCGAGAAACTCTTTCTCAAGAAAGTGTCCATTCTTAGCAGCAAACACTTTGTCTTTAGACTTTTGGTAGAAGGAATACCCCAATTGTTTCTTTGGGATAACGTACATAGTAGCATTTGTCTGCCTTGGATCAAGCTTATTTGGTTGTAAACGTTTTATGTAAGTCTCGCAACCCCAGTCCTTGACTTTGCATATGACTACTTTGGGAAAAACATCAGGAAATGTTGTCCCTATAACAGATGATTTATCTGGGTCGTGTGTGATCGACCCCCCCTATTGCCCACCTTAGCAAAGCTATGGTTTGAAATTGTGTTCATCGAAGAGGGATAAATCCATTTGCATATGAGTTAACTTCACCAGGAGAGCTTTGTCCGCACACAATCTCTCAAAAATGGAGATTTCTGTAGCACGTCTATGTCATCATAAGACCCTACTATCACTGGTACAGCAAGTTGCTATACAAACGGTCTTTAACCCCTCTCCGCGATGGCATTTTGAACCGTCGCCTAGTGAGTGTGGCGATAGAGGGGTCCTTCACATGACCCAGAAACCATCGGGGATAGGCCTTCCTGTCACACACGCTTGGCAAAATGAGATCGTGTGCGACGGGCGAGCGGTCAAATACAATTATATGTGCTCATTCGGTTCCGGGCGTAAGTACATCCCACACAGCCAGTGCCATACAAACGTTTTCGTTTGTATGTACATTCCACACAGTCAATCCAAGGAATACGTTTCCGTTCATATGTACATCCCACACAGTCAATTCAAGAAGTACGTTTCCGTTCGTATGTACATCCCACACAGTCAATCCAGGGAAAACGTTTCCGTTTGCACATACATCACACACAATTTTCCACATTAAATTGTTTGTGATAGTGTTGCCATTGCAGACGATATTACCAATTTTATCGTTTGCGTTATTGAATGCGTCACACACGGTGCATAGAAGAAACTGTGTGGCATAGGTTGTCCATCATACACACTTTTTATGTGGTAAATGTTTGCGCAAGGTGGCCTAGGCAAATAGTTTTCAAGGGAAGTCATGTGTGATTGTTCATTGATCCAATACGTTTTATTCCTAGAAACTGTGTGCATTGTCTGAGATCATCGCCCACGGTGATTTCTCAATAACCGTTTGCAAAAAAACCAATTAGTAGGCAAATTGGCCTATTATTAATAATCCATTTATTAATTTAATTGAGATTTCATATTAAGAACACAATATATTTCTTTTTCGTATTAAGGAAGCAGGATTTCCTAATTGAAATAAGAGTACAACATCATATAGCTTCAGCACTCAGCTACCCCATTACACAACTGCACCAGCACCAAGTTTCACATGCAACATCTATAACCTTTCGAAATTAGCATCATAGACGGTACATAGACAGATGAATCTCATCTAGAAAACTGCTGAAGTGGAAGGCGAATATTGAACCTTCATTGATGTTGAATGTCTTTGCAACTTTAGGCCACTGCCTGTGGATGATTGACCGTCCATCCTTTGTCCTGTTCAGGAAGACTTCAATATTTAACCATGAGTATTGTATGAATACCTTCCTCGCCTCCTGACCATACAGGTGGTTTGAGAGGTAATCATCAGTGAACTGCTTTGGAAAGGCCTGAAAACAAGGATATGCATAAATATCTTCTCTAGATTTGAAATGGCGCAAAGGAATAAAAATGACACGGTATAATAGTTAGTACCATCCTGTAGTGAATTGGTGTCTTCTTCATTGTGCAGACAAAGATCTTGTTGTTTTTGTTGCTAATTTCTTTATCCTAACAATCTTTCTGAGCTTCTTGACTTGACTGATATTCATGGACAACTCATTTCCCCATATGCAAAAAGGGTCGAACAGTGGGTCAAAACCTCTAACAGCAGGACCTACATGTGCAAGACCAAATTGTTAAAAACCTAAATATTAGAATGTCATGCAATTGCACAATAATGTGCTATTAGACAAAGGACCATGCATGCGCAAACCTCGATTATAAACCTCGGTGCTTCCCTTTGTTTCCTTGTAACACATATAAGGTAGTTAGTGATCGGGTTAAGTGAGGGTTGGCATGCTATCAGTAAAATATGTTGATGAAAAATAAACACATTGCGGATTCATCAGATTAATTCGAGCCACATGGAAAACCAATTTATCCAAACCAAGCATGATTAAGAACAAGGAAATATAGCAATTGTATATGTTTCTCATGTATTAAGTGCAGCTAAATTCAATTTATTCCTCACATGCATAACAATACAAAATTCTACCCACAACAATTGGATATCGCATTGCAGAATTGTACCAAACAGTTAACTAAACACCACCACAAATGAACCAAACATTAACTGAGCACCACATTGCACAATATGGCATACTCCTCATAGAAGATCATATAGTTAACCAAACCAAGCATGCCTAACAACTTGGAAATATAGCAGTTGTATTTGTTTCTTGTGTATTTAGTACAACCAAATTTGATTTATTTCTCACATGGTAGACAATATCAAAATGCACCCACAACAATTGAACATCGCATTGCAGAATTGAACCAAACAATTAACTAAACACCACAACAAATGAACCAAACATTAACTGAGCACCACATTGCACAATATATAACATACTAGAAGATCAGACAGTTAACCAAACCAAGCATGCTTGACAACTTGGAAATATAGCAATTGTATTTGTTTCTCATGTATTTTGTACAGATAAATTTGATTTATTTATCACATGGAAGACAATACAAAATTGCACCTTGAAGAATTGAACATCACATTGCAGAATTGAACCATACAATTAACTGAACACAACAACAAATTAACCAAATAATTAATAAGTGAGCACCACATTGCACGACATATGCAATATATACACTAGAGCAACATATTGCATGGTAAAAGTAGATAGGAAAATGCACTAGAATTTGTTAGAAAGGCAGGAGCAGCACATGCAACGGTAAACTGAGCATGCTTAACTGGTGTAGCTAGCTAACTGAACGTATGTCCTTATAGTGAGCTAATAAGACAAGCTACTCCTCATCGCCGGAGATATCAATGATGATTGGATCCTTGGACATGGAAGAGGGTGAGGCCTCCACATCTTGGGTGCCCTCCTTGTAGTGGTGAGTTTCCTGAGCCACTCCGGGCACCAACCTGCTGGCTCTCGAGTTGAGGTAAGCACGGGCACACCGAGAAAACACCTCGTAGTCTTCATCGAAGGAATCGATGGTGGCCTCGAGAAAACACCATGAACTGTCGTTTAAAGCAACCAACCGTGTTGTGGCATTGGCCACAAGGCGTCGACGGTGGCCTTGACGGCGAGGTTCTCCTCCAAGATCTGGGGGTCAGCATGAATGGCAGCCATCATGACCTCATCCGCGCATGCAGCCACGATTTGCTTCTCCGCTGCCAAATGCTCCTTGAGCTCCTGGCTATATTGCATGCACCATGGCTTAGGGCGGCGCTTATTTGGGGGAGGGGTCGGTGATTTGGGTGGAAGGTGTCGCACCAACGGTCGGGGCATGTGGGATGTAGAAGGAGGAGGAGGATGGGGGTCGAGTGTGGATTACCTGTCAGGATCGACAAGGCCGAGCAGCGTGAAGGGCCGACAAGGAGGCATTGCTGCAAGCAAGGAGTGAAGGTTTGAACTTGGAAAGGAAGGAGGAAACAGGGTAAATGTGGCTTTTGGTAAGGGGGAGCGGGGAGGTAGATATTTCTGCGGAAGCCGAAAATTTTGGATCGGTACAGCGAGAAAACTGGCGCACAAAGTGTCATTAGACATGGTCCCTTATTCAGCACTGTGTATGATATGTGAACATCACAAACGATTCATATAGCTTACCCCGTGTGTGATGAGTTTGAACGTGTAAATTTTGGTCCGAATATACCTGGTTATAGTGGTCATCCACGTCATTGCATAATTTCGTTACACAAAGGAGCCTACAGCACACCCACACTTATTAATCGAGCAAGTTCAGCAATTAAATAGAGCTAGCTGACTTAAACATTACCCTAACAAATTAAAAGATTGGCGCACTAAATTAAACAAAGAGTACTACTCTATCTGGCGCTCATTGATCTCCACCACCTCCTCCATGTCCAGCTTGCGCCCATCAATCTCCTGGGGAAGGGGCTCCATGGCTTCAATCGCACCATACTCGGAAAGCATATCACCATCCGTGTCCACCATCTATTTGGAAAAGGCTGCCACGATCTGGGCATGGGCGGCCCCGATTTGGGCTTGGACGGGCTTCGTCGTGGAAAGGTATGCCACGAAGGAATGGACGGCTGCTTGAACGCTCTTCGGCTATGGGTTGCCGACCGTTGTCCGAGAAGCTTCATTCGATTTGTGCAGTGACCTCCACGAGCTAGGTGTGGACGGCCTCGACATGGTCGTGGGTGGCCTCCATCATGGCTAAGGCGGCCGCTACAGAACGGACAGCTGATGTGCCACTCTGGCCAGTTGCTATCCCCGATGCAGATGTTGCTGCCGCCACCTGAGCATCAACGGCGGCCGTTTGAGCTGCCTTGGCCGCCCGGTCGCAGATTGCGGTCATGCTCGTGCAGCTTGTTACCACACGCATGGTGGTTGCGGTCGCGCTTTTGCCGGAGTGGGCCACCAAAGTGGTGAAAGCACAAGTTCTCCCTGGGTGATTTTGGTAATTCATGACAACATATCACGTGTTGGACAAATACTTCTACATAGTGCATTTCACATAAGTTCAACATTGGAGTGGCATGGACATGGACAAGAGGATGTGGAACCCCTTCAAGATGCTAAGGACAAATATTGGCAAAAGCTTAAGACTATACATTTTCTATTTTAGTGATCCAAGATCACATTGAGTCCATAGGAAAGCCAATACTATTAAAAGGGGATGAAGTGTTGCTTAATGGCTTGCTTGCTCAAAGTGCTTAGTGATATGCTCCAAAACCCCCAGCCACTTTCTCACATCCACATATGTCCTAAACCTAAATGTCAAACTCGGCCCCATCGACTTTGGCTATCTGGCGCCACCGAGTTTCATCTTATTCAGCTACTGCCAAACCCTAGTCATTTCAGTCTCACCGAGATGGGCTTGTAAACTCTCTGTGATCTATTGCAACATTTTCGGTCTAACCGAGTTTGTGCAGTCGGTCCCACCGAGTTTGCTTGACCAATCCTCTGTTTACTTATTACCAAAATCGGTCTCACCGAGTTTGTGTAATCAGTCAAACCGAGTTGAGGTTTTACCCTAACCCTTGCTCATCGGTCCCACCGAGATGACTATATCGGTCCCACCGAAAATCCTAACGTTCACATTTTTACTAAATCGGTCTGATCGAGTTTGTTGATTCGGTCCCACTGAGTTTGGGAATCTATGTGTAACGGCTAGATTTGGTGTGGAGGCTATATATACCCCTTCACCCACTCTTCCACTACTCATTTTCTGAGAGAGAACCACCTACTCATATGTTGAGACCAAGATACTCCAATCCTACCATATGAATCTTGATCTCTAGCCTTCCCCAAGTTGCTTTCCACTCAAATCATCTTTCCACCATAGCCAAATCTATGAGAGAGAGTTGAGTGTTGGGGAGACTATCATTTGAAGCACAAGAGCAAGGAGTTCATCAACAACACACCATCTATTACCTTTTGGAGAGTGGTGTCTCCTAGATTGGTTAGGTGTCACTTGGGAGCCTCCGTCAAGATTGTGGAGTTGAACCAAGGAGTTTGTAAGGGCAAGGAGATCGCCTACTTCATGAAGATCTACCCTAGTGAGGCAAGTCCTTCATGGGCGATGGCCATGATGGGATAGACAAGGTTGCTTCTTCGTGGACCCTTCATGGGTGGAGCCCTCCGTGGACTCACGCAACCGTTACCCTTCGTGGGTAGAAGTCTCCATCAACGTGGATGTACGATAGCACCACCTGTCGGAACCACGGCAAAAATCTCCGTGTCTCCAATTGTGTTCGCACACTCCAATCCCATCCCTTTACTTTCTTGCAAGTTGCATGCTTTATTTTCCGCTGCTCATATACACTTTGCATGCTTGCCTTAATTGTAATGTGTATGCTTGAAATTATTCAATCTACCACCTCAACTTGAAAAACTTAAAAACTGCCAACTTTGTTTGTTGAGGGTCTAATCACCCCCTCTAAACACCTCTTCTCGATCCTTTCAAGTGGCCCTCACGACGCGGGTCCACATCCCCATCTTTCATCGATGGTGATTGAACATTAAAATGATATTTGGGGAGCGATCTAGTGTCCTTGATGCGTTGGTTGTGCGCTCTAGCAGACGCACCTTCTCGCGTAAGCCATATACATACTACTCCGTCATTGCTCCAAGATATTTTGTACTGCATCTCACACGGTTGGTGATAATAAATTGTGTGCGGTCTACTTGATTTTTCGTCTTGAATTGAAATGCATAATTGGGTCACACCGGCAAAGCAGGGTGTTTGAATTGCTAGAACTTTTATCTATAGTGAACATGCAACTATAGGTGTGTCATCAAAAATTGGAATTATTCAGGGTTCGTTTGGACATTTTTATACCTTAACTTGGTTTTCTAGGCATATCAGGTGCACAATTCAAAATTAAACTACATGCACATGTCGGGGCACCAAAATGGGTTGTGAAATCATATATGTGTCCATGGGTTGATGCTTATGTCCCATGCCAGAAATGGTGATGAATTTCAAACACCTCGGCACTGTGGCTCACCAGCAAACATTGAGACACTTGGTTTTTGTAGCAACCACGATCCCAATGGACCGAAGTCTCTGTGCTTAAGTGTCATCCTGGATCGGTAATGCTGACACACACAGTACTCGAGGAATTATAACAGAGTTCAATCACACACTTATTACATCGAGTCCTCATAAAGAGTATGATTACACAAAAATATCATGGCTGAAGGCTGCTACGTCTTGAGCTTGTGTTGGTTTTCCTTGAAGAGGAAAGGGTGATGCAGCAAACTAGCATAAGTATTTCCCTCAGTTTTTGAGAACCAAGGTATCAATCCAGTAGGAGGCTCCTCAAAAGTCCCACGCACCTACACAAACAAACAAGAACCTCGCAACCAACGCAATAAAGGGGTTGTCAATCCCTTCACGGCCACTTGCGAAAGTGAGATCTGATAGAGATAATATGACAAGATAAATACTTTTGGTATTTTTATGATATAGATTGGAAAAGTAAAGATTCAAATAAAAGTAGATGATAAACTTATATGATAAAAGATAGGCCCAGGGGCCATAGGTTTCACTAGTGGCTTCTCTCAAGATAGCATAAGTATTACGGTGGATGAACAAATTACTGTCGAGCAATTGAAAGAAAAGTGAATAATTATGAGATTATCTAGGCATGATCATGAATATAGGCATCACGTCCATGACAAGTAGATCAACTCCTGCCTGCATCTACTACTATTACTCCACACATCGACCGACTCTTGCATGCATCTAGAGTATTAAGTTCATAAAGAATAGAGTAACGCATTAAGAAAGATGACATGATGTAGAGGGGTAAGCTCATGCAATATGATATAAACCCCATCTTTTTATCCTCGATGGCAACAATACAATACGTGCCTTGCTGCCCCTGCTATCACTGGGAAAGGACACCGCAAGATTGAACCCAAAGCTAAGCACTTCTCCCATTGCAAGAAAGATCAATCTAGTAGGCCAAACCAAACTGATAATTCAAAGAGACTTGCAAAGATAACTTAATCACACATAAAAGAATTCAGAGGAGATTCAAATATTTCTCATAGATAAACTTGATCATAAACCCACAATTCATCGGATCTCAACAAACACACCGCAAAAAGAGTTACATCGAATAGATCTCCAAGAAAATCGAGGAGAACTTTGTATTGAGATTCAAAGAGAGAAAAGAAGCCATCTAGCTAATAACTATGGACCCGAAGGTCTGTGGTAAACTACTCACAACTCATCAGAGAGGCCTTCAAGATGATGTAGAGGCCCTCCATGGTCAATTCCCCCTCTGGTGGAGTGCCGGCGAAGGCTCCAAGATGGGATCTCGCAGATACAGAAGGTTGCGGCGGTGGAATTAGGTTTTCTTGGTGCTCCTAGAAGGTTTCGGGGTACGTGGGTATATATAGGAGGAAGAAGTAGGTCGATGGACGCTCGAGGGGCCCACGAGGGTGGGGGCGCGTCCAGCCCTAGGGGCGCGCCGGGCACCCTCGTGGCTGCCTTGGTTGTTGCTTGACGTCCACTCCAAGTCTCCCAGTTGGCATTTGTTCCAAAAAGATCGCTCCCGAAGGTTTCATCTCGTTTGGACTCTGTTTGATATTCCTTTTCTTTGAAACACTGAAATAGGCAAAAAACAGCAATTCGGGTTGGGCCTCCGGTTAGTAGGTTAGTCCCAAAAATGATATAAAAGTGTAAAGCAAAGCCCATAAACATCCAAAACGGGTAATATAATAGCATGGAACAATCAAAAATTATAGATACATTGGAGACGTATCAAGTATCCCCAAGCTTAATTCCTGCTCGTCCTCGAGTAGGTAAATGATAAAAACAGAATTTTTGATGTGGAATGCTACCTAGCATAATTCACAATGTAATTTTCTTTATTGTGGCATGAATGTTCAGATCCGAATGATTCAAAATAAAAGTTCACATAAGAAATAGTAATACTTCAAGCATACTAACTAAGCAATCATGTCTTCTCAAAATAACATGGCCAAAGAAAGTTATCCCTACAAAATCATATAGTCTGGCTGTTGCTGTATCTTCATCACACAAAGTATTTAATCATGCACAACCCCGATGATAAGCCAAGCAATTGTTTCATACTTTAGTAATCTCAAACTTCTCTAACTTTCACGCAATACATGAGCGTGAGCCATGGACATAGCACTATATGTGGAATAGAATGGTGGTTGTGGAGAAGACAAAAAAGGAGAAGATAGTCTCACATCAACTAGGCGTATCAACGGGCTATGGATATGCCCATCAATAGATATCAACGTGAGTGAGTAGGGATTGCCATGCAATAGATGCACTAGAGCTATAAATGTATGAAAGCTCAACAAAAGAAACTAAGTGGGTGTGCATCCAACTCGCTTGCTCACGAAGACCTAGGGCATCTTGAGGAAGCCCATCATTGGAATATACAAGCCAAGTTTTATAATGAAAAATTCCCACTAGTATATGAAAGTGACAACATAGGAGACTCTCTATCATGAAGGTCATGGTGCTACTTTGAAGCACAAGTGTGGTAAAAAGGATAGTAGCATTGTCCCTTCTCTCTTTTTCTCCCATTTTTTTATTTTTTATTTGGCCTTTCTCTTTTTTATATATATAAAGTCCGAAGTCTCATCCCGACTTGTGGGGGAATCATAGTCTCCATCATCCTTTCCTCACTGGGACAATGATCTAATAATGAAGATCGTCACACTTTTATTTACTTACAACTCAAGATTACAACTCGATACTTAGAACAAGATATGACTCTATATGAATACCTCCGGCGGTGTACCGGGATATGCAATGAATCAAGAGTGATTTGTATGAAAAATAATGAAGGTGGCTTTTCCACAAATACGATGTCAACTTCGTGATCATGCAAAGAGCAATATGACAATGATGATGCGTGTCATAATAAACGGAACGGCGGAAAGTTGCATGGCAATATATGTCGGAATGGCTATGGAAATGCCATAATAGGTAGGTATGGTGGCTGTTTTGAGAAAGGTATAAGGTGGGTGTATGGTACCGGTGAAAGTTGCACGGCACAAGAGAGGCTAGCAATGGTGGAAGGGTGTGAGTGCGTATAATCCATGGACTCAACATTAGTCATAAAGAACTCATATACTTATTGCAAAAATCTACAAGTCTTTGAAAACAAAGCACTACGCGCATGCTCCTAGGGGGATAGATTGGTAGAAAAACACCATCGCTCGTCCTCGACTGCCACTCATAAGGAAGACAATCAATAAATAAAATTGTGCTCCAACTTCATCACAAAGCGGTTCACCATACGTGCATGCTACGGGAATCACAAACTTCAACACAAGTATTCTTTAAATTCATAATCACCAAACTAGCATGACACTAATATCACCACCTCTATATCTCAAAACAATTATCAAGTATCAAATTGATCATAGCATCCAATTCACTTTCTATGATAGTTTTTATTATACCCAACTTGGATGCCCATCATTCTAGGACCAATTTTATAACCATAGCAAATACCATGTTGTTCTAAGAGACTCTCATAATAATATAAGTGAAGCATGAGAGATCAACAATTTCTACAAAATTAAACCACCGCCGTGCTCTAAAAGATATAAGTGAAGCACTAGAGCAAAACTATCTAGCTCAAAAGATATAAGTGAAGCACTAGAGCAAAAATTATCTAGCTCAAAAGATATAAGTGAAGCACATAGAGTATTCTAATAAATTCTAAATCAAGTGGGCTTCTCCCAAAAGGTGTGTACAACAAGGATGATTGTGGTAATCTAAAAAGCAAAGACTAATATCATACAAGACGCTCCAAGCAAAACACATATCATGTGGCGAATAAAAATATAGCTCCAAGTAAAGCTACCGATAGACGAAGACGAAAGAGGGGGTGCCTTCCGGGGCATCCCCAAGCTTAGGCTTTTGGTTATCCTTGAATATCTTGGGGTGCCATGGGAATCCCCAATCTTAGGCTCTTGCCACTCCCTATTCCATAGTCCATCAAATCTTTACCCAAAACTTGAAAACTTCACAACACAAAACTCAACAGGAAATCTCATAAGCTCCGTTAGTGCAAGAAAGAAAAACCACCACATAAGGTACTGTAATGAACTCATTATTTATTTATATTGGTGTTAAACCTACTGTATTCCAACTTCTCTATGGTTCATACCCCTTGATACTAGCCATAGATGCATCAAAATAAGCAAACAACACACGAAAAACAGAATCTGTCAAAAACAGAACAGTCTATAGCAATCTGTAACTCTCGAATAATTATAGAACTCTACAAATCCTACCAAAATAGGAAGTTCTGGTAAATTTATCTATTGATCTATAGCAAAAATAATCAACGCAAAATCACGTTTCTGTGAATTACTAAAATTATTTTAGTACGTGCAAAGTTTCTGTTTTTCAGCAGAATCAAATTAACTATCACCGTAGGTTATCCTATAGGTTCTACTTGGCACAGACACTAATTAAAACATGAAAACACATCTAAACAGAAGCTAGATGAAATATTTATTACTAAACAGAAGCAAAAAGCAAAAAACTAAAATAAAATTGGGTTGCCTCCCAACAAGCGCTATCGTTTAACGCCCCTAGCTAGGCATAAAAGCGAGGATAGATCTAAGTAGTGCCATCTTTGGCACTCAATTCATAAGTAGCTCGCATGATAGGTTCATAAGGTAATTAAATTTCTTTCTTGGAAAGTTCTCCATGCCTTTCCTTAATGGAAATTGGAATCTAATATTCCCTTCCTTCATATTAATAATTGCACCAATCGTTCTAAGGAAAGGTCTACCAAGAATAATAGGACATGAAAGATTGCAATCTATGTCTAGAACGATAAAATCTACGGGCACATAATTCCTATTGGCAACAATAAGAACATCATTGATCCTTCCCATAGGTTTCCTAATGGTGGAATCTGCAAGGTGCAAATATAAAGAGCAATCATCAAAATCATGGAAACCTAGAATATCACATAAAGTTTTCGGAATCGTGGAAACACTAGCACCCAAATCACACAAAGCATAACACTCATGATCTTTAATTCTAATCTTTATAGTAGGTTCCCACTCATCATAAAGTTTTCTAGGTATAGAAACTTCCAAATTAAGTTTTTCATCATAATATTGCATCAAGGCATCAACAATATGTTTGGTAAAAGCTTTATTTTGACTATAAGCATGAGGAGAATTCAACACAGACTGCAACAAGTAAATACAATCTATTGAAGAACAATTATCATAATTAAATTCCTTGAAATCCAAGATAGTGGGTTCAATCCTATTTAAAGTCTTGACCTCTCCAATCCCACTTTCACCAAATTTAGCATCAAGATCGAAAAACTCCAAATTAGTGGGACGCCTTTTAACTAAAGTTGACTCATCTCCAGTCCCATCATTATTAATATTCATATTGCAAAACAAAGATTTAATAGGGGACACATCAATAACTTTTCGATCTTCATCATTATTTTCCTCTAACCCTTCTGGTTTGGCAGCCATCTTATTGACCAAGGTGGCTTGCTTATCAGAAATTTGGGCTATTGATTTTTCAAGACGAGTAATTTGAGAGTTCAAACCATAAAATTCCTTAGACATATCATCAAGCTCTTTGTTCATATACTCCATAAAGCTTTTTTGTTCTTTAAGCTCTTTCCTAAAGAAATTATTATGCTCAAATTGTAAAGTCATAAAACTTTAATGTTCGACTCAATCTCTTCCAACCTTCTAAGATGAAGGTCGGTGTTCTTAGGCAAAGCCATAAGGACAAATAGGCACACAAGAAGACAAGCGAAAGAGATAGGTGATTGAGAAAGAGAGGGCGAATAAAACGGCAAGGATGAAGTGGGGGAGAGGAAAACGAGAGGCAAATGGCAAATAATGTAATGCGAGGGAGATGAGTTTGTGATGGGTACTTGGTATGTCTTGACTTGAGCGAAGACCTCCCCGGCAACGGCGCCAGAAATCCTTCTTTCTACGACTTGAGCTTCCATTGGTTTTCCTTGAAGAGGAAAGGGTGATGCAGCAAAGTAGCGTAAGTATTTCCCTCAGTTTTTGAGAACCAAGGTATCAATCCAGTAGGAGGCTCCCCAAAAGTCCCACGCACCTACAGAAACAAACAAGAACCTTGCAACCAACGCAATAAAAGGGGTTGTCAATCCCTTCACAGCCACTTGCAAAAGTGAGATCTGATAGAGATAATATGATAAGATAAATATTTTTGGTATTTTTATGATATAGATTGGAAAGTAAAGATTGCAAAATAAAGTAGATCGGCAACTTATATGGTAAAAGATAGACCCGAGGGCGATAGGTTTCACTAGTGGCTTCTCTCAAGATAGCATAAGTATTACGGTGGGTGAACAAATTACTACCGAGCAACTGATAGAAAAGTGCATAGTTATGAGAATATATAGGCATGATCATGTATATAGGCATCACGTCCGCAACAAGTAGACCGAAACTATTCTGCATCTACTACTATTACTCCACACATCGACCGACTCCTGCCTGCATCTATAGTATTAAGTTCATAAGAGTAGAGTAACGCATTAAGCAAGATGACATGATATAGAGGGATAAACTTAAACAATATGATATAAACCCCATCTTTTTATCCTCAATGGCAACAATACAATACGTGCCTTGCTGCCCCTGCTGTCACTAGGAAAGGACACCGCAAGATTGAACCCAAAGCTAAGCACTTCTCCCATTGCAAAAAAGATCAATCTAGTAGGCCAAACCAAACTGATAATTCGAAGAGACTTGCAAAGATAACCAATCATACATAAAAGAATTCCGAGGAGATTCAAATATTTCTCATAGATAAACTTGATCATAAACCCACAATTCATCGGATCTCGACAAACACACCGCAAAAAGAGTTACATTGAATAGATCTCCAAGAAGATCGAGAAGAACTTTGTATTGAGATTCAAAGAGAGAAAAGAAGCCATCTAGGTAATAACTATGGACCCGAAGGTGTGTGGTAAACTACTCACAACTCATCGGAGAGGCCTTGGAGATGATGTAGAGGCCCTCCGTGGTCGATTCCCCCTCCGGCGGAGCGCCGGCGAAGGCTCCAAGATGGGATCTCGCGGATACAGAAGGTTGCGACGGTGGAATTAGGTTTTCGTGGTGCTCTGATACATCTCCAATGTATCTATAATTTATGAAGCATTCATGCTATTTTATTATCTGTTTTGAATGATTACGGGCTTTATTATACACTTTTATATCACTTTTGGGACTAACCTATTAACCGGAGGCCCAGCCCATATTGTTGTTTTATTGTCTATTTTTCAGTGTTTCGAAGAAAAGGAATATCAAACAGAGTCCAAACGGAATGAAACCTTCGGTAGCGTGATTTTTGGAACGAACGTGACCCAGGAAACTTGGAGTGCAAGCCAGGGGAGCATCGAGGAAGCCACGATATAGGGGGGGCGCCCTCCCCTCTCGTGGGCCCCTTGAGGCTCCCCTGACTGACTTCTTTCGCCTATATAAGTCCACATACTCTAAAACCATCGAATATCAAGATAGATCGGGAGTTCCGCTGCCGCAAGCCTCTGTAGCCACCAAAAACCTCTCGGGATCCCTCACTGGTGGCCTTCTTCATCATCCCGGCACTCTCCATGACGAGGAGGGAGTAGTTCACCCTCGAGGCTGAGGGTATGTACCAGTAGCTATGTGTTTGATCTCTCTCTCTCTCTCGTGTTCTCTCTATGGCACGATCCTGATGTATCACGAGCTTTGCTATTATAGTTGGATCTTATGATGTTTCTCCCCCTCTACTCTCTTGTGATGAATTGAGTTTTCCTCTTGAAGTTATCTTATCAGATTGAGTCTTTAAGGATTTGAGAACACTTGATGTATGTCTTGCCGTGTTTATCTATGGTGACAATGGGATATCACGTCCCACTTGATGTATGTTTTGGTGATCAACTTGCGGGTTCCGCCCATGAACCTATGCATAGGGGTTGGCACACGTTTTCGTCTTGACTCTCTAATAGAGACTTTGGGGCACTCTTTGAAGTACTTTGTGTTGGTTGGATGAATCTGAGATTGTGTGATGCATATCGTATAATCATGCCCATGGATACTTGAGGTGACAATGGAGTATCTACGTGACATTAGGGTTTTGGTTGATTTGTGTCTTAAGGTGTTATTCTAGTATGAATTCTTGAATAGATTGATCCGAAAGAATAACTTTGAGGTGGTTTCATACCCTACCATAATCTCTTCGTTTGTTCTCCGCTATTAGTGGCTTTGGAGTGATTCTTTGTTGCATGTTGAGGGATTGTTATATGATCTATCTATGTTATTATCGTTGAGAGAACTTGCACTAGTGAAAGTATGAACCCTATGCCTTGTTTCTTATCATTGCAATACCGTTTACGCTTACTTTTATCATTAGTTACCTTGCTGTCTTTATATTTTCATATTACAAAAACCTATATCTACCATCCATATTGCACTTGTATCACCATCTCTTCGCCGAACTAGTGCACCTATACAATTTACCATTGTATTGGGTGTGTTGGGGACACAAGAGACTCTTTGTTATTTGGTTGCAGGGTTGTTTGAGAGAGACCATCTTCATCCTACGCCTCCTACGGATTGATAAACCTTAGGTCATCCACTTGAGGAAAATTTGCTACTGTCCTACAAACCTGTGCACTTGCAGGCCCAACAACGTCTACAAGAAGAAGGTTGTGTAGTAGACATCAAGCTCTTTTCTGGCGCCGTTGCCGGGGAGGTGAGTGCTTGAAGGTATATCTTTAGATCTTGCAATCGAATCTTTTTGTTTCTTGTTTTATCACTAGTTTAGTTTATAAAAGAAAACTACAAAAAAATGGAGTTAAGTTTGTCTCATACGCTTCGTCTTTTTAATATCTTTCGTGAGAATGATGGAAAGGAAAATTTTGCTCAAGTGCTAGAAGAAGAATGCATTAAAATGTTTGGTACTGGATCTTTGTATGATGAGCATGATTGCAATGTTGTTAGTATGAATTCCTTGAATATCCATGATGCTAATGATATGCAAAGCCACAATCTTGGGGATGCTATGTTTGATGAAGATGATATGTTTAGTTCCCCAAGTTTTTATGAGAATATTTATTATGATGAAAGCATGCCTCCTATTTATGATGATTATATTGATGAAAGTGGGTTTGGAAGAGTGTCAACTTTAGGAAGTAGTGATCCCACTATTTTGGAGGATGTTGAATCTTATTGTGATGAATATGAAAGTGGATTTGGAAGAGTGTCAACTTTATTTAGTGATGATTCCACTATTTCGGAAGAGGTTCCAATTGATTATGAGAACAAAGTTGCTATCTATGATGATTATTTTGATGACTTGTATGCTATTAGGAATAATGATAACCATGAAACTTGTCATCATGATTTTAGTTTTCAATTGGATTATGCCTCACATGATAATTATTTTGTTGAGTTTGCTCCCACTATTATTCATGAGAAGGATTTTGCTTATGTGGAGAGTAGTAAATTTTCTATGCTTGTAGATCATGAAAAGAATGCTTTAGGTGCTGGTTATATTGTTGAACTCATTCATGATGCTACTGAAAATTATTATGAGGGAGGGACGTATGCTTGTAGGAATTGCAATAATATCAATTTTCCTCTCTATGTGCTTAAAATCTTGAAGCTATGCTTATTTTACCTTCCTATGCTAGTTGATTATTGTTCCCATAAGTTGTTTGCTCAAAAAATCCCTATGCATAGGAAGTGGGTTAGGCTTAAATGTTCTAGTCATATGCTTCATGATGCTCCCATTATGTTTCAATTCTTATCTTTTATGTGAGCATCATTGTCATCATCATGCCTAGCTAGAAAGGCATTAAAGAAAAGCGCTTGTTGGGAGACAACCCAATATTTATCCTTACTGTTCTTGTGTGTTCACATTATTATGCTACTGTACTAATCATGTTTTATAGCTTTTGTTTCAATAAAGTGCCAAGTAAGACCTTTAGGATAGCTTACGGTGATAGTTGCGTTGATCCTGCTGAAAATCAGAAACTTTTGCACCCAGTAAATTAGTTTTGTTAATTCACAGAAACGTGCTTCTGATCTGATTCTTTTTTATATGGATTGCTATATAAATTTCTTAGGCCTTGCTAGTTTGGTAGGATTTTTGGAGTTCAGAAGTATACGTTTGATACAGATTACTAAAGACTATTCTGTTTTTGACAGATTCTGTTTTCTATGTGTTGTTTGCTTGTTTTGATGCATCTATGGCTAGTATTAAGTGGTATGAACCATAGAGAAGTTGGAATACAGTAGATATTACACCAATATGAATTTAGAATGAGTTCATTACAGTACCTAAGTGGTGGTTTTATTTTCTTATACTAACGGAGCTTACGAGTTTTCTGTTCAGTTTTGTGTTGTGGAGTTTTCAAGTTTTGGGTAAAGACTCGATGGACTATGGAATAAGGAGTGGCAAGAGCCTAAGCTTGGGGATTCCCAAGGCACCCCAAGGTAATATTCAAGGACAACCAAGAGCCCAAGCTTGGGGATGCCCCGAATGGCATCCCCTCTTTCGTCTTCGTTCATCGGTAACTTTACTTGGAGTTATATTTTTATTCACCACATGATATGTGTTTTGCTTGGAGCGTCATTTTATTTTGTTAGTATTTGCTTGATGTTATTTATAATAATGTTTTGCATCTTTAGTTTCCATAAAAATGTCAAGGATAGCCTTCACCATGCTTATTTTGCTAGTATACATGTTGCTGTTTGAAAATAGAAAGTTTACCGCTGTTGCAAAAATTCCCTAGAAAAGTAAGAGCATGATATAATGTTGAATTGTTTTGCATAATGAGCTATGATAAATTTACTAAAGTGGGAATTTTCTCTCATAATTTTTGTAGTAAGGGAAGTATGATGAATCTTGCATTCTTTACAGACTGTACTGTTTTGGCAGATTGCTGTTATGTTTGCATTGTTTGCATATGTTTGCTTGTTTAATGATTCTATTTGAGGATAGGAGTATTAAATATGCAAATACATTTAGTATGCAATGTGGAATAATAATTTTAGTTATTTGTTACAGTAGAAAATGATCAGGTTTTGCATTGGTTTATACTAACCTATCTCACGAGTTCTTGTTGAGTTTTGTGTGGATGAAGCTTTTGATAAAAAGAGAAACCATGATATTAGAGGAGTTAAGGAGGCACAAAAGTTCAAGCTTGGGGATGCCCAAGGCACCCCAAGATAATATTTCAAGAAGTCTCAAGCATCTAAGCTTGAGAATGCCCCGTTAGGCATCCCACCTTTCTTCTTCAACAACTATCGATTAGTATCGGTTGAGCCTAAATTTTTCTTCTTCACATGAGTTGTTCTATCCTTGCAATGTCATTTTATTTCGCTTTGCTTGCTGTTTGAATAAGATACCAAGATCTGAAATTCTTAAATGAGAGAGAGTCTTCACATAGTTACATAATTATTTAGCTGCTCATTGACCTTCACTTATATCTTTTTGGAGTAGTTTGTCATTTACTCGTGTGCTTCACTTATATCCTATGAGTAAATTGTTGAATGAGTTGATTGTCATAAATCTGAAATTATTATGTCTCATTTGCTTATCCCATGGGGAGTAATGACTTCACATCTAAGAAGTAGAGGTTGTAAATTTATTGAAGGATAACAAACATTGTATTGGTAATTTGAACAATTCATGAAAGAATATTGAAGGAAGAGAGATTCCACATATAAATATACTATCCTAGACATCTTTTATAATTGTGAGCACTCATTAAGTATGACATGCTAAAGAGTTGATGTTGGACAAGGAAGACAACGTAATGGGTTATGTTTTCTCACATCTCAGTTAAAGTATATTGTCATGGATCATTTAATCATGTTGAGCTTGCCTTTCCCCCTCATGCTAGCGAAAATTCCTTGCACCAAGTAGAGATACTACTTGTGCTTACAAATATCCTTAAACCCAGTTTTTGCCATGAGTGTCCACCATACCTACTTATATGCGGTATTTACCTGCTGTTCCAAGTAAATTTGCATGTGCCAAACTCTAAACCTTCAAATAATAATCTGTTTTGTATGCCCGAATCGCTCATGTAGCGACTAGGGGCTGTCAGTATCTTCCATGCTATGTGGGTTATTATCAAGATGAGTGGACTCCGCTCATCATTCATGAGTAAAATGGCTGGTAACCGGGATGCCCAGTCCCATGATCAAAAGATCAAAATCAAATCAAAAATAATTGCAAACAAAACTCCCCCAGGTTTGACGTTAGTTGGAGGCACCCGTTGTTTCGGGCAAGCAATGGATTGATGATTGTTGGTGGAGGGGGAGTAAAAACTTTTACCATTCTGTTTGGCAACTGCCTATAATGTATGTAGTATGGAAAATATTGGGAACTCTTGGTTGTTATGTTGACAATGAGATCATACCTCTCAAAATTATTTATCTCTATTTCAAAATTGAGCTCTGGCACCTCTGCAAATCCATGCTTCCCTCTGCGAAGGGCCTATCTTTTACTTTATACAAGAGGCAAGGTGATCTTCACCTTTCCCTTTTTCATTTTATCCTTTGGCAAGCACCTCATGTTGGAAAGATCCTGATATATATATCCAATTGGATGTAAGTTAGCATGAACTATTATTGTTGACATCACCCAAAGGTGAATACGTTGGGAGGCAACACTATAAGCCCCTATCTTTCTCAGTGTCCGATTTAAACTCCATAACCATTAGTATTGCGTGAGTGTTAGCAATTGTGGAAGACTATATGATAGTTGAGTATGTGAAGTTTGCTAAATCAAAGCTCTGACATAGACCCTTCCTGGAAATAAGATGAATTGTAATTGTTTGATAACTAAGAATGAAGTTTGCTAGTTTATGGTCTATGCTTTCAACATGTGAATTGCTTGTTACTTGTTTGTGTGAAGTTTTATGAGATGAACTACTATTATGACATATTATCATGCTAGAAAAGGTGATTGAAATTATAATTGATCAAAATTGTGCACCTTCTAGCATTCACACTTCATAAATTCTTTCTTTTATCATTTACCTACTCGAGGACGAGTAGGAATTAAGCTTGGGGATGCTGATACGTCTCCAACGCATCTATAATTTATGAAGCATTCATGCTATTTTATTATCTGTTTTGAATGATTACGGGCTTTATTATACACTTTTATATCACTTTTGGGACTAACCTATTAACCGGAGGCCCAACCCATATTGTTGTTTTATTGTCTATTTTAGTGTTTCGAAGAAAAGGAATATCAAACGGAGTCCAAACGGAATGAAACCTTCGGCAGCGTGATTTTTGGAACGAACATGACCCAGGAAACTTGGAGTGCAAGCCAGGGAAGCATCGAGGAAGCCATAAGATAGGGGGGCGCCCACCCCCTGGGCACGCCCTCCCCTCTTGTGGGCCCCTCGAGGCTCCCCCGACCGACTTATTTCACCTATATAAGTCCACATACCCTAAAACCATCGAATATCAAGATAGATCAGGAGTTCCGCCGCCACAAGCCTCTGTAGCCACCAAAAACCTCTTGGGAGCCCGTTCCGGCACCCTACCGGAGGGGGGATCCCTCAACGGTGGCCTTCTTCATCATCCCGGTGCTCTCCATGACGAGGAGGGAGTAGTTCACCCTCGGGGCTGAGGGTATGTACCAGTAGCTATGTGTTTGATCTCTCTCTCTCTCTCTCTCTCTCTCTCTCTCGTGTTCTCTCTATGGCACGATCTTGATGTATCGCGAGCTTTGCTATTATAGTTGGATCTTATGATGTTTCTCCCCCTCTACTCTCTTGTGATTAATTGAGTTTTCCTCTTGAAGTTACCTTATCGGATTGAGTCTTTAAGGATTTGAGAACACTTGATGTATGTCTTGCCATGTTTATCTGTGGTGACAATGGGATATCATGTGCCACTTGATGTATGTTTTGGTGATCAACTTGCGGTTTCCGCACATGAACCTATGCATAGGGGTTGGCACACGTTTTCGTCTTGACTCTCTGGTAGAGACTTTGGGGCACTCTTTGAAGTACTTTGTGTTGGTTGGATGAATCTGAGATTGTTTGATGCATATCGTATAATCATGCCCATGGATACTTGAGGTGACAATGGAGTATCTAGGTGACATTAGGGTTTTGGTTGATTTGTGTCTTAAGGTGTTATTCTAGTACGAACTCTTGAATAGATTGATCCGAAAGAAAACTTTGAGGTGGTTTCATACCCTACCATAATATCTTCGTTTGTTCTCCGCTATTAGTGGCTTTGGAGTGACTCTTTGTTGCATATTGAGGGATTGTTATATGATCTATCTATGTTATTATTGTTGAGAGAACTTGCACTAGTGAAAGTATGAACCCCATGCCTTGTTTCTTATCATTGCAATACCGTTTACGCTTACTTTTATCATTAGTTACCTTTCTGTTTTTATATTTTCAGATTACAAAAACCTATATCTACCATCCATATTGCACTTGTATCACCATCTCTTCGTCGAACTAGTGCACCTATACAATTTACCATTGTATTGGGTGTGTTGGGGACACAAGAGACTCTTTGTTATTTGGTTGTAGGGTTGTTTGAGAGGGACCATCTTCATCCTATGCCTCTTACGGATTGATAAACCTTAGGTCATCCACTTGAGGGAAATTTGCTACTGTCCTTTAAACCTGTGCACTTGCAGGCCCAACAACGTCTAGAAGAAGAAGGTTGTGTAGTAGACATCATGCTCCTCGATGGTTTCGGGGTACGTGGGTATATATAGGAGGAAGAAGTAGGTCGGTCGATGCTCGAGGGGCCCACGAGGGTGGGGGGCGCGCCCAGCCCTAGGGGGCGCATCGGGCACCCTCGTGGCTGCCTCGGTTGTTGCTTGACGTCCACTGCAAGTCTCCTGGTTGGCATTTGTTCCAAAAAGATCGCTCCCAAAGATTTCATCCCGTTTGGACTCCGTTTGATATTCCTTTTCTTCAAAACACTAAAATAGGCAAAAAAAACACCAATTCGGGCCGGGCCTCCGGTTAGTAGGTTAGTCCCAAAAATGATATAGAAGTGTAAAGTAAAGCCCATAAACATCCAAAATGGGTAATATAATAGCATGGAACAATCAAAAATTATAGATACGTTGGAGACTTATCAAAGGCCATCTAAACTAAATAAATGCGGATGCTTCGAAGGTAAATGAGTCTATCAACTCCAACGGCATAGTTGAGTGCAAGACAACGACCTATCGCACCTTATTCATCGTCTGAGTAGTCTGCAACATGAGACGTTGCAGTCGTGTAGGTCAGCACATTGAATATGCTGGCAGAGTTACACTATAAAGCAATGAAATGCAAGAACTATATCTACATGCAATATTTGGCTGGTGGAGGTTCTAAGTTTATGATTTTGGATAAAGCTAGCCTTTCCCTACAACAAAGGAATAAATTTAATTAACCACTCCCAAGTTGAGCCAATATTTGAGAAGGTTCCCCCAACTCAAAATCCCAATTAAACAAGTATCATCATTAACCCAATTCAATTAATTAAGAGTGATGAGATCAACAACAATATCCTATTCCAGGTACTCGAAATGTCCATAACCGGGGACACAGCTAACCATGATTAGTTCATACACTCTACAAAGGTTGTACACTTTTCCCCACAAGACTCGACCACATCCATGATCGAAAGATCAAGACATAGTCTTTCTAAAGCATTAACTTCTACTCTGAGCAGACCGGTACACCTACTTTCCCTCTACATATGCTAGTCCACCTCTTCGAGAGCTCATACAACTTACTCAACTATGCCAGAGCCCATAATGGCGTGTGGGTGCACACGAAAGTTTCTAGTCATGAAATATCATATGATCCCTTTGAGCCTGGGTGGCAAACTGAGGAAAAATCACACGGATACCCTGGGATTTCCCTTAATGGACAACAATGGGTTCCCCAGGTGCCCCAACCAATCCACCCAGATGTGTATTAAAGTTGCCACCTTAATGTTATCCAAAATTAATAACTCTCATAACTTCCTTATGAATCATGATCCAATCCCCGTCTACGAGCATGGCTAAGAAATCATAAAGCATAACGTATATTCCCGGGGTGATCAAAAGGTATTAGGTTCCTACCTCAAGTACTATAGCCAAACCACATGTTCCCAATCCTACTCATGCAAATATTTGAGGGGCAATACTAATGCATAGTAAAAATTGGGTATAGAAGAGTCTGATCAAAGTGTAACTTGCCTTGCTGACGATCTGCAAACTCTAGAGATTCGTAGTAACAAGCTTCACACTCTGGGTAATCTAGCGTAGATAAACAGTAGCATACATAAGCAATCACTCAACAAAACAAAGAGAAATCGAAAAAAGATCCAAATCAAACACGAAACAAGCAAACGGCTAAACTAAACAGAAAACAAAATCTAATAAGATTATTGTCGTGTGGATTAGATCTTAACAGTAGGTACATGTGATTAGCTATGATTTACAAAAAGAAACAACTCAAACGGAGAAACAAAACTCAAGATACGAATTAAACAAGATCGTTAACTAATCTGAACTAAAATCAAATTTCAAAGTGTCAGAATCATGTTCAAGTTGGTTAACTGGAAAGAACATATCGTTACGAAGATTTAGGCGCTGGGTTCATCTAATTTGGACAAACGAGCAACATGATACACTAGTTTTAAGATCAGGGGCTAAATCACGATAAAACTATTCGCGGATAGGTCCCTGGCGGAAAATAAAAATTAAAAATAAAAAACTACCGAGTGAACATTCTTTAATAGAACTAAACGAAGGAATATCGTTCACTAACAGATCTAAATGAAGGAACGTTCATTAACTAACTAAACCGGTCTAAAAACCTGAGAAAACCTAAAAAAAGGGTTGGGTTTCGGTGGTTTTTACCGGTTCTTGCAAAAAAAACGGCCGCGGCGATGGCGAAT